>NW_011494715.1:2559652-2567451 GCF_000754665.1 Bison bison bison | reverse complement strand
AATATACATACAGCCTTGACGTACTCCTTTTCCTATTTGGAACCAGTCTGTTGTTCCATGTCCAGTTCTAACTGTTCCTTCCTGACCTGCATACAGGTTTCTCAAGAGGCAGGTCAGGTGGTCTGGTATTCCCATCTCTTTCAGAATTTTCCAGTTTATTGTGATCCACACAGTCAAAGGCTTTGGCATAGTCAATAAAGCAGAAATAGATGTTTTTTTGGAACTCTCTTGCTTTTTCCATGATCCAGCAGATGTTGGCAATTTGATCTCTGGTTCCTCTGCCTTTTCTAAAACCAGCTTGAACACTTTGCTCTATATTTATAAAAAGTTGTGTGTTGTGTGTTTGTCAGTCGTGTCTAACTGTTTGTGACCCCATAGACTGTAGCCCACAGGCTCCTCTGTCCATGTGATTCTCCAGGCAAGGATACTGGGGTGGGTTGCCATGCCCTCCTCCATCCAGGGGATCTTCCCAACCCAAGGATCGAACCCAGGTCTCCTGCATTGCAGGCGGATTCTTTACTGTTTGAGCCACCAGGGCTAAATAGGATACCCATGAAAGGCTCACTGTAGAGGTCATGGTGGCCTGAGACTTGTTGGGGGTTTGCAGAATAGATCTTTATGATAGTCCCTTGTGGGCTGGGTCATTCAGAGTTTCTCCAGGACCCAGGGCTTCCATGGTGGCTCAGAGGGTAAAGCCTCTGCCTGCAGTGCAGGAGATTTGGACTCGATCCCTGGGTGGGTAAGAGCCACTGGAGAAGGAAATGGCAACCCACTCCAGTATTCTTGCCTGGAAAACTCTATGGATAGAGAAGCCTGGTGGGCTACAGTCCACAGAGTCGCAAAGAGTAGGATGCAACTTCAGTTTCACTTTACTTTCACTTTATTTGGCTTGCAGCACATCACATGTGGGATTACATTTCCCTGATCAGGGATCAAACCTGGGTCCAAACAGTGAAAGAGTTGAGTCCTAAGCACTGGAAACCAGGGAATTCCCTAAAAATATTTTTTAAAATGTGATGAAGAGTAAAAAAGTATTCCACATTTGCCACCTCTCATGTCACAAAGCACACATCAAACTTGAATTCATCATTCCTTAATAGATGTTATGAAATGAAACTAGGGGGTTGTGAGATAAAAATCTGAAAGAAACTAGGGGGATCTGAGGTAAAATTTGACATAAACAGGATTCTGAGGTCAAGTCTGACAGAAACTAGAAAGATGTGAGTAAAATCTGGCAGAAACTAGAGGGATCTGATGTAAAATCTGACAGGAACCATGGAGTTCTGAGGCAAAAATCTGACAGAAACTTGAGCATTGTGAGATAAAATGTGACAGGAACTAGGGGGTCTTGAAGTAAATTCTGACAGAAACTAGTAAATTCTGAGGTAAAATCTGACAGAACCTAGAAGGTTGAGGTAAAATCTGAGAGAGCTAGGATGTTCTGAGGTAAAGTCTGACAGAAATTGAGGAATTCTGAAGTAATATCTGACAGAAACTGGGATGCTGTGAAGTAAAATCTAACAGAACCTAGGACATACTGAGGAAAAATCTGACAGAAACTTAAGGATTCTGAGGTAAAATGTGACAGAAACTAGAGAGTTCTGAGATAAATATGACAAACTAGGGGTCTCTGAGGTAAAATATGACAGAACCTAGAAGGTTCTGAGGTAAAATCTGACAGAAACCAGAGGGTTCTGAAATCTGACAGAAATAAGGGGGTTCTGAGGAAAAATCTGACAGAGCTTAGGATGTTCTGAGGCAATTTCTGACAGAACATAGGATATTCTGAGGTAACATTTTATAGAAACTAGAGGGTTCTGCAGTAAAATCTGACAAAACTAGAGCATTTTGAGGTAAAATCTGATGGAAACTAGGGTTCCTGAGGTAAACTCTGACAGAAACTTGAGGGTTCTGAGATAAAATCTGACAGAAAGAATGGCGTTCTGAGTTAAAATCTGGCAGAAACTAGATGGTTTTGCAGTAAAATCTGATAGAACATAGTGGTTTCTGAGGCAAAAACTGATGGAAATAGGGGGTTCTGAGGTAAAAGTCTTACAGAATCTAAGGGTTTCTGAGGTAAATCTAACAGAATCTAAAGGATTCTGAGATAAAATCAGACAGGAACTACGGGGTTCTGAGGTACAATCTTACAGAAAGAAGGGCGTTCTGAGGTAAAATCTGACAGAAACAAGGTTTCTGAGGTAAAAACTGACAGAAATTTTAGCATTGTGAGGTAAAATGTGATAGAAACTAGGGAGTCCTGATGTAAATTCTGACAAAATCTAGTACATTTTGAGATGAAATCTGACAGAACCTAGATGGTTTGGGGTTAAAATCTGATAGAACTCAGAGGGTTCTGAGGCAAATTCTGACAGAACCTAGGAGGCAATGAGGTAAAATTTGACAGAAATCTGGGGTTTCTGAGGCAAAATCTGAGAGAACTAGGATATTCTGAGGTAAAATCTGACAGAAATTGGGAGATTCTGAAGTAAAATCCGAGAGAAACCCAGGATTCTGAGATAAGATCTGACAGAAACCAGAGGATTCTAAGGTAAAATCTGACAGAAACTAAGGCTTTCTGAGGTAATATCTGACAGAAACTAGGGATTTCTGAGGCAAAAACTGACAATTTAGGGGATTCTGAAGTAAAATTAGATAGAAACTAGAGAGTTCTGAGGTAAAATCTGAAATAAGGAATGGGTTCTGAGGTACAATCTGACAGAAACTAGGACATTCTGAGGTAAAATCTCACAGAAATTTGTGGATTCTGAGGTAAAATATGACAGAAACTAGGATCTTCTGAGGTAAAATCTAGTAGACCTAGGCCATTTTAGGTAAAATGTGACAGAAAGAGGGTGGTCTGCCTAGGATGACCTGATGTAAACTCTGACAGAAACTAGAGGGTTCCAAGGTAATATCTGACAGAAACTAGGGGTTGTAGGAGGTTTTAGGTAAAATCTGACAGAAACTAAGGTATTTTCTGGTTTGAGGAATTTTGTTCAGTATTTAGTGGGCATCACAAATTTAATGAAAAGGCCATCTCTGATCCCTGGATGATTTTCATGATGGACCGTCAGAGGTTTCCTGGAAGCAGGACAGAGCTCCATCGTAATGGAAGACATGTTCTGGGAGGCTTCTTGTAGTCGCAGGAAGACCCTTGCACATCCAGACACATATTCACTGCTTGTCTGTTCTCAAAAAAGGAAGAGCAAAAGAAAAGAGTCAATCATTTCTGTGTGTGCGTGTTTGTGTCCGTGAAAACTGAAGCATGCAAGGATCACCTTTCTCATATAACTGTGCTACCAAATAATAAATTTTTCAAAGGGTTTATTTCCCTTTGAATTCCATTTTCTTTAGTGTCCTCAACAACTAACAATGACCTCAAAACCACTAGACCACTAGAAAATAGGGAAAACCACTAGACCATTCAGGTAAGACCTAAATCATATCCCTTATGATTACACAGTGGAAGTGACAAATAGATTCAAGGGACTAGATATGATAGAGTGCCTGAAGAACTATGGATGGAGTTTCATGACATTGTACAGGAGGCAGTGATCAAGACCATCCCCAAGAAAAAGAAATGCAAAAAGGCAAAATGGTTGTCTGAGGATGCCTTCAAAATAGCTGAGAAAAGAAGAGAAGCAAAAGGCAAAGGAAAAAAGGAAAGATATATCCATCTGAATGCAGATTTCCAAAGAATAGCAAGGAGAGATAAGAAAGCCTTCTTCAGTGATCAATGCAAAGAAACAGAGGAAAACAACAGAATGGGAAAGACTAGAGATCTCTTCGAGAAAATTAGAGATACCAAGGGAACATTTCATGCAAAGATGGACACAATAAAGGATAGAAATGGACTTAATAGAAGCAGAAGATATTAAGAAGAGGTGGCAAGAATACACAGAAGGACTTTACAAAAAAGATCTTAATGACCCAGATAACCACAGTGGTGTGACCACTCACCTATAGGCACACATCTTGGAGTGCAAGGTCAAGTGGGCCTTAGGAAGAATCACTAAGAACAAAGCTAGTGGAGGTGATGGACTTCCAGCTGAGCTATTTCAAATCCTCAAAGGTGATACTGTTAAAATGCTGCACTCAACATGCCAGCAAACTTGGAAAACTCAGCAGTGAACACAGGATTTGCAAAGGTCAGTTTTCATTCCAATTCCAAAGAAAGCCTGTGCCAAAGAATGTTCAAACTACATACAATTGTACTCATCTCACAGGTTAGCAAAGTAATACTCAAAATTCTCCAAGCTAGGCTTCAATAGTATGTGAATCAAGAACTTCCAGATGTTCAGGCTGGGTTTAGAAAAGGCAGAGGAACCAAATATCAAATGGCCAACATCTGTTGAGTCATAGAAAAAGCAAGGGAGTTCCAGAAAAATATCCACTTCTGCTTCACTGACTATGCTAAAGCTGTTGACTGTGTGGATCACAACAAACTACAGAGAATTCATAAAGAGATGGAAATACCAGACCACCTTAACTGCCTCGTGAGAAATCTGTATGCAGGTCAAGAAGCAACAGTTAGAGCCATATATGGAACAACAGACTGGTTCCAAATTGGTAGAGGAGTATGTCAATCTGTATATTGTCACCTTGCTTATTAAACTTATATGAAGAATACATCATGAGAAGTGCCAGGCTGGATGAAGTGCAAGCTGGAATCAACATTGCTGGGAGAGATATCAATAACCTCAGACATGCAGATGACACCACCCTAATGGGAGAAAGCAAAGAAGAACTAAAGAGCCTCTTGATGAAAGTGAAAGAGAAGATTGAAAAAGTTGGCTTAAAACTCACCATTCAAAAAACTAAGATCATGGCATCTGGTCCCATCACTTCATGGCAAATAGGTGGAGAAACAATGGAAACAGTGGGAGACTTTATTTTCTTGGGCTCTAAAATCACTGCAGATGGTGACTGCAGCCATGAAATTAAAAGATGCTTGCTACTTAGAAGAAAAGCTATGACCAACCTAAACAGCATATTAAAAAGCAGAGACATTATTTTGCCAACAAAAGTCTGTATAGTCAAAGCCATGGTTTTTCCAGTAGTCACATGTGGATAAGAGAGTTGGACCAAAAGAAGGTTGAGCACTGAAGAATTGATGCTTTTGAACTGTGGTGTTGGAGAAGACTCTTGAGAGTCCCTTGGACTGCAAGGAGATCAAACCAGTCAATCCTAAAGGAAGTCATTCCTGAATATTCATTGGAAGGACTGATGCTGAAGCTGAAGCTCCAATACTTTGGCCACCTGATGTGAAGACCTGACTCATTGGAAAAGACCCTGATGCTGGGCAAGATTGAAGGTGGGAGGAGAAGGGGATTACAGAGGCTGAGATGGTTAAGTGACATCACTGACTCTATGGATATGAGTTTGAGCAGGCTCCAAGAGTTGATGATGGACAGGGAATCCTAGTGTGCTGCAGTACACATGACTGCAAAGAGTTGAATATGACTGAGCGACTGAACTGAAGTGAACAAGCACAGGATAAAGTTGGAGCAGGTTTATTTTTATTTTTTGCCACGTTGTGTGGCATATGGGATCTTGGTCCCCTAACTAGGGCAAGGAAACCATGTTCCCTGCATTGGAAAGATGAAGTCTTATTCACTGGACCGCCAGGGAAACCCCTGAGGGAAGTTTTATTATCTCCTGCCTCTAGGTGAGACTCAGAGAGTCTAGTAACTGACATGCAGTCCCTCAGAAGATAAATGGCAGGATTTTTGTTATAATTGTCTACTGACCCTCGTTCATTTTACTGTGTTCATATTCAAATGTACCTATGTGACTTCTTGTGCTTGGTGGTGAAGTCAGAAACTTAGAATAGATTTGTGTGTTATTGGATTTTATTTAAACAATTGATACAGGATGCTCAGGTATTTAATTTTCATTTTACAATTACGTAAAGTTTAAAAATAAAATAAAAAAAAAAAATTTTCATTTTAAAAAGGATCTCCCTTGTCATAGTACTTAAAGCAGATAAAAGACAGATAAATGGCAGGATTTTTATTATAATTGTCTACTGACCCTTGTTCATTTTACTGTGTTCATATTAAAATGGACATATGTGACTTCTCGTGCTTGGTGGTGAAGTCAGAAATTTAGAGAAGATTTGTGTGTTATTGGCTTTTATTTAAACAATTGATACAGGATGCTCAGGTATTTAATTTTCATTTTAAAAAGAATCTCCCTTGCCATAGTACTTGAAGAATGTGTCAGCATTGGAAGATTTTGTGATTTGGGGCCTTTGGTGTTTTCTGGATTAACCACATCACATTTGCTCTCCTTCCTTTTCAGTTCTTTTTACTGGAAAGGACCTGCTGTGCTCCATTTGATCACAGTCCTGACCCATTTTGGAGGTCCCATGAACTGGCACCTGCTATCACTGATGAACATAGATGTAAAAATCCTTAATATAATTCTAGCAAACAGAGTCCAACAACATATTTAAAAGCTCATACATCATGACCAAGTGGGCTTTATCCCAGGGATGCAAGGATTCTTTAATATCTGCAAAGCAAACAATGTGATATACCACATTAACAAATTGAAAGATAAAAACCATATGATTATCTCAATAGATGCAGAGAAAGCCTTTGACGAAATTCAACATCCATTTATGATAAAAACCCTCCAGAAATCAGGCATAAAAGAAACATACCTCAACATAATAAAAGCCACATTTGATAAAGCCACACCAAACATTACCCTCAATGGTGAAAAACAGAAAGCATTTCCCCTAAAGTCAAGAACAAGACAAGGGTGCCCACTCTCATCACTATTGTTCAACATAGTTTTGGAAGTTTTGGCCACAGCAATCAGAGAAGAAAAAGAAATAAAAGGAATCCAGATTGGAAAAGAAGAAGTAAAACTCTCACTGTTTGCAGATGACATGATACTCTACATAGAAAGCCTTAAACATTCCACCAGAAAATTACTAGAGCTAATCAATGAATATAGTAAAGTTGCAGGATATAAAATCAACACACAGAAATCCCTTGCATTCCTAACAATGAGAAAACAGAAAGAGAAATTAAGGAAACAATTCTATTCACCATTGCAATGAAAAGAATAAAATATTTAGGAATAAATTTACCCAAAGAAACAAAAGGCCTATGTATAGAAAACTATAAAACACTGGTGAAAGAAATCAAAGATGACACAAATAGATGGAGAAATATACCATGTTCATGGATTGGAAGAATCAATATAGTGAAAATGAGTATACTACCCAACACAATCTATAGATTCAATGCAATCCCTATCAAGCTACCAACGATATTCTTCACAGAGCTAGAACAAAAATTTCACAATTTGTATGGAAATACAAAAAACCTCGAATAGCGAAAGCAATCTTGAGGAAGAAGGATGGAACTGGAGGAATCAACCTGCCTGACTTCAGGATCTACGACAAAGCTTCAGTCATTAAGACAGTATGGTACTGGCACAAAGACAGAAATATAGATCAATGGAACAAAATAGAAAGCCCAGAGATAAATCCATGCACCTATGGACACCTTGGAGAAGGAAATGGCAACCCACTCCAGTGTTCTTGCCTGGAGAATCCCAGGGCAGGGGAGCCTGGTGGGCTGCCGTCTATGTGGTCACACAGAGTCGGACACAACTAAAATGACTTAGCAGAAGCAGCATGGACACCTTATCTTTGACAAAGGAGGCAAGAATATACAATGGAGGAAAGACAATCTCTTTAACAAGTGGTACTGAGAAAACTGGTCAACCACCTGTAAAAGAATGAAACTAGAACACTTTCTAACACCATACACAAAAAT
>NW_011494715.1:2559057-2559552 GCF_000754665.1 Bison bison bison | reverse complement strand
TAAGACCAGAAACTACAAAACTCCTAGAGGACAACATAGGCAAATCACTCTCTGACATAAATCACAGCAGGATCCTCTATGATCCACCTCCCAGAGTAATGGAAATAAAAGCAAAAATAAACAAACGGGACCTAATTAAACTTAAAAGCTTTTGCAAAACGAAGGAACTATAAGCAAGGTGAAAAGACAGCTTTCAAAATGGGAGAACATAACAGCAAATGAAGCAACTGACAAAGAATTAATCTCAAAAATATACAGGAGGAGCCAAGATGGCGGAGGAGTAGGACAGGGAGAACACTTTCTCCCCCACAAATTCATCAAAAGAGCATTTAAACGTCAAGTAAATTCCACAAAACAACTTCTGAATGCCGGCAGAGGACATCAGGCACCCAGAAAAGCAATCCAACTCTTCGAAAGGAGGTAGGAAAAAATATAAAAGACAGAAAAAGAGACAAAAGAGGGAGGGACGGAGCTCCGTCCCGGGAAGGGAGTCTT
>NW_011494715.1:2558358-2558957 GCF_000754665.1 Bison bison bison | reverse complement strand
GAGCATTCTTTGGCATTGCCTTCTTTGGGATTGGAATAAAAACTGACCTTAATCTCAAAAATATACAGGAGGAGCCAAGATGGCGGAGGAGTAGGACAGGGAGAACACTTTCTCCCCCACAAATTCATCAAAAGAGCATTTAAACGTCAAGTAAATTCCACAAAACAACTTCTGAATGCCGGCAGAGGACATCAGGCACCCAGAAAAGCAATCCAACTCTTCGAAAGGAGGTAGGAAAAAATATAAAAGACAAAAAAGAGACAAAAGAGGGAGGGACGGAGTTCCGTCCCGGGAAGGGAGTCTTAAAAAGAGAGAAGTTTCCAAACACCAGGAAACCTTCTCACTGCCGAATCTGTGCCGAGCTTTGGAAGCACAGAGGGCAACATAACAGGAAGAAAAAATAAATAAACAATTAAAACCCGAAGATTGCGAGTCCTACGGTAACTCCCCCAGCGGAGAAGCAGCACAGACGCCTGCACGCGCCATTAGCAAGCGGGGGCTGGGCAGGGAGGCGCAGCGCGGGCTGCATCGCTTAGAGTAAGAATCTGGCCTGAATACCCTGAGCACTATCTGAGCGAAATAATTTGGGCTAGCAAACC
>NW_011494715.1:2554393-2555176 GCF_000754665.1 Bison bison bison | reverse complement strand
TTGGAAGTTTTGGCTACAGCAATCAGAGCAGAAAAAGAAATAAAAGGAATCCAAATTGGAAAAGAAGAAGTAAAACTCTCACTATTTGCAGATGACATGATCCTCTACATAGAAAACCCTAAAGACTCCACCATAAAATTACTAGAACTAATCAATGATTATAGTAAAGTTGCAGGATATAAAATCAACACACAGAAATCCCTTGCATTCCTATACACTAATAATGAGAAAACAGAAAGAGAAATTAAGGAAACAATTCCATTCAGCATTGCAACGAAAAGAATAAAATACTTAGGAATATATCTACCTAAAGAAACTAAAGACCTATATATAGAAAACTATAAAACACTGGTGAAAGAAATCAAAGAGGACACTAATAGACGGAGAAATATACCATGTTCGTGGATTGGAAGAATCAATATAGTGAAAATGAGTATACTACCCAAAGCAATCTATAGATTCAATGCAATCCCTATCAAGCTACCAACAGTATTCTTCACAGAGCTAGAACAAATAATTTCACAATTTGTATGGAAATACAAAAAACCTCGAATAGTCAAAGCGATCTTGAGAAAGAAAAATGGAACTGGAGGAATCAACCTACCTGACTTCAGGCTCTACTACAAAGCCACAGTTATCAAGACAGTATGGTACTGGCACAAAGACAGAAATATAGATCAATGGAACAAAATAGAAAGCCCAGAGATAAATCCACGCACATATGGACACCTTATCTTTGACAAAGGAGGCAAGAATATACAATGGATTAAAGACAATCTCTTT
>NW_011494715.1:2550688-2552548 GCF_000754665.1 Bison bison bison | reverse complement strand
GGGGTGGGGGGGGGGGGGGGGGGGGGGGGGGGGGGGGGGGGGGGGGGGGGTAGGGGGAGGGGGGAGGGAGGAGGGTTCAGGATGGGGAGCATGTGTATACCTGAAACTTAAAAATGTTAAAAATTATTTTAAAAAATAATAATAAATATGAAAAATATATATATACAAGCAGCTCCTGCAGCTCAATTCCAGAAAAATAAACTACCCAATCAAAAAATGGGCCAAAGAATTAAACAGACATTTCTCCAGAGAAGACATACAGATGGCTAACAAACACATGAAAAGATGCTCAGCGTCACTCATTATCAGAGAAATGCAAATCAAAACTATAATGAGGTACCATCTCACACAGGTCAGAATCACTGCTATCAAAAAGTCTACATACAATAAATGCTGGAAAGGGTGTGGAGAAAAGGGAACACTCTTACACTGTTGGTGGGAATGCAAACTAGTACAGCCACTATGGAGAACAGTGTGGAGATTCCTTAAAAAACTGGAAATAGAACTGCCATACGACCCAGCAATTCCACTGCTGGGCATAGACACCAAGGAAACCAGAATTGAAAGAAACACGTGTACCCCAATGTTCATTGCAGCACTGTTTACAATAGCCAGGACATGGAAGCAACCTAGATGTCCATCAGCAGATGAATGGATAAGAAAGCTGTGGTACATACACATGATGGAATATTACTCAGCCATCAAAAAGAATGCACTTGAATCAGTTCTAATGAGGTGGATGAAACTGGAGCCTATTATATAGAATGAAGTAAGTCAGAAGGGAAAACACCAATACAGTATAGAATGATGGTAACGATGACCCTGTTTGCGAGACAGCAAAAGAGATACAGATGTAAAGAACAGTCTTTTGGACTCTATGGGAGAGGGCGAGGGTGGGATGGTTTGGGAAAATAGCATTGAAACATGTATAGTATCATATGTGAAACAGATCACCAGTCTGGGTTTGATGCATGAAGCAGGTGCTCAGGGCTGGTGCACTGGGATGACCCTGAGGGATGAGATGGGGAGGGAGCTAGGAGGGGGTTCAGGATGGGGAGCACATGTATACTCGTGGCTGATTCATGTCAATGTATGGCAAAACTACTACAATATTGTAATTAGCCTCCAATTAAAATAAATTAATTAATTTTAAAAAATTAAAAGAAAAATAAAATCCTCTTGATACTCTTCAGGCCAAAAGTATGTGTTCCTTATTTTGAACTCAGATAAAACTTTGTCTCTGCTGCAGTTTTTTCAGCTTTTCTCTTAAAATGGCCTCCATATTTTATTTTCTATGTTTTCTGATGGCTGTACATTTTTTATGGAGAAGGAAATGGCAACTCACTCCAGTGTTCTTGCCTGGAGAATCCCATGGACGGAGAAGCCTGGTAGGCTGCAGTCCATGGGGTCGCACAGAGTCGGACACGATGGAAGCGACTTGGCAGCAGCAGCAGCAGTACATTTTTATATTCTCCTACAGAATTTATCACCACTTTAGTAGGTGATCAACACATATTTGTATTCATTGCCTGGATATAGGAGAGAGGTCATTGTTAATGTACGTTAAAGAACAGAAAAATCAACCTTGTCTTTGCTGTTACCTCCAAAATATTATAAAAGGATCAATAATCCGTAACAAAAATAGCAACTAAATTGGGGAATTTAAAAACACTTGGGGAAGTGTTTAATTACAGGATCAGTCTTTATCTATCTTTCAGTTCAATTCAGTTCAGTCGCTCAGTCATGTTTGACTCTTTGCGACCCCATGAATCGCAGCACGCCAGGCCTCCCTGTCCATCACCGACTCCCGGAGTTCACTCAAACTCATGTCCATCTAGTCAGTGATGCCATCCAGCCATC
>NW_011494715.1:2528065-2550588 GCF_000754665.1 Bison bison bison | reverse complement strand
TCAGTGATGCCATCCAGCCATCTCATCCTCTGTCGTCCCCTTCTCCTCCTGCCTTCAATCTTTCCCAACATCAGGGTCTTTTCAAATGAGTCAGCTCTTTGCATCAGGTGGCCAAAGTACTGGAGTTTCAGCTTCAGCATCAGTCCTTCCAATGAACACCCAGGACTGATCTCCTTTAGGATGGAGAATTAGGCCAGACTCATCCTTGAAGTTTCCTCTTTGGATGGTAAGTTATGTCTACTCTGGAAGATTTCTTAGCACCGAGATGCTGAACATACCCTACAAGTAAGCAATCACATTTTTGGTAAGTGTTTTAATGTTCTAGTATTTGACAAACACTGATAGCAACATTTTTCTTTGGTTTGAGGTTTTTCAGCTGTTTAGAATGTCCTTTTTGAAATCCTAGACCTCCTCTTTTACCCTTTCTTTCAAAGATGAGGATGCAAACCTGTGGGCAGGTATAGAAGAAGGGAGGGATGAACTTTAAAATGACGGTTATAATAAATGATTTAAAGAAATTATTAGTTTTGATAACCATTGTATAAAAGTACCTTTTTTTTCTAATTTATTTCTTTCCCTTTTCCCTTTTTCTGTCTGCATCATCATCCCATTTTTAAAATGTAAACAGTGTCACAATGAAAGAGGCAAGAAGCAGGCTCTGAAGATGAGATTACTAGGTAAGACAGCACTTGGAAAATGATATAACACATGTCTAAAATCTTATTCTATTCACTTACTAAAGAGAATGTAGGTTCTGTGTTAAAGCAAAAATGCATATTTGAGGTTTCATTGAACTAATGTTAATCTAAAAGAGTTGATATCAGCTTACATTTAGTTTGGCTGGGTTTTTTCAATTAATTAACTTTTAATTAATGGATCATTGTGCATTTGCAGACACACCATTGGAATTATAATAAAATGAGGGAAATAAAAAAACACTGTATATAATCAAAATACATCTGTATGTTCTATTCTGAGGTGACTGTTTATTATATGATGTAAATTTGGGGGTTTTTTTAAGGGGTTTTTAGTAGTAATGCTTTTCTGTGGGAATAAATTTGTCTTGATTATTTTTAATTACCTTAGACATTCTGAAATACTGTTATTCCTTTCTGAGTAAAGCACTAAAAATATATTCATAGAAAGATGTAAAAACTGAACTGCCATAATGTTAAGTCACTGTTAGGAAATTAAAATCAAAGAGACACTTTGATTAAGAGAAATTTCACATCTTTCAATGCTTTAAATATACTCATTACAGTTGTCCTCAAGTTTCTCTTTACATTGTTCATCATGGAAAACAGTTGTAGCAGAATAATGAACCTGAGATACTAACGATGAGATTTTTTTCCCTTACACTTACTGGACTTATGACTTCCCCTTGCCTTTCCTCCAAGTGAAAAAAGATTCGCTTCTTCACCACCTTTGGGAGTTTTGGAAGAGATTCTTGAAACCCAAGATACACTTTGTGAACATTTGGAAATTTAGGTTTGGGCATGAAACATCAAAGCTTTGAACTTGAAGTTAAATCTGAGCAGGTTTCTCTGCCCTTGGACAGCGTAGGGTGGGTGTGGAGGCAAGGTCAGAGAAGGGCTTAGCTGGCTGGGTGCAGCACAGGACCCCCGCCCTGCCCACCCTTGTTCCAGGGCAGTGAGTGCAGGGCAGAAGACAATAGAAGCACCTATGAGGTGTAAGGACTTGAGAGCAGAGGTCTGGTCCCTCACTCCCCAGACAAACAGGAGACAGAGGGTCTCATTGAGAATGTCCTGGCATGGCTGTAGCAAGGTGACTTCCATGTGAGAGGCGGGGGTTGCCGCTTATCTTTCCAGAGCTCAGATATCCTAGGGGCCTGTGCATGCCTCAGATTAGGGTGTAGGAGAAGGGGGAGGAGAATAAGTGGGGGAAAAGGGAGTTGGGGACCCCTGAGGATTTTTCTGCAGATGAAGGACAAGCTAGCAAAGGATGAAGAGTGACTCTGTGGCTGGTACTGGATGAGTCATAGTTACACTGTGGCTGGTGGAAATTCTGGGGTTTTGGGGGTGGGTGGGGGGTAGTGCTGATGGAACAGATGACAGAAGATGTCAGCAGAGGACAATGGTGTCTGACACCTGAGAGGTAGAGGGTCACTCCTGTCCATCTCTGAAGGAGAGGAGCCCCCATAGCATTTATCACGAGTCTCAGGAAGATTCAACAGGATTGGAGTCTATTCTCAATTAGTTCAAATTTAGGCCTGAAATGATTGAAAAACGCAATCAATTGAGTTTACTTAAGAAGGATAACCAGGTGAATTTTTCTACATCAGATAAAATGACACCTTGTTCACTGGAGTCATATTTTTTTCACTCTTCACTTTGTGGCTGCATTTTATACCTGTTCCATATCTATTCTTTATTTATGGATCAGATCATCTTTTGCTCTTTGAAAAGCAGAATAAAAGAGAACTATGAAACTAGATCACACACACACACACACACACAGAACAATAGAAAAACACTGAAAATAATTGTTAAAAATAACCTTTTCTTGACATATTTCCCTTTAACTTGAAGTTCAAAGCCAGTTTTGATCCATAGAAAATGTTAGGCTTGAAATATTATTCTTTCTTTGATTTCATTTTATCATCCATTTGAAAATTGCTCCAAACACTGAAAAGTATTTTCTTTATAAATATATTAAAATAAGAATCAGATGATACTTTTTTCAATAGATGAAATAAAATGATGCTTTCAGAATGATCTAAATGGGTAATATCATGAGTAAAAAGCTAAAAAAAATTAGTCATATTTATTGTTCTTCAAAAAGATGCATGTTTCTGTTTATTGTGTTTAATCTGTGAATTGCTACAGTTGTTTTGTTTAATGGCTAGACATGATGCCATCAAAGCATAAACCCTGTTTGGTTGTAAAACTTGTCCATAAACTTACTACTAAAAATGACAAAAACAGAAAAAGCCATCAAGAGTTTAAAAAACAACCCAATGACAAAAACAGAAAAAAATAGAATATTTGAGCTAAAGGAATCATATATATTATACAATAAATGCATATGAATATATACATGTTGTATTACATATAATACTAACACATTATAAGTATTATGCTAACACATATATATGTCACATTATATTGCTGCTAAGTCACTTCAGTCGTGTCTGACTCTGTGCGACCCCACAGACGGCAGCCCACCAGGCTTCCCGGTCCCCGGACTCTCCTGGCAAAAACACTGGAGTGGGTTGCCATTTCCTTCTCCAGTGCATGAAAGTGAAAAGTGAAAGCGAAGTCGCTCAGTCATGTCCGACTCCTAGCGACTCCATGGACTGCAGCCCACCAGGCTACTCCATCCATGGGATTTTCCAGGCCAGAGTACTGGAGTGCGGTGCCACTGCCTTCTCCAATTATATTGCTAATGGTAGTTATTTAGTATATGGGAGATAGATTTTCAGTAATGTTAAAAGTGGATATCAAGTTAATGAAGTCAATTTAAAACTCTAATCAGTACAGTGAAAAGAAATAGCGTTATGAGATCAAAGTGTTAGTCATCAGAAAAAGAAAACATAATTTCAGTGATACTTTGCAGACTAATACACTGAAAGCCTTGCTGATAAATGTCTAAAATAGTATTTTTTAAAAACCAAATCAATAGTCATATGATTAAAATAACTTACATGACATCTCATCTATATAGATTTAGTTAAGAGATTATGAAAAAATAAAATTTTCACCTTAATCCTAAAATGTGCAAAAAAGAAAAAAATCTTGTTAAGAAGCTACTTTCTCCTTGATTGTTTATCAAGACCATTATGGCTTCAAATTATCTTATATAAGAGGGAAATTAGAATAGGAGAGGCTAAAATGGTAGTTTTTAAATATATTTCACTCCTTTGCACGATAGCTTTAGTGAGGGAATTTAAAACTTGGATGTGAGTATTTTAATGTCGTTTCCTCGTTTTCACTATTGTGCTGACTGAGAATATTTGTAGCTGCATCTGCCAGAGGTAAGAAAGGTTCAGCTATTTGATTTATGAACCCTGCAAGTGGAGTGTCTCAGCCAGGGCTTTTAGTCCCCAGAAAAGTCTTCGAATTCATAAACATCTTGCAAAAATCTTATTCACATACACAGAAAAATGTATTTAATCAACCTTGGTGTGCATGAAATGGAGAAGGGTGAAAGCAGGGATGGAATATTGAAGACTCAAATGCTCAGAATTGGGCAATGTTGTAAGGTTGTGATCTACTGAGTATTTTTTCATCCAGATTTTCTTTTGAGTTAACTTGCCTTAAGGCAAACATTTAAGTTTGCTACAGAGTTTCTTGGGATACAAAATCTTATGGTCCTAATGACTCTTCAGCCAACTGTGGAGCTTATCATGGGTTTTTGTGTTTTATGAAGGCACACTGTACAAATGCCACTGGATGCCCCAGACGTGTCTAGATGTCAGCAAGTGTTATGAATCTGCAGGTGAACAAACACATTTGTGCAAGTGGGAAGTTGTTCTATGGATGAAGGCACCTCTGTGGTCAGCTGGTTGCTGCTTAGCAGAAATAATCTCGGAACCTGTTAAATACAAAGTTGGTTGGAGTTGGGGCAGCTGAGGTTGTAAGAAAAAGAATGATTTAGGGTCTGAGAAGTAAGTCAGGATGTTTGCCCATATGTGAATCAGACCTACCTCCTATATTTGGATGGAAAATGGGAGAATGATAGGAACACGAGTGGTCTCATGGACGTCAGCTGGACCAGTGTTTAGATGATGGGTTAGGTCTTGTGTCATTCACATGCTGCCTGTTCCCTTTGCTTCCTCATGTCTCGGTTCTCTATCCTGACTGGGTAACCACCCCAGCACACGGCCCTGACTCCCCATCTTTATTAGTCAAACATTTCACCACTACTAGTTCATTGTCTTAGAAACTTGGGGGTAGAGTAGAATGGTGATGGGCACAGAATCTGGATGAAGACAGATCAAGGTTGATGGATGGCTTGCCCGGTCATGTCTGCAGGTTGTCTCAGCCACAGAAATCAGAGTCTGGGAGACAGATAAATAAGTTAAAAGCAAAGCATCTCAAGATATTGCCAAAGTAGGCTACATGTACAAAACAGCAATGCATTTTATTTTTAATTTTTAAAATAAGATTCTTCTTCTTTTTTTTTTTAAGTATGAGTGATCTATGGTGATCTTTTATTTGTTTATTTTTTGCCAAGGGGCACATGGGATCTTAGTTCCTCAACCAGGGACTGAATCTTCACTCCCTACATTGAAAGTACTGGACTGCCAAGGAAGTCCCAGCAACATATTTTAAATTCCTTTTTCCACTCTCAGCTTCCTGTGAATATGGGACCTCCTCTGTATCCTTGCTCTTCTTTGACTGCAAATATTCCCAGCCTGACAACTCATACTATTTTTGTCTTTCTCTCATTTCCCTAGCTAATCTAGTTGTTCTATTTTCTTCTTCTGTTAACTATCCACCTTTTCCAATGTAATCAATGTTTTTGCTCTATCTTCCCAGTTGATTGTCATAACAAATAAGTCCTGGAACCAAGTATGCAAAGTATGTGGGGAAAGAAATAAGACTTACATCTCTAGTTACCCTCCTCTCATTGCCAGGGGCAGAGCAGATGTCATTCGATATTGTTGATAAACAACTGTTTCAACAACTGTTTGAGAATATTTGTACAGGATGCTGACCTAGTTGATAAATCTTCCTTTGGGAGAGTCTGTCTCTGGATAAAATCAAACTTATAACTACTGTAAAAGCCATTCCCATGTTCAAAGAAAAATACAGCTGTACTTGCTCTCCATTTGACTTCTTAGAAGAGGAAAATCTTAATATTTAAGTGAAAACAATTTAAGGAGGAAAATAATGCTTTGAGTTCAAATAATTGCTTTCTTTTAAAATTTGTGTTAAAGCACACATTATTTTGCCACCAAATGTAAATTGGGAATTTTGAAGATTATTTTCCTCACCCTACTCTATTTCCTTCCCCAACAAAAAATAAGCCACCCAAATTCTAGATTTGCATCAGTATTTTAAAAGGTTTCCATTGGGTGTTTTGACCTGAGTTACTAGGTAATCGGCTTCCCTTGTGGCTCTGCTGGTAAAGAATCTGCCTGCAATATGGGAGACCTGGGTTCGATTCCTGGGTTGGGAAGATCCCCTGGAGAAGGGAAAGTCTACCCACTCCATGGCCTGGAGAATTCCATAGACAGTCCATGGGGTTGCAAAGAGTCAGATAAGACTGAGTGACTTTCACTTTTCGCTAGGTAATTTTGTAGTTTTTATACTGACAATTCTCATATCCACAAAAAAGTATTTTCTGCCAAATCTTGTGTCTTGTGCTCATTTATCTATTCAATAGACTCTTGGTCAAAAAATGGAAAAGAATTTTAAAAAAGCAAGGCCATTGTTGGGCATTCAATGGATTATTTACTATTGTTTGTATTGTAGTGGTCAATACAATACAATGTCCATGGGATTTCCCAGGCAAGAATACTGGAACAGGTAGCCATTTCCTTCTCCGGGGGATCCTTGCTACCCAGGGATTGAATCTGCTTTTCCTGAATTGACATTCAGGTTCTTTACCACTGAGCCACAAGGGAAGCCCTAAATTCAGCTACTTGAGTCCATTTTTTTTTTCTAAAAGTTTAACGCAAAATGCTTTTAATACGTGAATTATTTCCATTACTTTCAGTCTCTAAGGTAATTTTAACTTAAATTTTTTTCATCAAGCACCTTTAGAACTAGAGTATACCCTTTTCTGTTTGGAGGGATTGGTTCCTAAATTCTTTTCAGCCTTTTGCTCTTGGGGGAGGAAGGGAGGGGTGCAAGAGGAAAGAACATGTTGAAATATATTCCTGGGGCTGATCCATCTATGTGCACTTGTGAGACCCTGTAATGTTCTAGCAGTGTCCTGCATGTCACGGGCACTAAATTAGGACAGTGTGTTCTTGGATAACCTTAACCTTCTTCTCCGTGGCTTAACTGTCCACTTAGTTTTCTTACCTGAAATAGAACTAGATTCTTGCTGTCACCTCCTTGCCCCAGTCACTTGGCCAAACTTTCCCCAACCTGATACTCGGAATCCGGGTTTTGCTACTAAATGTGGAAAATAGAACTGTTAAGACAGATTGAGGATAATAGGATAAAAATCAATCTCTGAAATGCCTCCTCCAGATCAATCTGATGCAAGAAATTCACTGAGTGGGCTTCCCTGGTGGCTCAGTGGGAAAGAATCTGCCTGCAATGCAGGAGACTTGGGTTCCATCTCTGGCTCAGGAAGATCCTCTAAAGGAAATGGCAACCCACTCTAGTATTCTTGCCTGGGAAATCCCATGGACAGAGGAGCCTGGTGGGCTCAGTCCATGGGGTCATGAAAGAATCAGACAGGACTTAGTGACTAAACAACAAAAACAAGTCACTGAAAGCTGTTCACAGGATAGGCAATAGCCACGCAGTTCCTACTTGTGAAGCTTAGGGAACTATACAAGTTTTAAAACATAAAAACACAAAATGATTAATATAGATAGAGGTACAATTCTAGGGATCTGTGTGTATAGTGTGTGTGTGAGTACGTCAATGCAGTGCTTGACCTATGTGTGCCCCTTATTGTAAGACCTGGCAAACAGCATCCAGACAGGACCAGAAATCATATGGTCAACAGTGTACTTTGAGAACTAATTTTTAAAGAAGATGAAAAACTTTTTTATATGAAAAGAAAGGCACTACCACATTCTAGCAGTACTCTCAGACCTCCCACATGGTCCCTCTGACTGACAGGTCTGACATCCCTCATATTCCCCCGGCATCCCAGCTAATTACTCAGAACAGATAAACCCACCAAAAGCCAACAAGTAAGTAGGAACGTATGTGAGGAGTGATCTCATTCTGGGTTTCTCGAAGAGACAGCACAGGCATGGAAAAAAGGAAGGAAAAAATAGTAATTGAAGGTTTTTATTCCAACCATCTTCCTTTTTTCCTCCCTGCTTCTGCAGTTTTTTGTTTGTTCTGTTTTTAAATTAATTTTTACTGGTGTTTACAATGTTCTGTTAGTTTCTACTGTACAGCAAAATGAGTCAGCTCTACATATACATATATCCCCTCTTTTTGGATTTCTTTCCCATTTAGGTCACCACAGAGCACTGAGTAGAGTTCCCTGTATTATACAGTATCTTCTCATTAGTTATTTATTTTATACAGAGTATCACCCTGTATATTGTCACCCTGCTTATTTAACTTATATGCAGAATACATCATGAGAAATGCTGGGCTGAATGAAGCAAAAGCTGGAATCAAGATTGCTGCGAGAAATACCAATAACCTCAGATATGCAGATGACAGCACCCTTATGGCAGAATGGGAGGAGGAAATGAAAGGGAGAAGGAAATAAAGGAAATGAAACAGGAGAGTGAAACAGTTGGCTTAAAACTCAACATTCAAAAAACTAAGATCATGGCATCTGGTCCCATCACTTCATGGCAAATAGATGGGGAAACAGTGACAGACTTTATTTTCTTGGACTCCAAAACCATTGCAGATGGTGACTGCAGCCATGAAATTAAAAGATGCTTGCTCCTTGGATGAAAAGCTATGATGAACCTAGATAGCATATTAAAAAGCAGAGACATTAATTTACTGACAAAGCTCCATATACTCAAAGCTATGGTTTTTCCAGTAGTCAGGTGTGGATGTGAGAGTTGAACCACAAAGACAGCTGAGTGCCAAAGAATTGATGCTTTTAAACTGTGGTGTTGGGAAAGACTCTTGAGAGTCCCCTGGACTGCAAGGAGATCAAGCCAGTCAATCCTAAAGGAAATCAATCCTGAATATTCACTGGAGGGACTGATGCTGAAGTTGAAACTCCAGTGCTTTGGCCACCTGATGTGAAGAACTGACTCATTGGAAAAGACCCTGATGCTGGGAAAGATTGAAGGCAGGAGGAGAGGCGGGATGACAGAGGCTGAGATTATTGGATGGCATCACCGACTCAGTGGACATGAGTTTGAAAAAGCTCCAGGAGTTGGTGATGGACAGGGAAGCCTGGTGCGCTACAGTCCATGGCATCACAAAGAGTCAGACACGACTGAGTGACTGAACTGAACTGATAACGTAGTATTGGTAGTGTATGTATATAAATCCCAATTTCCCAATTTACCCCACCCTCCACCCCACTTCACCGTTGGTGTCTACATGTTTGATCTCTATGTCTGTGTCTGCATTTCTGCTTTGCAGATGAGAGGATCTGTACCATTTTTCTAGAATCTACATTATATGGGTTCACTCTGTATGATAGTCCATCCGCATCTGCACGAATTGACGAATTGCCTCTCCATTTTAATCTTCAGTATTTCCCAGCAAGTGCCCATCTATGGGTACTATTAATGTATTTTAGGGTTCATTGCACAGGTGTTTGATTTCACAAAATCACAGAACTGTGCCAGAAACAAAAGCATCAAAAATTTTACAGACATTATCCTGGAATGATATTTACAGTATTGGAGATATCTATGGAAAATTAATAAGCCTTAATTGTAGGCAGTTGTTTAAGGAAAGGTTTTCTTAAGGCAGTGGATAGTCGATTTTAAGACTTTTTAACATAAAAGCTTTAAAAAATTATCAACTTTTCTCTATCTTTTGTACCTGTAGAAATTCTTTCCTATCTAGATGTGTCATAAAGATATTCTTACATTAACGTAAATTTTGAGCTTTTCTTGCACTTTATAATCTACAATGCATTTTTTGCCCGTGATGTGTGATACTTTTATTTTCTTTTTTCAACCAGAAGGAAAATGGTTTCACTAGCATCATCGCTACGATGACTTGTTATGCCAGAGTTGTGTGTCATTAAGGGGCTCTGTTCTCCAGGTTGTTATTCATATACCTGGAGGCAGACAACTAGAAGTCACGTTTCAGCACCACTACTTCTGAGCAGTGTGATCAGCTGGTACTTTTCAGAGAGAAATTGACTGGATTCTTGTTTACAGGTTGAACGCTTCTGGTGGAACCACCAGGGATCTGATTTGATATCCCCTGTTCTCTTAAGAAAAGATGCCTCCCTTACGTATCTGTGGGATGCTGTCTGACATTAATCCTTGAGGCAGGACCCTGAGTTCAGCAGGAAAGTCTCCCAGGAGAGACTACTATAATACCATCTGTCACCTCAGTTATAAGCACACTGTATACTTCTCACATTTTCTTTCCCAAATTCATATTTAAATTTCCCCATTTGTTCCCTGAATGGCTCTTATAGCAGTTTCCATTTTTTTATATCTTGGTTATATGTCACTGTCTTTGTAAACATCGAGGATGCTCCCTTGTTTTTGGATATCACAATGAATCTGCCATTTGTTTCCTGATCAGAGCTGACATTTAAGACTACATCTCTCATTTTAAGATTTCCATTGGCAAATTGAACAAACCCATGTTTATATCAGTGAAAATGGATTCAGTTTCAGAACAAAACTCTCTGCCCCACCAACAGTGTAAGAGGGTTCCCTTTTCTCTACACCCTCATTTAGTGTTTGTATAATTTTTGATGATGGCCATTCTGACTGTTGTGGGATGATACAGGAAATCCAAAAAACAGGAACATGTGTATACATATGGCTGATTCACTTTGTTGTATAGCAGAAAATAACACAACATTGTAAAGCAATTATACTCCAATTCAAAAAATAAACTCTCTGCCTCTATAAGCCAAAAATAAATCTGCACAACTGAAATCTAATTCTGCCACTAAAAAAATTCTTCAGCATGATAAGTATTCTAATATTTGTGGTCATATTTCTTTTTTAAAATTTCTTTAATCTTATATTTGCATACTTCTGTCAAAGCATGTAATATCTGGATGCTTTTAAAGATTGTACAAAAATTTTTTTTCTCGTCCTGCAGTGGGAAGGACCAAATGGCTCATTTGCTAACAGTATTTACCAGGATCCACACAAATGCTATATAACACATAGAAAAATCATCGTCATTATCCTCCTCATAGTCTTTAGCTAGTTTTGATCTATTTCTTAACTTGATTAAGGACTGGAGATAATGACTTATTTTGTGTTCTTTGGGTACTAGTGGCATCTCCTCTGAATATCAGCTTCCTTGTCTCTAAAATGGTGATGATAGTGACTCTGTAAGGTCCCTAATGAGGATTAAATGAATTAATATATAAATAATTTAGTGGACCAGAATTGCCACAGAATTGATGGTTAAAAATGGAAGATATTGGTACTGGTAGTACTGTAGGGTCTCATTTCTTACAGTAATTAGTATTTGAAACTTTTGTGTTTTGCACTAGTTGTTTAATTATTGAGAAATATTTATAAATGTTATATAGACATTTCTATATTCTAAATTATTAACACAGGGAGACCAATATCTCTGGAAGTCATATTTTCTCTCTCAAGTACTTTATTTGATTTACTAATCAGGCTATTGACTTTTAAAAGAGAAAAAATTGTTAATAGAACAGCTAGACTTTTTAATAACTGAAAATGACTGAACAATTTCATGCAATAAGTGAGACAAGAGTGGGTAGGAAGTGGGAAGTTTGGAGAAAGAATAAAGTAATGTTCTTGCTTGCTCCTTCCTAATGCCAGATCATGTAATAAGTTGAGTGCAAGTATAGCTCACAAAAATATAATATTGGCTTAATTTATGAAAAATATCCAGGAAGGGATTAATGTATACTTAAATACAGTTATGGAGAAACCCTCACTATTAACCTCACTCATCCTGACTGTTCTCTAGCTAAAGCAATAATACCACGTTTGCTGATTTTGCAGAAGGCAAGTATGAAGCTCTTTCCAGGGGTTTACTTTATTGCACGTGGATTTATACTTTCTCCTCTGAAGTAGAACTCATGTATCTTCTTGTAACCAGATGAAACTGGGCTAAACTAAGATCAGAAGAAAGGAAGAAGATAAACTTATTCAAAGACAAATGTTTCAAGACTAGAAGATGATCCTGAGGTTCTTTCAAATCTCCAAGAAATATGTTTGTTTTGGCAGAGATACTTGGGGAGAATAGAAAGAAAGAAGCTTGCAGAAGCTGTAGAGTGGTTCTCGATCCTAGGCTTTGTAAAATTTGAGCAATCCTAATTTAGCATCAAAAGGAAGCCCTCATGACTTGGTCACTTCACCTTCCCTGCTGAAGATGGCCCCTGTAGGTTTCTACTACTGTCCTTTAAGCTTTTTCTGCACAGATCTTACATTTATACTCTTGCAAAATGAAGGGCTTTCAAAAAGGAAGAATGAAGAACTAAGAGAAACAAGTAACTTATGTAGCAGAGACAGAAATAGTCACACAAGATTTTACATTATATTTCCCCCTCTGAAAGAGCAAAAATGGAGAAGAAATTTAAACAGGAAAGAGCACATTTAAAGGTAAAGCTGTGTGACAAAAATCAATCTCTTATCCATGCCAAAACTTGCAGAGACTGAAAATAATCAGGTTGAAGTAACCGTGAAGATATGATTGAAGAAGTAATGTAAGAAAAATTGAAGAGAAAAAAGATGGAAGAATTAGGAAGAAAAGGAATAGCCAGGTATCAGGAAGGAGTGTGCCTGGGTTAGCTTGTCCTCTCAAGTCAGGCAGAGTGTCTCATGAAGATGCCACAAAGGCAGGTAACCTTTATTAAGGCAGAGGACCACATTTTTCAGAGCTGCCATTTGGTTAAGCTAGTCTTTGTCCAATGAACATGGTAGCAGGTGATACTGCATAAGAAATGGTAGCTTTATATGACCATTATCCAAAGAATGGTTCAAAATTGACAAAGGAGTATGTCAAGGATGTATATCATCACTAAGCTTATTTAACTTATATGCAGAGTACATCATGCCAAATGCTTGGCTGGATGAAGCACAAGCTGGAATCAAGATGCTGGGAGAGATATCAATAGCCTCAGATAAACAGATGACACCACCCTTATGGCAGAAAGCAAAGAGGAATTTAAGAGCTTCTTGATAAACGTAAAAGAGGAGAGTGAAAATCTGGCTTAAAACTCAACATTCAAAACAATAAGATCATGGCATTCGGTCCCATCACTTCATGGCAAATAGGCAGGGAAACAATGGAAACTGTAACAGACTTTATTTTCTTGGGTTCCAAAATCATGGAAGATGGTGACTGCAGCCATGAAATTAAAAGATGCTTGCTCCATGGAAGAAAAGCAATGATAAACCTAGATAATATGAAAAGCAGAGACATTACTTTGCCTACAAAAGTCCATATAGTCAAAGCTATGGTTTTTCTAGTAGTCATGTACAAATGTGAGAGCTGGACAATAAAAAAAAGTCTGAGCAGCAAAGAACTGATGCTTTTGAACTGTGGTACTGGAGAAGACTCTTGAGAGTCTTGGACTGCAAAGAGATCCAACCAGTCAATCCTAAAGGAAATCAACTCTGAATATTTATTGGAAGGACTAATGCTGAAACTGAGGGTCCAATACTTTGACTACCTGATGTGAAGAGACGATTCATTAGAAAAGACCCTGATGCTGGGAAAGACTGAAGCCAGGAGGAGAAGAGGACGATAGAGAATGAGATGGTTGGATAGCATCACCGACTCGATAGACATGAGTTTGAGCAAACTCCAGGAGATGGTGAAGGACACGGGAGCCTGGTATGCTGAAGTCCATGGGGTCACAAAGAGTTGGACATGACTGAGTGACTGAACAACAACATCCAAAGAATAGGACTATAAATAGGATGCTTAAAATTTAATGGATTACCTAGAAGAGTTATAGTATTGCTCAGACATACTTGCTAACTATAAATTTAATTGAAAAGTAGTTCAATGAGGTAACTGTGTTACTACAAAAAAAAAAAAAAATGAAATGGCATTAGAAGAGACAGCAGGATGAAGCCTGAATTTGATTTGAGCTAAGCCAGAATGAAAGGAGGAAACAAAGCTGAAAAAGATCTTGGATAAACTATCTTTGTTTTATGACATTTTCTTCCAACTTACTAGTAGTGTCATCTAGAAAGAAGTGCAGCATAGTAGACTTTTAGCTTGACACAAAGATCTATAAGAAAAAAATAATGGAGATTTTCTTAGGAGAAGCCTAAGGTTAGGGAGCCAAGAGACACAAGAAACTTTTCTAGCAGAGACAAAAGTCTTCCAATAAGATTTTATGTCTATTTTCTCATAAAGCTGGGAAAGAAAAAACTTAAAGGTAAAACTGATACTTTCAAATTGTGATGCTGGAGAAGACCCTTGAGAGTCCCCTGGACATCAAGGAGATCAAACCAGTCAATCCTAAAAGAAATCAATCCTGAACACTCATTGGAAGGATTGATGCTGAAGATGAAGCTCCAAAACTTTGGCCACATGATGTGGAGATGACTCACTGGAAAAGACTCTGATGCTGGGAAAAATTGAGGGCAGGAAGAGAAGGGGATGACAGAGGATTAGATGGTTGAATAGTATCACTGACTCAATGGATAAGAACTTGGGCAAACTCATGGAGATATTGAGGGACAGGGAGACTTGGTGTGTTGCAGTCCATGGGGCACAAAGAGTTGGACACTACTTGGTGACTGAACAGCAACAGCAACAGCAACATTGAATAATGAGCATCAGGTTCTTCATGCCTTGGGCTTAGGGGTTAAGAATATCTAGGTTACCACAAATAAATGGTTGGAATTGGAGAAAGAGAAACAGTGAGGGAAATGAAGTGAAGAGTTAATAGTTGTGTCTGTAGGAAAGGAACATCCAGGGATCACTAATCTTAGTCAATGTTCAGTATCTTCAATCCAACTCAAATTCCTAAACTTTTTTTTTTAATAACTTGAAACATAGCAAATTTAAAAATATGTCTTTTCTTAGAATCTGGACAGCTTCTGCTACAATCATGAGAAAACTGACTACCATTTAGTTTCTATATTGTCATGGAAAGTATTTTCCTTAAGAGGACTTTTCAATGCTGGCTTCCACAAATGTATTTAGCACAGGTTTTTTTTTTTTTTTTTTTAATGAGAAAAGCCATGTTGTTGTACATGCACAAACCACTTTCTAATGGTCTTTAACCTTACGCCATTTGGACTTGCCTCTCCAAAGAGAGATATTTGAGTAAGTGGCCATTACCATGACATAGAGGAAGAGCCTCATTTTTCTCCATAACCACTGAACTCCTTGTAAGACATCTCTGGAGTCTGTAATGATACAGCAACCATGGACTCTTTAGCAAACGGCAGCTCAAAACCAGTGCCAGCCCCAACCCTCAATCATCCAATCCCAGCTCACAGCAGACATTGTTTACACAGTTGTAATCAACAGGGTAAATTTAGAATATCCTAGAATAAATGATGATAAATTTCCTGCTTTGAGATGATAACTTAATGGAGCAGACAGTGACTATCTCCGATAGAGAGGGTGAATTGATGAGCATTCCCTTTAGTGAACAATTAGGATAGAACTCTTTACAGTTGTAGAAGTCAAACTAGATCATTTTTTTGAAACTAGTTTGCACACATTTCTTTCTTTCTACTTCTTTTTTTTTCCCTTCAAGTTCATGTTTTAAAAGCAAAGAATAATTATCGTCTTCTGTAGGTCAAAGAATAAACTGTTTATAGCAAGGTCTTGTTGAGAAGGAGATCTTTTCTGGAATCCTTCTCTTCCTCCCACCAGTGACCTGCTGATCTCTGGGAAGAGTCCTGAAGACTGTGCCAGACATGTGATGCTTAAACATTCTTTTTTCCTTCTTTATAGTTGGGGTGACTGGCTAATATCCCTTCAAACCTATCAAAGCAATTTTTTGTGTCCTCCTTGGAATTTTATTTCCACATGTGAGGTTGGAGTAGTCTGTATGGAATACAAGGCTCACCTTTGATTTTAAAATCAGCACCAGCAGCTGCTCTGAACAAAAGAGCAGCCTAACAGATAGACCTAGTTCATTTCCACTCCCATCCGCCTTTGACCTTTTTCAATTCCCATCACTTCAGCTTAACAACTTCATTTTTCACTCTAATGCCTTCTTCCATTTGAGCAGAGATTACATTTTCCAAGCTGTACACGTTCTCCAGTTGATTTTTTTAAGGATTGAGATCATGAAACAATGCTTTCTTCAATTTCAGTTCTTAGTACCTCAAATCCTGGTTGTTGGAACAGAAACCGAGGGGGATAAAGTCCATATTAATTAACCGTGTCTTCTGTGATAACATGCACATTCATTAACCTTGGAGATTCCTGCCCTTGCTGCTCCTCCAGGAGTTTCTCAACCTCCAGGCCCCCTCTCTTTGGGCAGGACAGCAGTCTGACCTCGTGTTTAGACAGCCTAATTCTGGACTCCGGCAAGAATGGGTTTCATCGCTAACCCCGTACTGACAAGCTGTGTGGTCTTGGTTGAGCTACTTCACGTCTCTAAACTGTTACCTGTAGAATGGGATTAATAACATTGACCTTAAAGAAATTCTTGAAATGTAAATAAGAACAGTAAAGCTAAAGAATCTGGTGGTTCATGAGCCCTCAGTAAGTATTAAATATAATGACTATTCTGTTTTTAACCCATGATGATCCTATTCTGGGAAGTTATTCATGGCCTCTTTGAACTGGTTGCAATGGTCATGGGCTGATTAGAAGAAAAGTTTAGTTTATTGAAGAGGTGAAATGTACAAGATAGGGGTTTCTAATGTGAAAGTGAAAGTGTTAGTCATTCAGTAGTGTCCTACTCTTTGTGACCCCATGGACTGTAGCCCACCAGGTTCCTCTGTCCACGGAATTCTCCAGGTAAGAATACCAGAGTGGGTAGCCATTCCCTTCTCCAGCAGATCTACCCAACCCAGGGATTGAACCCAGGTCTTCTGCATTGCAGATTCTTTACCATCTGAGCCTCCAGGGAAGCTCTTCTAACATGAAAGTGCTTTGTGAACCATAAAGTACTATATAAATGTCATTATTATGACCTTGAGAATGTATGTTTTCTTGCCAAAAGGTAAAAGTTACAACCCATCTTGAAATGTAGATGATGAAGTGTGGCACCAATATAAGTTATAGGACAGCTGGCAATGTTAACCTGGAAGTGACAGAATGGTCCCAGAAGAAACATGAACTTGGACCAATGAAGCGGACTTGCTTTTGTTTATACATCTGACTTGCACTGCTCTGATTCACCAGAACTGGGTCAAATACTCACTTCTGGAGTAGGTGGTAGAGTCAGGTTCTCCAGCACCACACAGGCTGAGTTTAGAGGAACAGTCAGTTTCCAAGGAGAATCAAGGTGCTCTTTCTGAAGCAGGGAGGATGGAAACTCCACTGAGGGGTCTACCTAGGAAATTTCCATCTCACAGAGTCCTTCCTGTCCTCAGTAGATGGATAGCAACAACATCTGCATGGTTGCAGATACTCTTCCTTCAGCTGTGAAACAGAAGGAGCCGCACTGGGGTCCGAAAAGTCCACTTATCACATTCATGATGCTTTATATAGTGAAGAGCTGAGAGTGATGAAAATTTTCAGGTAATTAAAAAATCACCATTCAACAGCCAAGTCAACACATTAAGAAAATTGGTGTGGTGGACGGGTAGGTGAAGAGAATGGCTAGTTATTAAGAAGAATGAATAATGCTATTTGACGGAATATGGATGGCCCTAGAGATTGTCATACTGAATGAAGTAAGTCAGACAGAGAAGGAAAAATATAGTATGACATCCTTTATATGTGGAATCTGAAAAGAAATGATAGATACAAAGGGACTTATTTACAAAACAGAAGCAAACTCACAGACTTAGAGAAGAAACTTATGGTTGTCAGGTTGGGGGAAGGATGAGGGGAAGGGATAGTTAGGGAGTTTGGGATAGACGTGTACACACTGCTATATTTAAAATGGATAACCAACAATCTGTACAGCACAGGAAGCTCTGCTAAATGTTATGTGGCAGTCTGGATGGGAGGGAAATTTGAGGTAGAATGGATACATGTTTATGTATGGTTGAGCCCCTTTGCTGTTCACCTGAAACTATCACAACATTGTTAATCATCTAGACTCTAATATGAAATTAAAAGTTGAAAAAAAAAAGTGGCTGGGGACTTCCCTCATGGTCCAGTGGTTAACACTTTGCCATCCAATGAAGGGCATGTGAGCTAGATCCGTGCTTAAAGAGCTAAGATTCCACATGCCTCAGAGCCAAGAAACCCAAAACAGAAGAAATATTATAACAAATTCAATAAAGACTTAAAAAATTCAATTAAGACTTAAAAAAAAAGAGTAGCTGGGGAAGCAAATTAGAACTATATTTTACATTTATATGAAAAGATACAACTTCTAATTGATGAAGTTACCTCTCTGAGCAATTAAATGCTGTGAAATGATATTGACAAAGAAAACAATGCCTCCATCAAAATGTAAAGCTGTGGTACTGTTTTCTGGGAAAGCCTTTTCTTGGCAGTGTTGGCCAGGAGGAGGGCAGTGGTTCTTAATACTTCAGGGATCATAGAAACTTGAGAATCCAGTGAAAGCTATGGATCCTTTAACTTGAAAAGACCCACATGCACACACCTTTCCAAATAGTTGCTTAGAACTTTGAGACCACAGGAACCTATTTATGGAGTATTCTGAGGAGTCCCTTGGATTTGACAGGACTTGAACTAATACAGGGTTTACTTTCATTGGATAAGGTCTCTGAGATGTGACAACCCCAACTCCAGGAAACTTCAGAGTCCCGGGCTAACTGTTGTTCATCCACTCATTCACTCATTTGCCTATTCACTTATTCATTCCTTCACTTACTCTGTCAGTTAGATAACACCATTGTAAAAGCCCTGTAGTAGGGTACAGCATGACCAGGAAAAGCCATTCCTGCCATAGAGCATACATTACATGACATACACTTATTTTGTCCAAAAATTCAGAGTGTCTCAATTTTGGAAGAGAGATACACGAATATCCAGCCTTCCTCAGGAATTGAGACAGAGAGAAAGGAAGAAAACATAGTGAACTACATGAAGTATCTTACCTGCCCTTTCTCTTTCGATCTTATAAGAAATTTGGGAGGTTGACATTCTTTTCCCCATTTATCAGTGACTAAGTTGATGGTGACTGCAGCCATGAAATTAAAAGACGCTTACTCCTTGGAAGGAAAATTATGACCAACCTAGATAGCATATTCAAAAGCAGAGACATTACTTTGCCAACAAAGTTTCGTCTAGTCAAGGCTATGGTTTTTCCCGTGGTCCTGTATGGATGTGAGAGTTGGACTGTGAAGAAAGCTGAGGGCCAAAGAATTGATGCTTTTGAACTGTGGTGTTGGAGAAGACTCTTGAGAGTCCCTTGGACTGCAAGGAGATCCAACCAGTCCATTCTGAAGGAGATCAGCCCTGGGATTTCTTTGGAAGGAATGATGCTAAAGCTGAAACTCCAGTACTTTGGCCACCTCATGTGAAGAGTTGACTCATTGGAAAAGACTCTGATGCTGGGAGGGATTGGGGGCAGGAGGAGAAGAGGATGACAGAGGATGAGATGGCTGGATGGCATCACTGACTCGATGGACGTGAGTCTGAGTGAACTCTGGGAGTTGGTGATGGACAGGGAGGCCTGGTGTGCTGTGGTTCATGGGGTTGCAAACAGTCGGACACGACTGAGCGACTGAACTGAACTGAACTGAAGTTGATAAAGACAGGAGGAGAAGGGGGTGACAGAGGTGACAGAGGATGAGATTGTTGGATGGCTTCATTGACACAATGGATATGAGTTTGAGCAAACTTGAGGAGATAGTGAAGGACAGGGAAGCCTGACATGCTGCGGTTCATGGGGATCACAGAGTTCTGTCAGTTCAGTCCCTCAGTCATGTCCAACTCTTTGAGACCCCATGGACTGCAGCACGCCAGGCTTCCCTGTCCATCACCAACTTCTGAAGCTTGCTCAAACTCATGTCTATCGAGTCGGTGATGCTATCCAACTATCTCATTCTCTATTGTCCTCTTTTCCTCCTGCCTTCAATCTTTCCCAGCCACAGGGTCTTTTCCAATGAGTCAGTTCTTTGCATCAGGTGGCCAAAGTTTTGGCGTTTCAGCTTCATCATCAGTCCTTCCAATCAATATTCAGGACTGATTTTCTTTAGGACTGACTGGTTTGATTTTCTTGCAGTCCGAGCGACTCTCAAGAGTCTTCTCCCATAACTTAGTGACTGAACAACAAACAAAAAGCTGATAAGGGTAAGTTGATAACCTTGAGGGTTTCCCTGGTGGCTCAGATGGTGAAGAATCTGCCTGCAGTGCAGAAGACCAATGTTCGATCCTCAATCAGGAAGATCCCCTGGAGAAGGAACTGGCAATCCACTCCAGTATTCTTGCCTGGAGAATTTCATGGACAGGGACATATCTGAATATCTCTATTCTTGCCTAGAGAATCCCATGGACAGAGGATCCTGGTGGGCTGCTGTTTATAGCGTCGCACAGAGTCAAACACGACTGAAGCGACTTAGCACGCCTGCATGTATTGGAGAAGGAAATGGCAACCCACTCCAGTGTTCTTGCCTGGAGAATCCCAGGGACAAAGGAGCCAGATGGGCTGCCGTCTATGGGGTTGCACAGAGTTGGACACAACTGAGGTGACATAGCAGCAGCAGTAGCAATACAGAGGAATATTGGAATATCTCTCATGATATCTCTCATGGATAACTTTGAGAGAGACTAAATAACTTGCTTAAGGTTGTATGTAGCAGGACCAGGATGTGAATCCAACTATCTGGATTTCTAAATTCCAGGACACTCTGCTGCCTTCCCAGGGTCACACAAACTTAGGTTTATTCAAATGATAAAGTCAAGTGAAACCTTTCTGCCTGATTTTATGGAAGGCATCCATTATATGTATATATGTGTGTGTGTGTGTGTGTGTGTGTGTGCGTGTGTGTGTATTGATATATATATTAATATATAAGCATATGTATATATACATATATACATACATGCATATATATATATATGGTTTTTTTTTAAAAGACCAGACATATTATGGGGAAATAGCCTGTCCAGAGCAAAGTACACTGGTTCAACAATCGAAGTCCCTCAAACTGAGTTCTAGATTTGTCACTATGTGATCTGGATGTGGGCTTCCCCATCAGCTCAGTGGTAAAGAATCTGCCTGACATGCAGGAGACAGGAGACGGGAGTTCAATCCCTGGGTTGGGAAATCCCCTGGAGCAGGAAATGGCAACCCACTTCGGTACTCTTGCCTAGAAAAGTCCATGGACAGAGGAGCCTGGCAGGCTACACTCCAAGGGATCACAACAAGTTGGACACAACTGAGAACACTTGCATGTGGCTTGGATAAATAATTGAACTTCTGAAGTCTTTAATTTCTGAATCTATAATTGGTATTATGATTTTTCAGATTTTTTGAGTGTGAAATTTTTGTGATAGATCCACTCAGATTATCAAACTATCAAAAAGTTCAATAATTTGAAGGCTTATTAATAGATTATATCTGTGCACACATTTTTTTTTCCTCAACATTTTCCTCAATTACAAAAAGCACTGTTTATGTTAGTGGGCCTTAACATATCAGAAACTCTAGAGGAAAATGGAAGGCAAAGAGGATTCTCACAGACAAATAATTCCCTGAGAAGGTTCTACTTAGAAGTCCCTGTCACTTAATCAAGGGATCACTGAGGTGTCTTTAGAATTTAGTAAAGGAACTATTACAATATCAAAAACATTTTATTTGGGGGCCATAAATATCAATAGGAATATAATCTAATTATTTTTAAAGAGACTGATAATTAGACAAAATGGTAGACTGTAAGATCTAAAAATCATTTTGTCCAATTTTCTCTCTTTACAGGTTAGAAGAGTGTCAAAGAGAAGAATAGAGTTGCCCAGATTTGCAATAGATTATTGACCCTGAATGGGGCCTGAACCCAAATGCTGCTCTTTGATTTCCTATTCCAGGAGCTCTTTCCTTAGCCATCCCCCAGCTTCAGATCTTTTCTCTCCCCCTGGTGACTTGCTCCCTTGCTCTGTCTGAACAAAGGCTCCCATCCATCTTTATTCTGTCCCTCAGCATCCAACCTTCCTCAAAAGATTTCATACCTCTGTTGCACTGTTTACACCTCTGATGCCCCTCACTGCCCACAGAGTACAGTTTATGTTGTTGAAACATTCCTCTTCCTTCAGGAAGCTTTCCTGGATTCCGCATGGCTGGAGTCATGATTCCATGCTTGGAAACTCTCTAACATGATAATTCTCACATAACAATTTTCATCATTACTTTATACCATAGTTATTGGTATATTGTTTCATTTTTTCTTAATTTTTATTGGAGTACAGTTGCTTTATAATGAGAGTTTCTACTGTATAACAAAGTAAATCAGCTATATGTGTGTATATATCAGTTCAGTTCAGTTCAGTCGCTCAGTCATGTCCGACTGTTTGCAACCCCATGAATTGCAGCACGCCAGGCCTCCCTGTCCATCACCAACTCCCAGAGTTCACTCAACTCACGTCCATCAAGTCAGTGATGCCATCCAGCCATCTCATCCTCTGTCATCCCCTTCTCCTCCTGCCCCCAATCCCTCCCAGCATCAGAGTCTTTTCCAATGAGTCAAC
>NW_011494715.1:2511884-2527965 GCF_000754665.1 Bison bison bison | reverse complement strand
CCTGCCCCCAATCCCTCCCAGCATCAGAGTCTTTTCCAATGAGTCAACTCTTTGCATGAGGTGGCCAAAGTACTAGAGTTTCAGCTTTAGCATCATTCCTTCCAAAGAACACCTAGGACTGATCTCCTTTAGAATGAACAGGTTGGATCTCCTTGCAGTCCAAGGGACTCTCAAGAGTCTTCTCCAACACCACAGTTCAAAAGCATCAATTCTTCAGTGCTCAGCTTTCTTCACAGTCCAACTCTCACATTCATACATGACCACTGGAAAAACCATAGCCTTGACTAGATGGACCTTTGTTGGCAAAGTAATGTCTCTGCTTTTGAATATGCTATCTAGGTTGGTCATAACTTTCCTTCCAAGGAGTAAGCGTCTTTTAATTTCATGGCTGCAATCACCATCCGCAGTGATTTTGGAGCCCCCCCAAAATAAATTCTGACACTGTTTCCACTGTTTTCCCATCCATTTCCCATGAATGATGGGACCGGATGTCATGATCTTCGTTTTCTGAATGTTGAGCTTTAAGTCAACTTTTTCACTCTCCTCTTTCACTTTCATCAAGAGGCTTTTTAGTCCCTCTTCCCTTTTTGCCATAAGGGTGGTGTCATCTGCATATCTGAGGTTATTGATATTTCTCCCAACAATCTTGATTCCAGCTTGTGCTTCTTCATGAAGCACATGATGCTTCATGTTGTTCTCATGATGTTCTCTGCATAGAAGTTAAATAAGCAGGGTGACAATATACAGCCTTAACATACTCCTTTTCCTCTTTGGAACCAGTCTGTTGTTCCATGTCCAGTTCTAACTGTTGCTTCCTGACCTGCATATAGGTTTCTCAAGAGGCAGGTCAGGTGGTCTGGTATTCCCATCTCTTTCAAAATTTTCCACAGTTTATTGAGATCCACACACAGTCAAAGGCTTTGGCATCGTCAATAAAGCAGAAATAGCTGTTTTTCTGGAACTCTCTTGCTTTTTCCATGATCCAGCAGATGTTGGCAATTTGATCTCTGGTTCCTCTGCCTTTTCTAAAACCAGCTTGAACATCTCGAAGCTCATGGTTCACATATTGCTGAAGCCTGGCTTGGAGAATTTTGAACATTACTTTACTAGCGTGTGAGATGAGTGCAATTGTGCAGTAGTTTGAGCATTCTTTGGCATTGCCTTTCTTTGGGATTGGAATGAAAACTGACCTTTTCCAGTCCTGTGGCCACTGATGAGTTTTCCAAATTTGCTGGCATATTGAGTGCAGCACTTTCACAGCATCATCCTTCAGGTGTGTGTATATATATATGTACATAAATCCTCTTCTTTGGATTTTCTTCCCATTCAGGTCAACCACAGAACACTGTTTAGGGTACCCTGAGCTCTACAGTAGGTTCTAATTAAAAAGCTAAAAATTCAGCTATCATATGATCCATCAATCCCACTACTGGATATATACCCAGACAAAGCCCTAATTCAAAAGGATGCATGCACCCCAATGTTCATAGCAGGACTATTTACAATAGTCAAGATCTGGAAGCAACCTAAATGTCCATGGATGGATGAATGGAAAAGAAGATATGGTACATATACACAATTAAATATTACTCAGCCATAAAAAGGAACTAAATTGGGTGATTTATAAAGACATGGATGGACCTGGAGACTATCATTGGTGTGGTTTTTAAAACATTTCTTTTATTATATGCAAACTTTTAAGGTATGGAGTCATGGGTAAGGCAATTAGCATAAGGCTTGGTGCCTTGAAGAGAGTTGTTAAATATGAATTCTTCTCATTAGACATTTATGTTTTTATTGTACTTCATCCCATTTCTCAGAAAGAAATCAGTGGGTTTCATTTTTTGAATGAGTAATGTGGTCTGACAACCTCTGGGAGCAAATGCCTGTCTATGCAGCCGCTAAGCGTGCTGCTACCACCGCTGCTATGACCTCCCCTCTCACTCCCACTGGTCTACGGGCTGATGGCTTATCAAGGTCAGCTCAGACCTTGACTCCTTTCCATCCATAACATGGCTCTTCCTACTGCTGGCCCCCCTTCCTCTGACCTCTGTCAGCATGTGTGATCGGTTTTAGTGAATTAACATTTCCTCCTCATTGCTAGGAAATTTTCATTTGTCCATGAAATTACAAAGCTATGTAGTCTAGTCAAAGCTACGGATTCTCCAGCAGTCATATATGGATGTGCGAGTTGGAATATAAAGAAAGCTGAGCGCCGAAGAATTGATGCTTTTGAACTGTGATGTTGGAGAAGACTCCTGAGAGTCCCTTGGACTCCAAAGAGATCCAACCAGTCAATCCTAAAGCAAATCAGTCCTGAATATTCATTGGAAAGACCAATGCTGAAGCTGAAGCGCCAATCTTTTGGCCATCTGATAAGAAGAACTGCCTCATTGGAAAAGACCCTGATGCTGGGAAAAAGTGAAGGCAGGAGGAGAAGGGGATGACAGAGGATGAGATGGTTGGATGGCATCACCGACTCAGTGGACTGAGTTTGAGCAAGCTCTGGGAGTTGGTGATGGACAGGGAGGCCTGGGTGCTGCAGTCCATGGGGTCACAAAGAGTAGGACACAACTGAGGGACTGAACTGACTGATGAAATTACAGCATGAAACCTGCTGTATACTACTTGTATTTTTCAATACATGTTCATAGATGGAATGAGTTCAACTTAGTTAATTTAGAATATTTTAATAATACATTGAGACTACAGATGCACAACTCATTGTTGTGAGGGAACTTTCTTCTCTCCTGTTATTCAAGCTCCCCAAAGCTTCTCTGGTGGCTCAGTGGTAAAGAATCCCCCTGCCAATGCAGGAGGTGTGGGTTTGATCCCTGGGTCAGGAAGATTCTCTGGAGAAGGAAATGGCAATCCACTCCAGTATTCCTGCCTCAGAAATCCCATAGACAGAGAGTCTGGTGGACTACAGTCCATGGGTTCACAAAGAGTTGGACACAACTTAGCAACTAAACAGGGCTTCCCTGGTGGCTCAGATGGTAAAGCGTCTGCCTGCAATGCGGGAGACCCTGGTTTGATTCCTGGCTCAGGAAGATCCCCTGGAGAAGGAAATGGCAATCCTCTCCACACTGTTGCCTGGAAAATCCCATGGACAGAGGAGCCTGGTAGGATACAGTCCGTGGGGTCACAAAGAGTCGGACACGACTGAGCAACTTCACTTCACTAGTGACTAAACAGCAGCAAAGCTTTTTGGTTTCCATTTGTGCATAAAGCACCAGAAATTTCATTTTCCCTTCATTTCAGTCTTATTTCTCAGCATTTCAATAAATCCCTCCAAAAGAGTTATTGAGATATAAACCACCATCTAATAGGGCAAACAAACATGAATTAGCATCTCTAGGACTCTATTCTCATTACTTTTCCAGAGCCAAGCCCCTTTTAGAAATGCGGGTAGTTTTATTTCTATCATGTGCAGGGCTGAACACTGTGATATTCAGGCATGGACCTCCCCTCTGAATCCTAAATCTGCTCTAAGTCTTCACCCCCTTATATCAGCAGAATAATCAAGCTTATAACAGACCAGGCAGGCTTCCAGGGTCACCTGTATCTCTAACTTTGATTTATTTGGCCTAGAAGTTATCCTTCTTAGAGCTTGTCCCCTCATGAGCTTTCAAGATGGAAAATTCTGATTTTACTTTTCTTAACTTTTATTTTATGTTGAAATATAGTTGATGAACAGTGTTCCGTTAGTTTCAGGTATACACCAAGGTTAAAATATTGACTTTAAGAGAAATGATGAAATGAAATAACTTCTATGGTTTAGGAGATTGGGGAACACACAGATGACATTTAGAAGTCAGTAGCTGCACAAATATGTGTGTTGGGGTGATTGTCAAAAGATTAAGAAAACTTGGTAAAGAGTTGTTTTTATTAAATTAAACTGAGAAAACAACTTTTTAAGATGTAACTGTGGCTTAGATGTAATTATGAAGCTTAATTATTACCAGGAGATCCTACCTGCAGTATCTTATTATCTGGAAATACATTTATTTGCATTTTTCTCTTTCATTTTTTACAAAGAATTAGCTTGGTTCCATTTTCTTTCATCTGTCTGTAACACTTCCCCCCCCCCCATTTCTCTGCTGCTCCCTTCACACATAAACATTTATTTTTAAAAATTATCAGTCTATTTTACTGTTGGGCTTCCTGGGTGGCTCAAACAGTAAAGAATCTGCCGGCAATGCAGGAGACCCAGGTTCAATCCTTGGGTCGGAAAGATCCCCTGGAGAAGGTAATGGCAACCCACCCTAGCATTCTTGCCTGGAGAATCCCATATTTTAATCAATATGCTTGCTGGTAATATGGGCATTCATGACCAAAAGAGTAACAAATCAAACCTGATTTTGTGAGTAATTGATAATTTGATAATGAAAGACTGTAAGCCTCAGAGACCATGTAAGTATATGGCTTATGTTATTGCAAGTTAGTCTCAAGAAAATAAATCACGATATTTAAAAGAATTAAAGCCTCACATTCATGTGTGATACAATTCAGAGAGAAAAGTTATTATTTGAAATAACACAAGAGTATCTTACCCATCCATCTATACAATAGAGAGCTCCTAAACTTTTGCTATTTTTTTCCATTCCACAGCACTCTCTACCTTCAGTGGGTAAAAAAACATGTAAATGGAGCAACCACGTACATGAAGGAAGACTTTACAAGCAGATAAGTCTTCCATCACTGAAACCCTGCCAAGAGCAGACTGTGGAGCTCATGTTAAAAGAAGGGGAGGTTGGTTATGACTTGCATGGACCACTCCGGCTTGTCTCATACCAGATAAAATTAATGGCTGAAAAATTCAACTAGACTTTAAAGCAAAATCTTAGATACTAAAACCTGATCTTTATAAGGCCATTATAGCAGCAAATAATGTCTCTATACCAAATACAGATACCTATTTATAAAAGAAGAGAATTGGACTTAGACAGTCACATTGCAGACCAATAAAATGCCTATTTAAACTTCTCCCTAGACCATGTAATCTACGTGACTGCATTATACCCAGGACATGTAAAGGAAGAGAAATATGTGACTATTCAAATGTATGTTGAATTGGATCAGTAGATTGTACTTATGTTGGGGCATATCTCTAGTCACTTTTCACTAGAATGTCTTCAGGGCACTGTTGAAGCCAGAAAGCTGTTCCTTGGGTTTCTTGTTTCAGTGAACAGCTGGACATTTAGAGAGCAAATAGACATAGTTTCCACTGAGACAACAAACTATTCAATTTCTAAAACCTGAGTTTATTTGCCAAATGAAAAAAGTCTTGGGGACATAAAATATGTTATCAATTGTTTTTATATGAAGTAAATGTAAAAAATGAAAAAAATAATTAGTAATATTTTACATAAATACCAATGGAATAAAGTTGACAGATATTAATATGTTTGTGTTATCGGAGGGGCTTCCCTGCTAGCTCAGATGGTAAAGAATCTGCCTGCAATGCAGGAGACATGGGTTCAATTCCAGAGTCAGGAAGATCCCCTGGAGAAAAGAATGGCTACCCACTCCAGTATTCTTGCCTGGAGAATTCCATGGGCAGAGTATACTTTTAAAAAATAAATATTTATACTCATCAAAAATAATAATAAAATATTATATAAATATAAATTAAATATTATATGTATATGTTTTAAATATAAATATACTCATCAAAAATCATCAAATATTATAAATTACAAATAATAAAATATTATAAATATTTATACTCATCAAAAATAATAGTAAAATCCATTTTGAATGCAAATTCCCATCATTATATATACACAAATGATCTTCATGAGTATTATTCTTTAATATGGGATATTTTTGATATTGTCATGTACGGAACAATTATTTATGACAGTTAACCGACTTTAAAAAAAAAGGAGGCTAAGAAATTTTTTGACTGAAAAGTGTTGTAGTTACTTTTCCCCTCTCCACAGATCTGTTCCAGGTTGCAGAACTAATGTCCTGCTGTTCAAACACAGGTTATTATAAAGCTAGACACTAGGTGGCAATACAAACCCCCCAAACTGGAGGGTCTTTGTCTATCTTTTTTAAGTCCGAAATCCAGTCTATTTCGATTTTGAGTTTCACATAAAAATTAGAAATAGAAAAACTGCAATATTTCCATTACTTGTCTATCACCACAATGGCTCCTTTCTTTCTGATGAACACTTGGCAGTTTAGGCAGACCAAAATATTTCATATGTTAATGACAGATTTGGAAAATAACCTGAGTACATTTATTAATTTAGTTGTCATGTAAGTATTTTACTGTAAAAAGGTATTGAAGATAGCACATTGTTTATCAAATGCTGAAAAATATATTATCATTTTATTGTACCAAGATATGTGCTTTTTACACATGCACATATCTAGGCGTGAGATGCAAAATTCATTTATAACATATCTTGATACTGATGATTTAGAAACCCTTTTAGCACTCCATTGCTAATAGAATGAAGATTTCCTCCCAAAGGGAAAAACAAGCAGTAATCTTATTGCCAATAAGGATGCACTTTCCTCAAAATATGTTAACTGTGAGGAAGAGGAATATTCTGATAAGGAACATAGATTTAATATAATCGTATTCATCAGTAACATTCATAAAACTGCTGTAACGATGTGCTCAAATTCTTGTGTAAATGACACAGGATTTTGGTGAGGAGGGAGCACAGATAGAGTGAGAAGTGAGGAATTAAAATGAATATTTATTTTGTTGGCTGTGCTGTATCTTCAGCACAGTTATCTTGTCCTAAGCTGGGCTGATCACCAATTCCGTTCTGGGTTCAATTCAAGACGCTGAAGGCCGTGGACAGGGTCTGTATGGCTGTAGCACCTGGTTACTTTCAAATTTGCTTCCAGTATTCTTAACCCTACATGAAGTGAGTTGAATTTGGAAGAAATTTTTCTAGTGAAGTAATTATAGCGCCTTTTTAAAGTTCAGTACCAGACCAGGTTTTTGAAGTTAATTTCATGATTATGTGCTGCCAGTATTAATGGATGATATTCCAGAAATTGAGTAGTTTTGAAAATATGCATTTTCACTTTATCAGATTAAAAACTCATCCCAGATTAAAGGAATCTAGAGATACAGCAGCTAAATACAGTGTGTGATTCTTGCTTGAATCCTGGATCCATAAAGTAAAGCATTGAGGGCTATAGAGCACATTCTCCAGTGTGTGTGACATTGTAGTGTTGGAGGAAAACATTTTTGCTCTTAAGTGATAAAACTGAAGTGTTTAAGAGTTGAAGAGTTATATTACTTTTCAAAGAGATAAGCATGAAAAAGCATATCTATGCATATAGAGAGAAGAAAATAAGCAAATAAAACAAAGTATTTAAAAAGGGAAAACCTAAGATAAGTTAGTGTTCATTCTGTTCTTTTAACTTGTAGGTTTGATATTTTTCAAAGTAAAAAGTTGGGAAAAATGAATTTTCCTTCTGAAAATATAACACCATAGAAAATAAATAAGATCAATATTCTTTTGTACTTACCCAGAATAGGCCATTTTCTCTAGATGAAATGTGATCTAGACATTTCAAAGTTAAGATTGACTTGATGTAACTGACAAAAATTTTTGTCTTACAGATAAGATAGGAATGATGATACTTGATAGATCATAGGGATAAATTTGGGGAAAAAATCTGATTTTTTAATAAGAAAACCTACCATCTCTACAGTACTCCCAGCTGCCCCAGGCTGAATCACTGGGCATTCAATACACAATATGCCATGGAGGCTGAATCACTCCTGCTCAGCAAATCGAAACTATGCTTCTAAAAATAAAATTTTCTAACCAGAACCAGAGCCTCAGCCTCCTAAGTGATGTATCTCTCACAGTGTTATCTATCTAAAGAATTTCCTCACAGGATATGTGCTTATAATCATCTCAATGTCAGTAAACAATTCAAAAGAACAAAGGATTAGGAAATATCAAATATGGAATATTAATAACCATATTTTGTTGTTGAAACTGCTGGGAGATCTGGCTTCTGGGACATCGTGTAAATGAAGAAAGCTGTTAAACTTGTGCTACAGTTTTAGTTAGCAAAACAACCATGAAATGCTGTTTATTTATATGTGCTCCACATTGTTCAAAATGATTGAGGCAAACACATAATAAAGGAAAAATTTAAGATGTGAATGGCTTAAAAAAAGGGAATTACATCCATTTGTTGCCTTGGCACGTGTTAAGGTATAAAAATAATCTAAATCCATGTGTCAGGCTTTTTAACAAATGAATAGAAATTTAGTTTCATCTAGTTTTCATGTATCTTCTGAATGGAATTATATATTTCAAGCTTTGTTTGTTGAGATAATAGGGTTTGAAATGGATGCTTAAATATAATTGATGTATTTTATTTTCATTATACATTTGCTTACCATACTTCCACAAATGTAGCAATTTTTTAAACAATCTGGCTTATAAATACATCTACCTTTAGAGCCATTTAAAGAATATGGGACTTTATCTCTGATAAACAACTATTTTTCCAGAATAAAACGACTAAGATGCCTTTCTCAAATCATGGTACTTTTACCTGTATTTTTTTTAAGAATTTAAATTATTTACTGGATTTCTTAAAAATTGGAGCTAGCCCCCTGCCTAGTTTCAAAGTACTGTTACATTATTGGTTTCTTGAGGCCCTAAATCTCTTTCTGAATGGCAACGTGTTTACTTACTTACAGCTGGATCTATCAAAAGAAAACATTTTCAGGAGCGAAACATATATATATTATTACATGTCAGATATATGTATTATCAGGTTATGCGGGACACAAATGGTAAGTTAAATAGGAGAAAAAAACTTTAGGATAAAATTTTAAATAATTTTAAGAACATGCTTTCAGTCATATCTAAAAGCATGCATAAAAGAAACTGAGTAAAAAACTTCAGCATTTTACAAGCCACAATGTATATCTTACACTGTAATACCTTACACTTATTCTTTAAAACAGTTCCACTAGACAAGTGGGAGGCTGAGAAAAGGGGAAAATATCACATTATCTCTAAGGAGGAAAAAAAAAATCCCTATTTTATAGTTAGGAAAGAAGTTTGTTAAGCAGAGAGGACGTTGTAATTTAAATTTCTTAATGGGAAGACAAAATTCTAAGGGAGAACAGCTTAATTTCTTGGTTTTTCTGTTCTGGAATCAACTTCTGGATCTTGAATCAGGGTGTGAAAGTTGTTTGCTTTTGGCCAATTTTAGACTGGCTGTGCTGTCCTCAGTGGTTAAGAGAACACCCCCGCCCCTGCAGCGCCCCAGGTCCAGTTGCTGCTTCCTGCCAGGTTTGCCACCTACGAAACCAAGAGTGAGGACAGGCAGCTCTCCTAACCCAAAATGCAGGCGCAGGTGGGCAGCACATTGGGATCTTCTGGGGGCGTCTCTGGATGAGGGACTGAGCCCTGGATCCCTAGAGACTTTGTGCAGAAAGACAGTGAATTTTCAGTTGAGTCAGGAGATTCAGGCTTAGCTCTGCCTTCTCTTTTGATAACACAGAATATATCTCCTCAGTTTCAAAACCCAGTTCAATGACAAGCAGAGAGTCATGTAAGTAAAAGCTAGGTTCTCCCCAGAAAACTTCTCTTCCCCCACCTTTTTTTTTGGTTTGTGTGTGCTGCTTCAACGTTGAGATCATTGTCACTTCCCATGGGCTCTGGTTTTCCTCCTTACAGAGCAGAAGCCAGCTTTCGTACGTTCATAGCAAAAATGAAAGAAAAGGAAGACTTTCAAAAGACAGACTGACTTGCTTATAAAAAGCTTGAACTCTTTTCAGAGGTACCCATCTTGAATGGCTCATCGGGCTGAGAGGTGGTGATGGGTCAGGACACTGACAGGGTCCTGGCGAGGCTGCAGCTTGGGCTTAGTTGGGAGGCATGGTCAGCATGGCCACACACCTTCCTGTCTTTGATTTTTCCCAGGTTGGCGCTCACCTGGCTTTTAGGCTTGTCCTTCTTTTCAAGCAACATTTATTGTGCATGTACTATATGCAGGTTTACAAGATACCCTGGGCTCACATGTTCTAAAGAGCAATCTGGATGATCTTTCCACAATCCTTTACACTACCGAAGATTTTCTTGCTTAATTTTGATAAATACCATTTTAGTTAGGACCACGGTACCATACTTCAAAGGAATGATCTGAAAGGTAACTTAAGACATCATGTTATCAGGGTGATAATTACTTTTAGTCAAGTCAAAATTCCATTCTTTTTCAGTTGAAATACAAAGAAAACTTTCTGTCAGGCTCTCTCCTACCTTTCAATTTTGACTAAGGAAAGCGCTAATTATTAACCAGTCAAAGATCACCAAATCTTTGTTCCAAGTGCCTATTTATTTCTTGATTCAAGAATCATCTTCTTTCATTGTTATCAATTGCACAGTGAGATAAGTTTTTTTTTAAGAACATGTCTTTAAATTAATACAGTCCTCATGCCAGTGCTTCTCTGCTTTTCGAAGTGAGAAGCTACCCCAAAGTTGAGATGCTATTTATATAGGAAACCAGAAAATACTGCATCACATGAAATAAGAATTTTTTTTGTGTGCTATCAGAAAATTTGACCTATATAAAGTAGAATTGGCCCTCCATATCTGTGGGTTCTCCATACATTCAACCAACTGTGAATCAAAAATATTTCTTAAAAAAATTCCAGAAATTTCCAAAAAGTAAAACTAGATATTCACAACTATTTATATAGCATTTACATTGTATTAGGTATTGTAAATAATCTAGAGATGATGTAAAGTAAATAGGAGGATTTGAGTAGGTTATAGGCATATAGTACACCACTTTTTATTCTTGATATCTGAAAGTGGAGAGGATGTCCTGGAATCAATAGATACCAAGGGACGACTGTATACAATTACAGCCTTGACTTATGAGTCCATAGAAACGAGTATTCTTATGCTGAGTTTTTAAGCTGATGTTTTTGTGCTGGTTATTTATTTTGTCTTTTGCTGGTAGACAGTTGTATGTTCTAAAAGATGAAGAAAAGTTTATGTAAATAAAATTTGAAATTGAAAACATGTTATCCACAAACACTAACTTGGTCTCTCTTGAGGCATGGAAAAAAGCTGCTGGTATTTTATCAATAGGAAACCTGTGGCACCTTGGCTGCCAGTGTCCTCAGCGGCTTCCTTGAGAATTACTCACTTGGTTGGTTGTTAGAATGTGTTTATATATATCTATCTATATATATAGATATATATAGCTGTGAAAGAAATCAATAGTTTCTTTTCCTGTCACCTTTCTTATCATCTTCTTGATTACTCTAAATTTTTAAAATTTTGTTTTAGGTTTTACTTGATTCCCCACATTGATGAACCAAAGGAAAAAAAAAATTCCCATTTTCAGAACATGAAAAATGAAGCAAAATGAACAGCCATATGCCTCAGATATATACTAGGAACAGTTTTCTTTTACTATTATTTAAATTACTTTCAACTGCACTCATTCTCCTTTATATTTATTTTGCATTGCTTTTTACATAATTGCCCTTCCCCCTATATTATCCTTGTTTTCCACCCCATCCCTGCTCAAATGTTACCAGTGATCACAAACTAATGCCACTAAACAAGCTATAAAACATTCACTCATTTAATTCTCTGATGTCGAGTTCCTGCTCCTTTACGTCATAAACAATCATCATTTTCATCTTTTTAAAAGGGGAAATGAATGTAAAGTTGAATTAAAAACCCTGATATTTTCAGTGAGTGACTGAACTCAATTTCTAGCTTTCCCTTTCACTTAGGAAATCCCGAGTGTATTGAGGGACCAGTTTAGGCTTCAAACAAAATACAAAAACTCCTTAGGGCCTATTTGCAGAAGTTGCATTGAAAGCAGTAGCTGGGCTGTTGCCAATGTAATGAACCCCTGATCAAAAAGGATTCAAGAGAGTTTAAAAAATGAGCTTGACTTTAAAAGACAATAAAAGCAGGGGAGATGGAGGTTGCAGGGTGGAGGAGGAAATGACCAAGAAAAGAAAATATTTTAACTTTTATGTCTTGTAATGCTTTGCCTTATGAATCATTGTATCAAAATTTTAAAATTAGAGAATGCTATCACTCGGATTGTTACAATATTTCCCCCTTTTTAATTTCACTAAGAACCTTCTAGAGTTTCACATTGGAGGCATTTAGTATCCAAAAAAAAAAAAAAAATCCAACATGTACTTTTAAATGAAGATGGAATTAAAATGAGTGGACTCTAATAGGTATGGTGGTTGAACATAGCTTTACTTTTCACATGCTTTTTCATCCTATCATATTTTTGGGGCTTACTTTGTCTTTCTCACAATGTCTTTTGATTTTATGAAGATTCTTTCCTTTAAGCCTACCCTTCCAGTTCATCCTGTAACAAGCTGCAAATGCTCAATTAATGTCAGCTATCAGAAGAAGGTGGCGCTAGTGGTAAAGAACCCTCCTCCCAATGCAGGAGACGTAAGAGATGCAGGTTTGATCCTTGGGCTAGGAAGATCCCCTGGAGAAGGAAATGACAACCCACTCACTGTTCTTGCCTGGAGAATCCCATGGACAGGGGAGTATGGTGGGCTATGGTCCATAGGTTCACAAAGTTGGACACGACTTAAGCGACTGAGCACGCATGGATGCATTAGATGACTTTCATAGCCTTTGTGTGTTGTGCTTAGTGACTCGGTTGTGTTCATAGCCTTTAAATTTTAGTTTTGTACCTCAGGAGAGAAGCGAACACACACACACACACACACACTCACACACACACAAAGCAAGCTCTATTCACTAACAGAATTTTAATTTGTTCATCCTTATGGTAAAGAAAAGCAATTGTTTTGTTTATCTTTGTAGCCTTCCAAGAGAACTTCCTTCTCTGCAACTGAAAATGTTGCATGTAGTTTGGGTGCAGAGACTGGCAGCTGTAACTGTGGTAACTTTAGTATGCCCAGCAATAAGCACAAGCTTAAGATGGAGTTCTTTTCCATAATGTGCAACTTGAGAGATGCTTTTGAAAAATAATTGGAGTGAGTGATCAAGTATTTGTTCTCTCGTGGACCTGAAGAGCTCTGTGTCAGCGGCATGTGTGCCTGCTCTAGAGTTGGAGGAATAAGCCTACTTTTGTGGTCTTAAAGATCTTAAAATTTTGCCATTGACTGAAGTGTCAAGAGAGTTTTGAAAACAAGCAAGTTCTACAAAAGGTAGACATCCTAAAAAAGAAAAAAAAGGAAGGAAAAGAAATGAAATGATTACCCAAAGAAGAGACTCTTAACAGAGATGATGATTCAGATTTATGTTGATGTAAATCTACTATAAAGTAGAAAAATTTTAAAGAAAGTTTTGTGCTGAGAAAGCATGACAGGTCACTCATATTATGACTGTCTTCATGATTATCATTGACAGCTATGTTTATGACCAAATAAAGCAGATGGCACTTCAGTTTATTATCAGAGACAGTCAACCAAAGTGAATTAAAAATGCATTATTTAAACAGTCATAAACAAGCACCTCCACTTAATAGATAAGAATGGACCAGAGATGGAAGACAGTGTTCACGTGGTCAGTGAATTTAGGAACAAGTTTTTTTTTTACTTTAAAACAGTGAACTTTCCAGATATGACTTTGAATCCATGAGCATGAGTTTAAATCTGAACAGAATATACTTCTTTGTGTTTTGCTTGAGTGTTCATGATGTACCAGACTAAGCTAATATACAATTTACAATGGTGATCAGTTCAGTTCAGTTGCTCAGTCATGTCCCCATGGACTGCAGCACGCCAGGCTTCCCTGTCCATCACCAACTCCCAGGGCTAGCTCAAACTTGAGTCTGTGATGTTATCCACCCATCTCATCCTCTGCTGACCCTTCCCGTCCTGCCTTCAATCTTTCCCAGCATCAGGGTCTTTTCCAATGAGGCCATTCTTTGCTTCAGGTGGCCAAGGTATTGAAGCTTCAGCTTCAGCATCAGTCCTTCCAGTGAATATTCAGGACTGATTTCCTTTAGGGTGGACTGGTTGGATCTCTTTGTTGTCCAAGGGACTCTTAAGAGTCTTCTCCAACATCACAGCTCAAAAGCATCAATTCTTCAGTGCTCAGCTTTCTTTATAGTCCAACTCTCACATCCATACATGACTACTGGAAAAACCATAGCTTTGACTAGATAGACCTTTGTTGGTAAAGTGATGTCACTGCTTTTTAATATGCTGTCTAGGTTGGTCATAACTTTTCTTCCAAGGAGTAAGTGTCTTTTAATTTCATGGCTGAAGTCACCACCTGCAGTGATTTTGGAGCCCAATAAAATAAAGTCTGTCACTGTTTCCATTGTTTCCCCATATATTTGCCATGATGGGATGCCATGATCTTAGTTTTCTGAATGTTGAGTTTTAAGCCAGCTTTCACTCTCCTTTTTCACTTTTATCAAGAGGTTCTTTAGTTCTTCTTCACTTTCTGCCATTAGGGTGGTTTCATCTGCATATCTTAGGTTATTGATATTTCTCCCTCCAATCTTGATTCTAGCTTGTACTTCATCCAGCCTGGCATTTTGCATGATGCACTCTGCATATAAGTTAAATAAGCAGGGTGACAATATACAGTCTTGACCTACTCCTTTCCCAATTTGGAACCACTCCATGTTCCATGTCTTGTTCTAACTGTTGCTTCTTGACTTGCATACAGATTTCTCAGGAGGCAAGTCAGGTGGTCTGGTATTCCCACCTCTTGAAGAATTTTCCACAGTTTGTTGTGATCCACAGTCAAAAGCTTTGGTATAGTCAATAAAGCAGAAGTAGATGTTTTTTTGGAACTCTCTTGCTTTTGCTATGATCCAACGGATGTTGGCAATTTGATCTCTGGTTCCTCTGCCTTTTCTAAATCCTGCTTGAACATCTGGAAGTTCTCAGTTCACTTGGAGAATTTTGAGCACTGCCTTGCTAGCTTGTGAGATAAGTGGAATTGTGTATCAGTTTGAACATTCTTTGGCATTGCCTTTCTTTGGGATTGAAATGAAAATTGACCATTTCCAGTCCTGTAGCCACTGCTGAGTTTTCCAAATTTGCTGGCATATTGATGTAGCACTTTAACTGAATCATTTTTTAGGGTTTGAAATTCCTCAGGTGGAATCCCACCACCTCCACAAGCTTTGTTCTTAGTGATGCTTCCTAAGTCCCACTTGACTTCACATTCCAGGATGTCTGGCTCCAGGTGAGTGACCACACCATTGTGGTTATCTGGGTCCTGAAGATATTTTTTGTATAGTTCTCCTGTGTATTTTTGCATCTTCTTAGTATCTTCTGCTTCTGTTAGGCCCATACTATTTCTGTCCTTTATTGAGCCCATCTTTGCATGAAATGTTCCCTTGGTATCTCTAATTTTCTTGAAGAGATTTCTAGTCTCTCCCATTCTGTTGTTTTCCTCTGTTTCTTTGCATTGATAACGGAGGAAGGCTTTTTATCTCTCCTTGCTATTCTTTGAAACTCTACATTCAGATGGATATATCTTTCCTTTTCTCCTTTGCCTTTAAATTCTCTGCTTTTCTCAGCTATTTGTAAGGCCTCCTCAGACAACCTTTTGCCTTTTTGCATTTCTTTTTCTTGGGGATGGTCTTGATCACTTCCTTCTGCACAATGACACAAACCTCCGTTCATAGTTCTTTAGGCACTCTGTCTATCAAATCTAATTCCTTGAATCTATTTGTCATAATGTTCATGTGTGGTTCAAATCAGGAATTTTCCTGCCATCTTTTATAAGCACAGGCTGTGTGGCTCTTAGCAAATAATTTGGTGGTAATTTCCCACAGTCCCTATAGAAATTAATAACATTTCATCTTCTTTCCTGTCAGTTCAGTTCAGTTTAGTCACTCAGTTGTGTCTGACTCTTTGCGATCCCATGAATCGCAGCACACCAGGCCTCCCTGTCCATCACCAACTCCCGGAGTTCACTCAGACTCACATCCATCAAGTCAGTGATGCCATCCAGCCATCTCATCCTCTGTCGTCCCCTTCTCCTCCTGCCCCCAATCCCTCCCAGCATCAGAGTCTTTTCCAATGAGTTAACTCTTTGCATGAGGTGGCCAAAGTACTGGAGTTTCAGCTTTAACATCATTC
>NW_011494715.1:2511181-2511723 GCF_000754665.1 Bison bison bison | reverse complement strand
CCCAGGGCTGATCTCCTCCAGAATGGGCTGGTTGGATCTCCTTGCAGTCCAAGGGACTCTCAAGAGTCTTCTCCAACACCACAGTTCAAAAGCATCAATTCTTTGGCACTCAGCCTTCTTCACAGTCCAACTCTCCCATCCATACATGACCACAGGAAAAACCATAGCCTTGACTAGATGGACCTCTGTTGGCAAAGTAATGTCTCTGCTTTTCAATATACTATCTAGGTTGGTCATAACTTTTCTTCCAAGAAGTAAGCGTCTTTTAATTTCATGGCTGCAGTCACCATCTGCAGTGATTTTGGAGCCCCCAAAAATAAGATCTGACACTGTTTCCCCATCTATTTCCCATTAAGTGATGGGACCGGATGCCATGATCTTTCTTTTCCGAATGTTGAGCTTTAAGCCAACTTTTTCACTCTCTTCTTTCACTTTCATCAAGAGGCTTTTTAGTTCCTCTTCACTTTCTGCCATAAGGGTGGTGTCATCTGCATATCTGAGGTTATTGATATTTCTCCCAGCAATCTTGATTCCAGCTTGTG
>NW_011494715.1:2486433-2510993 GCF_000754665.1 Bison bison bison | reverse complement strand
ACAGGGCTTTGGCATAGTCAATAAAGCAGAAATAGATGTTTTTCTGGAACTCTCTTGCTTTTTCCATAATCCAGCGGATGTTGGCAATTTGATCTTTCCTATAAATCTTATCAATTTAGGCTCCAGTACCTGGAGATGTTTAAATAATTGGCAAGACTTATGGTGAATGTTGAGAAAACTTGCACTGAAGATTTTAGGTGCATATAATTGTTTCAATCCTTTTCTTAGTTACCAATTTCTTTCAGGTTAATAAAAGAACTGCACCCATAGCATGCTTATGTAAGACAGTCACTTCTGAAATAACACTTTATCAGCATTTGTGACATCCTAATATATGTTAAGTGAAAGAGGAGAGTGAAAAAGTTGGCTTAAAACTAAACATTCAGAAACTGAAAATCATGGCATCTGGTCCCATCACTTCATGGGAAATAGATGGGGAAACAGTGGAAACAGTGTCAGACTTTATTTTTGGGGGCTCCAAAATCACTGCAGATGGTGACTGCAGCCATGAAATTAAAAGATGCTTACTCCTTGGAAGAAAAGTTATGACCAACCTAGATAGCATATTGAAAAGCAGAGACATTACTTTGCCATCATAGGTCCGTCTAGTCAAGGCTATGGTTTTTCCTGTGGTCATGTATGGATGTCAGAGTTGGACTGTGAAGAAAGCTGAGTGCATAAGAATTGATGCTTTTGAACTGTGATGTTGGAGAAGACTCTTGAAAGTCCCTTGGACTGCAAGGAGATCCAACCTGTCCATTCTAAAGGAGATCAGTCCTGGGTGTTCATTGGAAGGACTGATGCTGAAGCTGAAACTCCAATACTTCAGCCACCTCATGCAAAGAGTTGACTCATTGGAAAAGACTCTGATGCTGGGAGGGATTGGGGGCAGGAGGAGAAGGGGATGACAGAGGATGAGATGGCTGGATGGCATCACTGACTCGATGGACTTGAGTCTGAGTGAACTCTGGGAGTTGGTGATGGACAGGGAGGCCTGGCGTGCTGCGATTCATGGGGTCGCAAAGAGTTGGACACGACTGAGCAACTGATCTGAACTGAACTGAATATATGTTAAATTAATCACCCTAATTATTTATCAACCTGAAATGTGGTTTTTATTTCTGTCTTAAAAAACAGATGAACTAGTGTAAGAAAATCAGAACATTATGGGAACCACTTTCTGGGAAACAACATGGATGGAAGAGGACAATGTGCTTTTGATATCTGTCTTTGGGGCTTCCCCTAAAAAGTGATTTGTCAAAGAGCTCTGTGGATGGATGGCATAGACTTACTCATTTTACTTAACAGATAAAATGAAAACCAGTAACACAAATGATAGGAAGAATATGTTTTTAAAAAAACCAGTTCCTTCCTATTGTGTGTGTGTGTTAGCTGCTAGTCGTGTCCAACTCTTTGCAACCCCATGGACTATAGCCCACCAGGCTCCTCTGTCCATGGAATTCAATAGGCACGAATACTGGAGTGGGCTGCCATTCCCTTCTCCCAGGGACTGAACCCAGGTGTTCTGCATTGCAGAGCCGCCAGGGAAGCCTTCTTCCCTATTACCTACATTTTAATGTTTAATCTTCAAAATTGAGAGTAGAAATGGAAACACAAAACCTGCCAAATCCCGGTCACTTCAGAAAATAAATGGCACATTGAATTGAATCCATGATTATCCAATATATGTACAGGAAGAGAATAATCAATGGATAATTGGTAAAAAAAAAAACAAACCCACTTATTGATTTGTTTTCTAAGTTTAAAAAAATGATCCAAATCATAGGGAAACTCTTTAAAGGAAAATGCTAAAAATATTCTTTAAAAACACATGGTAAAAGCTGACATTTCAGACTCAAAGTAACATTTGGCAAGGGCCTACTCTCATGATGTGTTAGTTATGTTTAACTCTGGTATTTTTTTTTTTTTTTAACAAATGGCTAGACCTGGACCTCAGGTTCCCTGGGCCAAGACATCATCTTTTATGACACATTTCTACACAAACATACTCCCCCAAGGTCATCACTCACCTTCTTAAACACCAGGGGAGCATAAGCCAACGTTTTAATTTACAGAGCAAATTTATACACAGTACTAAAAGACACAGGCTCCTATTGGGGGCTGCCACCAAGGCACAGAAGCATATGGAGCGGCTCAGGGCGGCCAGAAAGTCTTTTATATTTTGCCCGTGCATTTACACTCACGTTCTTACTCGCTCTTAACCTCTTTTTTTTTCTGTAATAGTTGTAACCAGTGCCAGCACCCTGCTTGAAAAAGTACAAGGAGTCATGGTTCAGAAAGAACAGGGTTGGAATAGTGGGTTCTCACTATAATAGGAAGCAAAAAGGGGAACCAGCACCAGGAACATGAACAAATGAATTAGTGGCCAGGAGTCTCTCCAGATGCATGACCCCATGAAATTAACAAGCAAATAACAATTACCGCTACTGGTTTTTAAATTTAAGAATATTTCTGGCAGGAATTTTAGGCTACTTGTCGTTTTTCACTTCTAATGTTCATTTAGAAATCTCTTTCACCAGAAATATCTTTGCTCCATCCCCTCATTTTTCTGAATTCTTCTTCTTTTTTTAATCACTATGTTTTCTTGGTAAGACAAGGAAGAGAAAATTGAGAAATAATCAAAATATGTCATGGAGAAGGAAGCAGGGAAGGCAAAGTTTTGTGGAGATAAAAAGAAAGGCATATTAGAGAAAAACAATTCATGAGTCAAATGACCAACTGTTTTTTCTCATTCCCCCTTTTAAAAATCAGTCTTCTTGTCCAAAATAAATTTGACTTATTTCTGGTTGAAAAATTCAAAACCATATCAAAATCTACATCACACATGTTCTCTTGCCTTTAGTCATGTCTGCTTAAACATTGTTTGCTTCGATAGAATCAGGAAATTTTGCTAAAGGATGTTTGAGATTGGGGTGTGTGTGTGTGTGTGTGTGTGTACAGGCACATGTATGTGTCTTCTTTTTTCTTGAGGTTCTGGTTCCTTGACTCTGTACTAGCATCTCATTCATAAATAATCCTCCTCCTTCTTCTGAGTTTCTCTTTATTTATTCCTTCATCAAATATTTATTAGGTGAATGGATGCTGCCAAGTCGCTTCAGTCGTGTCCGACTCTGTGCGACCCCATAGACGGCAGCCCACCAGGCTTCTCCGTCCATGGGATTCTCCATGCAAGAACACTGGAGTGGGTTGCCATTTCCTTCTCCAATGCACAAAAGTGGAAAGTGAAAGTGAAGTCACTCAGTCGTGTCCGACTCTTAGCGACCCCATGGACTGCAGCCTACTAGGCTCCTCCATCCATGGGATTTTCTGGGCAACAGTACTGGAGTGGGGTGCCATTGCCTTCTCCCAGATGAATGGATAGACTTCCTTTAAAAACTTTTGCCCTCATTTCAATAAAGACACCAACATTTTGAAATGCTTTGTCACTTCTTCTTTCTTTTTTTCTATATCTTTGATTTCACACAGGATGAGGGAAAGAAACAGAGATGCATTTTCTTTAAATAGAACAGCTGACTGGTTTTCATCCACTCGTCATTCAACATGAATTCACTGAGTTTCTACAAGAAACTGGAAATGGTTCTAGCCACTGACCTGTGACGGCTACTTTTCTAAGTGTCTCCACAAAAATGCTGTTCTTTGGCTGGTGGATTCCTCCTGATAGTCTAATATCTGTGTTTGCTGCTGCTGCTAAGTCACTTCAGTTGTGTCCGACTCTGTGCGACCCGGTAGACGGCAGCCCACCAGGCTCCCCCGTCTCTGGGATTCTCCAGCAAGTACACTGGAGTGGGTTGCCATTTCCTTCTCCAATGCATGAAAGTGAAAAGTGAAAGTGAAGTCACTCAATCGTGACCCCATGGACTGCAGCCCACCAGACTCCTCCGTCCATGGGATTTTCCAGGCAAGAGTACTGGAGTGGGGTGCCATTGCCTTCTCCTAATATTTGTGTTTACTTGTTCTCAATTTTTATATACTTCTTCATTGTATCTCATCATAAAGAAAAAGTCAGAATTTTCTAAACCAAGGTCTGTTGAACACCAGTAACTTGTAGATATTAATGGGCAAAAATTTTAAATCCTGGAGTAAAGTACATTTTGGCATAGTTACACGCTCTGTAACCTCCTAGGAGACAGACAGAAATACTGAAAGTTTTGTAGAAGTTATGCTGCAAAGCAACAGTTTAACTTTGTCTAATCTTGTATTTTTCAAACATTCCTGATGGCAGAACTGATTTTCAGAGAATGTCTATTAATGTCTTGCTGGATACCCAGTTTCAGAGATACCACTTGTTATGGTTAACAAGTTCCCGTGAGTTCAAACTAAGGAGAACACAAGTGTGATGATTATGATAAGATGATGCACTTGATAGAAAGTGAGTAGATGGACAGATAACTTGCTCTAAGTTGAGAGGACACAGATATCATCCCTGCAACTGGTTTTGGCACCTTTTGGCCTGAGAAATTATAAAAAGCCAGATTTAGAAATGAACCAAAGCACGGGAAAGGCATAATCTTTACAATTATTTTTTTGGGCCGCTTCTATACCTTGTTGGCAAGTAGGTCGTCTTCTTTGATGTTGTTTTCTCATTTTTAAAAGCATGGATACTCTTGCCCAATTCATAGGGTTCTTTGAAAGATTAAATTGGAAAACTGATTTAAAACATCTGATACATCTGGGTTCACTGAAACTATTCAATAAAAGAGCTTTTTCCTTCTTTCCTTCCAGCCTGGTTTCCTGACTTCCAGAAGATAACACAGATATCTATGGCAAATCTTTTTCCTTAAGGAAAACTTAGTGAGGAAAAAACTCAAACTAGGAAAAGTTTAACTATAACAATATATTTATTTTAATACATATTTTTGTAATTGTTATTACCTGCTGTGCAATGTACTAAGTACTTTGGAAAAAATGAGCTCATTTCACTCTTGTCACAACCCACTGAAAAGATTACTATTATTATCCCATTTCACAGGTGAGGAAACTGAGGGATGTCATTTGCATGAGACCCTACAAGGGATGCTGCTAGAAGATTGTTCTCATAGGAAATATGCAGCATAGCTTAAAAGAGCAAGCAGGCATGGAAGGAGGCAGCACATACATCCTGGTTACAATTTGAATACAAGTATCAAACTACAAAGAAGATTTAACCTTAAATATGTCTACAAAGAGGAGGACTTGAAGAGACCAGGTGCCTACTGCGTATTCTTGAGTGTGGGTATGTGAGAGAGAGAGACAGAAAGAGAAAGAGACAGACAGACAAACAGATAGACAGAGTCTTCACTATATAAAACATTTTAGCATATGCTGTGGAGAAGGAAATGGCACCCCGCTCCACTACTCTGGCCTGGAAAATCTCATGGACGGAGGAGCCTGATAGGCTGCAGTCCATGGGGTCGCGAAGAGTCAGACACGACTGAACGACTTTGCTTTCACTTTTCACTTTCCTGCATTGGAGAAGGAAATGGCAACCCACTCCAGTGTTCTTGCCTGGAGAATCCCAGGGATAGGGGAGCCTGGTGGGCTGCCGTCTATGGGGTCGCACAGAGTTGGACACGACTGAAGTGACTTAGCAGCAGCAGCAGCAGCATATGCTGACTATCTCATTCATGTGCATGTTGCAAACCCATGGACCATAGCCTGCCAGGCTCCTCTGTCCATGGGATTCTCCAAGCAAGAATACTGGAGTTGGTTGCCTTGCCCTCCTCCAGGGGATCTTCCTGAGCCAGGGATCAAACCTGGGTCTCTTACATCTCCTGCATCTGCAGGATTCTTTATCACTAGTTCCACCTGGGAAGCCCACCTCATACATGGTACTCAACATCACTTCATTACCTGTGTGTCCTGGTTTGCCAGGATAGGTTATTCTGGGAATTTGGAAGACACGTCTAAGTGCAGAGGCTCTGTTTTCCCTTTTTCTGAATCTTAATTATTTCTCTTCTCAGAAACTTTCTCCAATTCCTCAAAGATGATTCCTTCATCAATCAGGATCCTTTAATGGGTGAGATAATTGGCCATAATTACCTAGCTGGAAAGGTGCAGGCCAGGATTTTGTACACAGATACCTATTTCTAGAAAGCAGACCAAGCAAACCCATCTCATCTGTTACCATTGATGTCTTTCTTTGGGGCTGTTTCTCCCCTGAGTACTCATTCTTGCTTGCACAGTTGGGAACAACAGGATTATGGAACACTGATGGGTTTTCATGACTGCAGCCATGAAATTATAAGATGCTTGCTCCTTGGAAGAAAAGTTATGACCAACCTAGACAGCTTATTAAAAAGCAGAGACCTTGCCAACAAAGGTCCTTCTAGTCAAAGCTATGGTTTTTCAGTAGTCATGTATGGATGTGAGAGTTGAACTATAAAGAAACCTGAGAGCCAAAGAATTGATACTTTTGAACTGTGGTGTTGGAGAAGACTCTTGAGAGTTCCTTGGACTGCAAGGAGATCCAACCAGTCCATCCTAAAGGAAATCAGTCCTGAATTGGAAAGACTGATGCTAAAGCTGAAACTCCAATACTTTGGCCACCTGATGTGAAAAACTCACTCATTCGAAAAGACCTGATGTTGGGAAAGATTGAAGGTGGGAGGAGAAGGGGATGACAGAGGATGAGATGGTTGGATGGCATCAGTGACTCAATAGGCATGAGTTTGGATAAACTCTGGGAGTTGGTGATGGACAGGGAGGCCTGGCATGCTGCAGTCCATGGGGTCACAAAGAATTGGACACAACTGAGCTACTAAACTGACTGACTGATGATGGGTTTTAAACAGAAGCCACCTTAGGGATACAGTGACTGTCCTCCTCCTTGACAGAATGGACACAGAAACTGGCAGGTTAAGTCTCACAAGGGCAGAAGTCACTCTTTCTTTCCAGATTCAAGGCATTAGTTTCACAGTGCTACTAGATTTTTTTTTTCCTCTCTTTTTATTTATTTTTTAAAATATAAATTTATTTATTTTAATTGGAGGCTAATTACTTTACAATATTGTAGTGGTTTTGCCATATATTGACATGAATCCACCACGGGTGTACATGTATTCCCCATCCTGAACCTCCCTCCCACCTCCCTCCCCATCCCATTAATTTATGTGAATTATGTGAATTAATTTATGTGAATGGTAAAATGTTCCAATCACATATAATAAACCTTATACGATATTTACTACATACATTTGCGTAAAATTTTATAAACAAAAAAAGGCATTAAGTACCTTAAAATTTTGGCCTCCAATTTTTCTCATCTGTCTTTAGGCTCCAGATCTTATCTCATTATATTTGGCAGAATTCAAATGCTCTGATGGCTCAATGCTGTCATGAAAAAAAAAATCCTTTAGCAATTTTATTTTTTTATGTATATATTCTACAGCTTCGTTTGCTTGAATGTTTATTGTAAAGCACCAAGTACAATGATTTCCAATTTTATAATTAATGAGAAGATCTGGAAAAATAATTCTAGTTGGTAAGGCAAGAATAATTGCTATGTATTCTCAAAATTTTGTCAAAATTCTTAGGTATCATACCCTTTCATGAACACACTTTGATTAGAAGAGCATCAGTAATGTCTTGATCTGTCTTGACAGTAAGCTGTGGATCTAGTTTGAACCATGTTCCAAGTAGAAAGATAGAGTGGTGATTACAATCATGGGGATACTAAGAGTTTCATAACTAGGTAATCTCTAAATAGGTCATCCTGTATTTGGCCCCTCGACTGTTTTCACTCACAAGGCATGACAGATCTCTTTTCTGCCTTTTCTGTCCTTCTCAATTTAAACATTATATAAATTAAAAGAATGTCTTCTGTGTTTGAAATGTACTCAAAGACCCAGGAAACCTTGATGAGCAAGTTAATGCTATTCAGTTGAATAAATTAGTAAAATGTGTTTTCACCAGGAGACTCTTGTAAGTAAAATGTAACGTGGAAACCTGTGTTGCTGACTTTTACTTAGCGATGTGTAGAGATGTCACATGTAGGCATCACTCCCTGAAGTCCCTGTGGCAAGGATGAGTAATGTGAATATACACATGGCTAAGGACTCCTCACTTCTGAGAATCGGTAATTCTATTCTGTGTCGGTAAGAGTTGTCTGGTTGGGTCTTTACTGTCTTGAATAATTTCTCTCCATAGTAGGATATTAACTATAAAAAATGTAGGAATAAATGCAAATGTATTTTTCAAATATTTTCCTTTGAATACGCACTATGTATTGGAGTTTATTCCTTTGGTTATAACAAAATTTTCCTAGACCCAGTACTTCCAATGGAAAAAAGTCAGAAACTTAAAGAAAACCCTGAAATAAAATCCTAACTCTAGTTCTTAGGAGCTGTGTTGCCTTGATCTGTTACTTACCTTCTCTGAGACTCACGATCTTCATTGATAAAGAAAAGGAGGGTAGTTAAGTGAGACCTGCCTGGTAGAACAGTGAGGATGGAGTGAGCTAGAAGTGATTTGGTACTAGGTGGTTCTGAGTTGGTCTTTTTCAAATATAAATTTCTCAATGTTAAGGAGAGAAAACGGAAATATATGAAGCAAAACTGAACTATGCAAAGGCTTGAACAGGTACTTCACAAAGGGATTTGTCTAAATGAGCACTATCCCTATGAAGAGCTGCTTTTGTTGTCGTTGTTCAGTCACTCAATCGTGTCTGACTTCTGCTATCCTATGGACTATAGCCTGCCAGGCTCCTCTGTCCATGGGATTTCCCAGGCTAGAATACTGGGGTGGGTAGCCACTCCCTTCTCCAGGGGATCATCCCAACCCAAGGGTCAAACCCGGCTCTCCTGAATTGCAGGAAGATTCTTTACCATGTAAGCTGTCAGGTCAGTTCAGTTCAGTTCAGTCACTCAGTCATGTCCGACTCTTTGTGACCCCATGAACTGCAGCACTCCAGGCCTCCCTGTCCATCATCAACTTCCGGAGTTTACCCAAACTCAAGTCCATTGAGTCGGTGATGCCATCTAACCATCTCATCCTCTGTCGTCCCCTTCTCCTTCTGCCTTCACCTCCTCCTGCCTCCTGCCTCCTTTCCCAACATCAGGGTCTTTTCAAATGAGTCAGCTCTTCATATCAGGTGGCCAAAATATTGGAGTTTCAACTTCAACATCAGTCCTTCCAATGAACATGCAGAACTGATTTCCTTTAGGATGGACTGGTTGGATCTCCTTGCAGTCCAAAGGACTCTCAAGAGTCTTATTTAACTTATATGCAGAGTACATCATGAGAAACGCTGGGCTGGATGAAGCACAAGCTGGAATCAAGATTGCCAGGAGAAATATCAATAACCTCAGATATGCAGACGACACGACACTTATGGCAGAAAGTGAAGAAGAACTAAAGAGCCTCTTGATGAAAGTGAAAGAGGGGAGTGAAAAAGTTGGCTTAAAGCTCAACATTCAGAAAATGAAGATCATGGCATCTGGTCCCATCACTGCATGGCAAGTAGATGGGGAAACAGTGGAAACAGTGGCTGACTTTATTTTGGGGGGCTCCAAAATCACTGCAGATGGTGACTGCAGCCATGAAATTAAAAGACGCTTACTCCTTGGAAGAAAAGTTATGTCCAACCTAGGTAGCATATTGAAAAGCAGAGACATTACTTTCCCAACAAAGGTCCGTCTAGTCAAGGCTATGGTTTTTCCAGTAGTCATGTATGGATGTGAGAGCTGGACCGTAAAGAAAGCAGAAGCCACCAGGGAAGCCCATAATAATTCCATAAGAATTTAATAATAATAATAATAAAAACCCTAAACAACATAACCTTCAGATTTTGCAAGGCAGAGTAATGACAATGCACAATGACCAGTAGAATATCATTGATTTCACTCCCCTCATTGTTTGGGTTCTCAATAAGGGTACTTTTTCTATTGCTTGTATAAAGTACCCCTTTTTTGGTGTTATTAACTCCATCTCTGGTAAACTCTTTAAAGTAATATTCCCAGGATCTCAATGGACATGAGTTTGAGTAAGCTCTGGGGGATGGAGAAGGACAGGGAAGCCTGGCATGCTGCAGTCCATGGGGTCAAAAAGTAGGACACGGCTGAGTGACTGAACAACAATAGCATCTCAAATTTTTTTTTTTTCATATTTCAATTTTTACCAGTTGCCTTTGTAAGATCAGCCAGTCCCTACTGAAAGTAACTCAGTGGCTCTTCTGTGGTCCATGTTACTGGCAACCAGGAAGAGTTTAGTTGTTTTGGAAGAAAAACCTGCTGCAATGAGTGATTTACAGACTTCGTTTTTGGAAAGCAGTTTGTTCTATTCTTTATATAATTCTATTATTTATATATGGCTTCAGAACAAGTGAAACATATAGTCTGGTTATTGTCAGGATGTGGAGGAAGCCAAAACAGTGTGGAAATGTAACTTTGTGAATTCTTTCATGTGACAGTTGTAAGCAAGATTTTTTAGAGTGTGTATACAGTGTGCTTGGATATCCTGTCTCAGGGAAGAGGTGCTGTCACCTAAAAGGAAGGAGAAATAAAATCAGATCTCGAATTATGCCCAATTATGTTATTGCCACCTCTAAGTGGTGCCACTTTATTCAGTTTAGAGTCTCCAGTGATTCTTAAGAGGAGATGTCAGGAAAATTGACCCTGGCATTCTGAAAGACAATTCTGCTTACAGAAAAATAATTCTGAGTTTTCCCCTCTTTGATTATTGGTGACATCTTTATGAAACAGTAGAAAATAAGGGTTTCACTGGGTTGATTTGCCAATGTGGCACACAGTCAAATATTTAATCAATTGCAAAATACTGCAAGTTCAAAAATATCTTTGGAGATAAGCTTTTTTTAATTGGCTCATGACATTCATTGAATTTAAATCACAATTCATCAAATGGGTGTCTTGTGGACAATTCATAGGTGGTTAATACTATTTCATTTTATTAATATTTCTTGTCATATCCTAAATAACTGTCCTTCCAAGAACATTTTTTAAACTTGGAACAGACTTCCGTTATACAATTGACAGAAATTTAACATCAGCTAAGAAAATTATTAATAGCTGGCACATTGATTCTGACTTAAAATCTTATGCGAACATAAAAAGATTCAACGTTTTGAGAGCACAATTTGAAAACGAACCCCCTCCAAACAGCCTGGCAGGTCTGCACCTTTCCGTGGCTTCCTTTTGCCAGAGGCACCGCAACTAGGGCTTAACATAAACATTCAGTTTCCTTAAGAAATCATTTCACTGTCAACGTTCCCAGTAGATGCAATGAATTTCCATTCCTTAGTGAATTCTAAATAATGAGCCCAGGTAAACCTTTGAGGTTCAGCTTGGCTTGAACCCGGATCCACATGATTAAATGCTTATTCAAAACTCTTTCATCTGGAAGTCGTACAAGAAGGCTTGTTTTTGTTTTACTGCCTTTCTTAAAGCGTTTCAGTATTTCCAGTTTGACTCCCATCTCATACCAGAAGGTGAAAAGACATTGGAAATGATTGCTCTCTCAGAGAATTTCAAAAGAAGCTCTGGGTTTGATTTGGAGTAAACATTTGGCTTTGTTTTCAATTTTCTGACCCGCATGGCTTAGCCTTTTGAGGTCTCTTTATAATAGATATAATTTTATCATTCTGGTGGTGACTACATTTGCACAATAAATTGGAGAATTGAGCCAATTATCCACATAGTTCAAGCTAGAATGTCTTTTTTGCCTTAATTTTATAGATATTTCATGAAAGTGAGCATTTGAAGGAGGACCCTTCTTTTGATACTTTGTCTAATTCCTCACAATTTCTATTGCTGATCAATTATTTAATACAACCTTAGTTATATTTTCTCATATGTGGACCAAAAATACATAAAAACTTGGAAAATCTTGAGTAATAAGCCATTTTTCTACTTAAATATACTCTCCTCTCCCATATCATTTAAAAGTTTGGAAAATTTTCAATTTTGAGAAGGTAGGTGAACTGATTTGATGTAGATTATTTTATACAAAGTAAGAACATTCTAAGGAATCATCTATGCGCAGCTTTGAATGAAATGATGTAGCATAACCACTACTGTGTAATCAAATGCCTACAATAGACGAGTGATTTCTCACTGAAAACTTAAAAAATACTCTTATATGAAACAGATTTCAACATTTATTATTGTCTTGAAATTATTAATTATTAGTAACTCTTAAAGAAGACAAACTCTTAAACTCATAAACTCTTAGCTCTTAAAGAAGATAACACATCAAAACATAGACTTCTATGTTTATTGAAACATAGTTAGATTAGATGAAGGTGAATACTAGGTTTGCCAACTTCTTAGCTGGCTCTGCCTCAAAGAATGGAAACCCATTCTTAGTTTAAGAAGTTCAGAGACTTCTCTGGTTGTCCAGTGGTTAAGACTTTGCCTTCGAATGCATGGGGTATGGGTTGATCCTTGGTTGGGGAGCTAAGATCCCACATGACTCAGGGCCAAAACATAAAACAGAAGCAATACTGTAACAAATTCAATAAAGATTTTAAAAATGGTCCACATCAAAAAATCTTCAAAAAAGAAGTTCAACCATCCAAAATAAAATTATTTCAGTAATAATGCCCCATAAATAATGCCCCATAATCACATTTCATATAATTAAATGTCATTGTAACATGTAGATTGGTTATACTACCTAAATAATTTTGAGTGGAATCAAAATTTTATCAATGCACTTAGTCAATATTTCCCTTTAAAATTCATGAAATATGATTCATTTCATGTTTAATTTCTTCAAATCAACTCAAACATGCTCTTATTTAGCAAACATTTTTCCTCTTCTGGTTATTTCATTTTTTAAAAATAATTTTTTCAGTCAAATACTTTCCTGCCCTACAATCTATGAAGTTTTTAAGTTTCAGTTTCATCCTAAGTGATCTTTTGTCACTATTTCAATTATTAATAGTTTCTCCTACCGAATATTCAGGACTCTGATATTTCAACATTTCAGGACAAATATCTTCAACTTTGCTCAACTTTGACAGTGAAAATATATAAAATAATAGAACTTAATTTCTTAAAAAATAAAAATTACAAGAAGCTAATCAATGATTATTGCAAGTGCAAATAACTAAGAGAAATGTCTTGATTAAGAATCTGAAGAAAAGATAAGTAAAAGTTTGTATCATGCAACATGTAAAGTAAAATCCTTATTTCAATCTTGAGAAGTTCTAAGAAGTCCAGTCATAAAATGCTGTGTCATAAAATTCCTCAGTGTTGAAATCTAGGTGGAGGTTCTGATGGATTCCACTGGTGATATGAATTCTCAAATGGAATGATAAACTGTTAGCTATAAAACCTCTAGAAATGATGAACCAGTTAGGCATTCAGACTAAATAAACACTTTGATGGTGGCTGAAGAATGCAGCAATCAAAACGTTCCCATTGCTTCCCTTGGGAGTTGGATGTCCTTTCAGGAATTGTGAAGAGAACTGCCTGCAACCATCATGTAAATCAACCTACTAAGTAAATTCCTCCTTTCTCCCAATTATGACTGTTACTAGGTGTCTGTTATTCTGGAGTTATATACATGTTTGCTCAGGAAAGCAAGGAGAGTTATACTTGGAATCCTTTTTATGGTGTTATTGATGGAATAATAGTATCCATCTATCCATCCTAATAGTATGATTAAGTATAATTAATCATAGTAATTCCTTTTGTAGCTTTTATGTTTTGCCTTCACAGATCTGAATGCTATGTATAAGATGATAACAAAAGTTAGTATTTATTGAGCATTTACATTTTCAAAATGCTATGCTGAGCACATCGTATATTTCTTCTCATTTAACTCTCACAGCACTTTTACAGATAGGTACTATTATATATCAGTAAGCAGCATCTCAGTAGTACACCATGTGTGTGTATTAGTCACTCAGTCATGTCTGACGCTCTGTGATCCTACAGAGTGTAGCCCACCAGGCTCCTCTGTCCATGGAATTTCCCAAACAAGAATACTGGAGTGGGTTGCCATTTTCTTCTCCACAATAATACACTATAGATGGTAGCAGAACCAGAATTGCAACTCGGTGTGTGCGATTCTAACACCTATATTCTCAATCACCAACTTAATTGCCTCATAACTGTACCATTTTGGCCATTAGACAGTGGTGAAAGTGATGTGGCTCAGTTGTGTCCTACTCCTTGAGACCCCATGGACTGTAGCCTACCAGGCTCCTCTGTTCATGGGATTCTCCAGGCAAGAGTACTGGAGTGGGGTGCCATTAGACGACCCGACAAAGTAAGAAGGGTTAAGAATTTTATCACGACGGCCTAAAGCTTGGGGAGAAGGAAGGGAGGGAACACAGAAGAGAAAACAGAAGTGGTTTCCCTATCTCCTGTGCTCTGTTAGAGATTTCTGCTCATCCACTGCTGGGCTGTCCTAGCACGATCTTGGCGCAGGAGTCCTTTTGGACCTTCCCTAAACCACTTAGGAGATGTGTCAGCACTTGGAATACAGACAGAGACACAAGTTGCCTCCTGCCCTGGAAGGTGTGAAGGGAGCAGAGTGATGATTAAATGTTGGCATAGCTGGATCTCTCCAGGCTTAGGACACATGGTGACGAGAAGATCGGAGGTCCAGATTGTGGGTTTTGTTTTTTTTTTTCGCAGAGGCTTAGTGACACCCCCTTTACTGGTGCTCTTTCTAATATAAATAGAATAAAAGAGGCGTTCATCCTCTGAGGTCTTTAGTTCCTTCTATTCTGTGGGTCTTCACTTCTTTCACTTTTTCATTTATAAAACTCTGTGGAAAACCACAGAAACCAAATGAAACTCTCTGATAAACATTCAAAGCCTTTACCAGTGCCTGTATAATATAAATTATAAGTGAAAAAGTCAATTTAGTAGAGAGGACTTTTATTAACCTGAAAGTCTGTAAAGCCATAAAAGCAACATCTTCTGGTGCATGTCTTTAAAAAGGAAATTTGAATCTACATATATTTTCTCCTTCCTACATTTCTAACAAAAATGTAAAAGATTTTGAAAAGACATTGCTAGAGATATTAGAAATATAGGTTCAAAAGAAATGTTGATTCTTATCTAACACTATAGCAAAGTGATTTAGTAAAAAAATCTTCTGCTTGATTCATTAATCAGTACAATGGAGGTAATGACTCAGATTGAATTATCAACAAACTGCTCAAAAATCAATAAAAATAGTATATAATATGAACAGTCTCTAATTATGCAATCATTTATACTGTTAATGGGATTGCATGCATGCTCAGTCACTTTAGCTGTGTCCAACTTTGCGACCCTATGGACTGTAGCCCACCAGGCTCTTCTGTCTATGGAATTCTCCAGGCAAGAATACTGGAGTGGGTTGCCATGACCTCCTCCTTCAGGGGATCTTACCCATCCAGGAATCGAACTCACCTCTTTTGCATCTCCTGCATTGGCAGGTGGATTCTTTACCCACTGGGAAGAGCCATCTGGGAAGCCCATTAAAGGAACTATTTTGAACTAAATTTAACTGAGACTTTGTGTTAGTTGACTTCAATTCAATGTAGAAATTTTCTGTTCGGTGTGTGTTGTATCTATGTAATACACATAATTTTGAAATGATGATTATTGATTGACTTTAGATATTGTAGCTTAATATTCTTTTGTATAAAGCTGATGAGATCAACTAGGGGTGAAATTTAGGGCCCTGTTCATTATCCTAAAAAAAGATCTTTTCTTTAATTGGGTAATAAAATGTCTTTGCAGTTATCCTTATCAGGACCACCAGGGGATAAAGACAATTAGGGTTGCCAGTGTCACGGGATCAAAACAAAGATAAAAGATGTCAGACATGTGAAACTACATTTTCCAGAAGAAAAAAAGAAGAGACGTGACCACGGATATTAAATGGCTAATATCAAGTAGTAAGAGCATCATCCTGGTGTGATGTCTATATACAGCACACAAAATGCTGTAGAAAGTTGTGACTTCATATTTTGCAGCCTGAAATATTTGGATAGTTTATTTTAAAAAGTTTTGTTTTTTCCTACTCTGGTTGTTTAAATTATCTGGGTAATTGATAAAACTATTAGCTCTGCTTTTATAAGAAGAGGCAATCCATCAGCTGAGATAGAAATGCTAATTTGGGACCTCCATTAGAAATAAAAGTTCCAAGATAAAAAAAAAATATGAAAGCACATGCAACATTAAGAAGTTTATACTTTGGCAGAGGGAACTGACTGTAATCTGTTTTAAAACAAATAGATTGTGTTCAGCTGTCCCCATATTCCTGGCAGAATGATGATTTAATGTTGATTAAGAGAGAAAACCTTTGAAGTGCAGGAGGCAGCAGCTCTGAGTATGTCTTTAGTGATCATTATCAGTCTTCCCTGAAGGATGCCTTGGTGCCAAAAGCTCTTTTCTCCAAACTGGTTAAGGTGGATTCGGGGGCGAAGGCTTTGTGTGTCTGAAAAGGCCTTCTCATTCACAGGCCTCTGGTGTCTTATTCCTTTAGGATTGTGAATGTCTGAGAATAAACAGATGCAGTCCTTTTCACAAGCAAGGCAAGGTCCACAACTCCACAGCATCCTGGCATTATTTATTCATCATGAGGAGGGCGCATGAACATGGATCCTGCAGAAAAATCAAATCAGTGTTCATTCTGTTGAGCAGCTGCCTCTGGAACAGAATAAGCCTTTGGATCTGACTTTGGTAACTGGACAATTAGAGGTGTTATTAAATTGAAGATGCAAATGAGTAACCCTGTTTTCTTCTGAGTTTGCTGTGTTTCACTTATAGTGCTTAAATTAAAACCAGCTTCAAAATTTGTAAGAGCTGACTCCTGACAGCTCAGAACAGTTCTGGGCTAGTTCATGTATCAGTAATTTCATTGAAAATATTTACATATCAGTTAACCTCAAAGGACCAAATCTGTACTTCTTCACATTTGCAGATTAAATGGATTTAGTGCCAAAGTTATCATGTTTATGGTGCCTTGCACTGAAGATTTGTCCACAGGCAGAGATTCAGATAGTGTGAAACATAGGCTTTTACACTTATAAAATAAGTTAATAAGTGTTAATAAGTATATGTATGGTAAGAATATCTATAGATAATTAAAAGTCTCTGTAATTTCAGTGTGTGTGTATATATATACATATATATGTACATATATATACATATAGCCTGGTTTGTGAGATAGACCAATATTACATTATATTCTGCAAACTTTTCATAAATTGCTTAGTTTTTAAACCTGATCCTCCATTTACAAGTTCTGGGAGCTTGGACAGGCTTTACCTTGTATCCTCAATACAAAATGAGAACAAGAATAATATCTGCATCTGAAGTTGTCAAGAGGATTAAATAAGCTTATATTTATTTATTTATATAATATATATAAAGTGTTTAGAATAATATATATTATTTATAATATAGAATTAGAATAATTCTGTTATGTGTGATGTTTAGTAATTTCTGGGGTGTGTGTATAAATTTAATAGTTTTGTCAAAAGATAGGTTGGCATATAATAATGACCTCTCTCTCTCCTATTCTCTTATCAATCACCTGCCTTTTCCTTGATATTTCAGTTTAGTACAGTTACTTTTGAGAAAATTTTATTCACATTATATTTCACAATGTCAATGAGCTTGTGTTTATGCAAATTACAAATGTCCATTTTGATGTACGTACTGTAACTTTCAAACTGTAATCCAAAGTCTGCCCTGACTGCATAAATCCAAAAATTAAAGCTAGGAATTTTTTTACAGTATTTTATCCATACATTCTCACCCTTTGAAGTCCATTACAATATGTAAAAAAAGAAAGAAAGAATTAAATAATGATGAAATTATAGCAAAGTAAGCCCACTGAACCAGACAGAAGCCCCAGGCTCTTTGCCTGCTTCCCATGGGTGTCCACTGGCACGGCTGACCTCACCAAGTTCCAGGAATAAACCCTCTCCAAATTCCTTTAAATGACTGGTTCCTTTAGTCTAGGCGCTGAGCTGGTGCATAAATCTCTCCTGTAGCATCTAAGGATTTTCAATGACTTTGCTTTTCCCATGGTTTATTTCTTATCCTCAACAACTAATCAGTCTTCTTCTTTTTTTCCTTTCATTTGCAGTCATTTGGGTCTCATCTCTGAATTTGCCAGGACTATATTTTACTTTCACTTTGAGATTAAGCTTGAAGCTATCAGCATGGAAAATCCCCATTAAAATGCTCAAGAAAGTGTATATTGTAAAGTTGACTCTAAGATGTCCTTAAACAGGGGAATGCAAAGCATTTATGTACAAATGGAAATATTTTAGGATTGTACACAAATTAAAACACAGCATCTCAATCCCATTGTGGAGAGGTGAAAAAAGGCTACTGCTGAAATGTGCATCCCAGTGTTGGCACATATTTGTGATGGTCTAGCTATGAACATCTCTTAAAAATGCTGTCCATACTGTTATCATTTTGTATGATTTTTGGATTTCTCAGTGATTTCTCTTGGTGACCAGATAGACATGTATTTGCATATGTGCCCCATGAAATGTGAGTTTATTTTATTTCCTAGTTTCAATTTCATTTTAGAAATTAATTTAAAATCAAAATTGTTTTATCATTAAGCCCGTTTATGTTTTTATACTTTCCAAAGAGAGCCCAAACCTTATCTTAAAAAAAACACACATTCAGTCTAGAATTAAGGCTTATTATCTCAATAAATACACTTCATTTAAGAGATGGATGTTGAAAGATGATTCAGATCTCTTTTTAAAACTAGATGTTGTTACGGATAAACTGATGTTTAATTGTTGTTTTTTAGAAGTCCAGCAATACAAATTCCACATCTGCTTCAACTGCAGACATATAAAACCAGTGTGACAAAAAAGGATCATTAAACAATCTGATTTTCTTGTTGGGAGGGTTTAAAGCTGTTGGGTATAGTATTAAAATGTAGAATTTGATAGCATGTCTTAAACTTTTAATGATGTGTCCATGAATATAAAACATGCTTCTCCCAGTAACTTTATGACTTCTCCTCTGCATAATTAGTGGTATCTGTTTTATGAGCTTACTGTTGTTTCCTTGATCCCATGAAAATGTGAAACCACTGTAATGATTTACACCATTCCAGAGCTTAAAAGATACGAGCTGTTCTTAAACTAAATAACCAAAAACAAAAGAAAAAAAATCAAAAAGTACAATACTAAAATTAAAGTCGTAGTGGGTTCTTGAATGTTAAAAAATGCACTTATGATTTGGAAATTCATTCTTGACATTTTCTTTAGTAACATTTGATTTTTAGTAAATACTAATACAAAATATTTTATCTTTTATTGTTTACATAAAGCTCTCCTCTTATTATATATGTTTTCCTTCCTCACAGTTGAAACATTTAGGGAAAATTTCCTTGAAAAATGTTCTAAAAGTGATTATTTAGATCATTTGTAACCTTAAGAATTGTTATTGTATAATGGAGAAACATTTCTACTAAGCATTAGTGAAAGTCGCTCAGTCTTCTCTGACTCTTTGTGACCCCATGGACTCTACAGTCCATGGCAGTCTCCAGGCCAGAATACTGGAGTGGGTAGCCTATCCCTTCTCTAGGGGATCTTCCCAATCCAGGGATCAAACCCAGGTCTCCAGCATTGCAGATGGATTCTTTACCAGCTGAGCCACAAGGGAAGCCCAAGAATGCTGGAGTGGGTAGCCTATCCTTTCTCCAGTGGATCTTCCTGACCCAGGAATGGAACCAGGGTGTCCTGCATTGCAGGCAGATTCTTTACCAACTGAGCTATCAGGGAAGCTCATTAAGCATTAGAGATCCACAATATTTACAGCAAATTATATTATTCATTAAAAAAGAATTATAATTAGTAAATGCAAAAATTGGTGTTTCTATGCCTTTGATTTTTAGATTTAATCCGGTTATTTTACTTTTCATTGTTGTTCAGTTGCCAAGTCGTGTCTGGCTCTGCAACTCCATGGACTGCGGCACGCCAGGCTTCCTGTCTTTCACCATCTCCTGGAGCTTGCTCAAACTCATGTCCATCGAATTGGTGATGCCATCCAACCATCTCATTCTCTGTCACCCTCTTCTCTCACCCTCAATCTTTCCTAGAATCAGGGTATTTTCCAAAGAGTTGGCTCTTTGCATCAGGCAGCCAAAGAATTGGAGCATCAGTCCTTCCAATGAATACCCAAGGTTGATTTCCTTTAGGATTGACTGATTTGATCTCCTCAAAGTCCAAGGGACTCTCAAGAGTCTTCTCCAGTACCACAATTCAAAGTACCAATTCTTTGGTGCTCAGCCTTCTTTAGGGTCCAGCTCTCACATCCGTATATACTATTGGAAAAAAACATAAAGCTTTGTCATCTTGCCTCAATAAATTAGATAGCATGGCTTTTTTTTTTTTTTTGGTAAATTTTATTATTGTTTAGTACCTTGAAGTGTAATTTTCCTTAAAGATTCTTAATTAGATTATGTTTTTTCTTAGTTTTATTACTGGTAGGGAAATTCTACAAATAAATAAAGAAAGAAACATATATTATAGATTCACATAAGAATTTTGTACAAAAGGGGAAAACAGATAAACAGTTGGCTTAATTTGAATATATGTTGGATTATTGTTAAACTTTTTCTATCACTGTTGAAACTAGCTGTGTGTCTATGTCTCAGGGAAATGTGTAATCAACATGCTTTTGCTACTGTAAGACAATTGGTTTGGATTGTTTTATTTGAATTGATTTTTTAAAAATGTATTGATCAATTATTTGATAACTCATGCAACCTATTTAATAATTTAAACGTTTTTATAGCTATTGTAAGTAATCCTTAAGGTGGTATTTATTTTTTCAGATGAAATCTACAGAATAGGCTTCAAGTGGTGGGTTTTCATTACACCCACCAAATAAATATAGCATTCTAACTCTTAATTTTAAATATTGAGACTTCAATCAACAGGTATTCATATAATTGCAAGACCTGTGTACCTTTTGTCCCATCTTTATAGATAATTTGTCTATATTGAAATATTTGGTTGAAACAATCACAATTGTAAGTAGTAGGGTACCCCCTGCTTTCAACAATACAAATGTTCCAGCAAGAATGATTGTAAAATAAATATTGAAAATGTGAATGCATTTTCTATTTAGTTTCCATTAAGGATATTTTCATTCAAAAAACAACTTCCAGCAGATTGGCTTAAAAGCTTTTTGATGTAAAAATCTTTAAGATAGAAGTATTGGTTCATCTATTCTAGTTTCATGTTCTTGGAAGTCTTAAAACATTTGGGGGGATCGTTTCTTTGGTCTTTGCTCTGTATCAGCCCAGGCAATATTACAGTACCTGGGGTCACTGGAATCTTCTGCTTTTAAACTAATAACTGTTCCCACTCACCTTTTATTTGGAAATTTACTATCATTGCTCATTTACTAATAGGCCATCTGAAAATGTCCCCTTTGAAACTTAAAGAGATTAGTGCTTTACATTCACTCAAAAGAAACATATCCAAATTTAGTGACATGATGATCAAGGAGATTTGTGTGAGCTGTTATTTTTTGGCTCCAACCTCAAGAATTTATTTCATTATGCCTCACTCCCTCTTTTACAAGAACATTGAGTGATCATTGTTCAGGTTCACTATAACATACCTTCAACCTATCTAGGTGCTGAGTTTCAGTCTTGAAGTCTGTCTTTATGACTGGAGAAACAACAGGAAGAAAAGAAAATTCTAATGACTATGATACAAGTTCAAATGAACTTTAAGTAAAATTTGGGTTCCATTGAAGGGGGCTGAATTTTATAATAAAGAAGTTATTCATCAGTTTCTGGCACCCTGACTTCAAAATGCAAATTTAAATGATAGAAAGGAGTTATATTTTTAGCACCGTATAACGTTTTCATTCTAGTCAATCTTTATATTGTGTTACCATAATCCGTGGGCTTCCTTGGTGGCTCAGCAGTAAAGAATCCGCTTGCAATGTAGGAGATGCAGATTCAATCCCTGGGTTGGGAAGATCCTCTGAAGAAGGAAATGGCAACCCATTCCAGTATTCTTGCCTGGAGAATCCCATGGACAGAGGAGCCTGGCAGGCTACAGTCCATGAGGTGGAAAAAAGTCAGACACAGCTTAGTGACTAAACACAAACAACCACATTTCATACATTTAATTTTGTTAGAATAGACTAAGGAAATATATTTTGAGCTAATTTCTGTTCCAATATACACAAGCTATACACACTTCTGATTTTCAAATACCAATTATGTTTCTGACAAAGTATATATGTAATGAAAATGTATTCTTCCATTAAATACTTGATTTTTAATTTTTTTCTAGAGGAACCTGGCGGGCTACAGTCCAAAGGGTCATGAAGAGTCAGACATGATGAGTGGACTGAGCCTGCAACTCAACAATTAATTTTGGAACCCCTCTTACATTCAATTTCCTAGGTACTGAAAAAGCTGTTGCAAGAGATATAGAAGTAACTCTCTTGTCAGTATAGATCTGAGGCTGTAACAATTAGCTTCAGCCCTCTGTTCTCCAAGCAGCAGCCTAATGAATGGTACCCTTGAATTTCCCACCTATAAGGGGACTGGGACCATGTTTATTCATCCTCTATTGGAGTATCTGGCACAGTGTACACATTCAACACATATCTGTCTCATTAGGGTGTGAATGACTTCATTGGTTCATCTGTATCTCCTGAACCGAATGTCACACACATAGTGCTTCATGGTAAATAATCATGCTGACAGAACTATCTCCTGGGACTTCATACCATTTTACCTGTGTGTTCTTTATCGTTCCTCCTAGAAGAATGCTCTTTTTAATAACACCTGAATTTCCAAACACCATCCCACCCACTCCTTCCAGAGTTACCTGAAGATTTACCATCTGTGTGAATACGTATTTTATTTGAAGAAAAATGAGAAAATTAAGCTTATGAATTGAGAAAAATTGCCCTAGACTGAGAACCACAAGAAAGTGCAACAATTGTTTGAAATGGGCAATTCATTCAAATGACAGATTAACACAATAGAACCAGAGATAGATAGTAGACTCTTAAGGGTACCTAATATTTGATCAATGGGAAGATTATATTTTGGAATAGACATCATGGTACCTGGAAATGGCTGATACTAACCTGACTTTCCATCTAGTGAATCCAACAAGCCCAACAACTTGGATCACCATTAGAATCTCATCTTTTTGCAGATTTTCTCCCAGATTTGGTCTTTCTCCCTGTTATTGTGTGACCTGCTTTTATATGGATTTCCCTGATTGCTAGCTCTATACAGTCAGCAAAAATAAGACTGGGACCTGACTGGCTCAGATCATGAACTCCTTATTGCCAAATTCAGACTTAAATTGAAGAAAGTAGGGAAAACCACTAGACCATTCAGGTATGACCTAAATCAAATCCCTTACGATTATACAGTAGAAGTGACAAATAGATTCAAGGGACTAGATCTGATAGATCTAGTCAGAGTGCCTGAAGAACTATTGATGGAGGTTCATGACATTGTATAGGAGGCAGTGATCAAGACCATCCCCAAGAAAAAGAAATGCAAAAGGCAAAATGGCTCTCTGAGGAAACCTTACAAATAGCTATGAAAAGAAGAGAAGCGAAAGACAAAGGAGAAAAGGAAAGATATACCCATTTAAATGCAGATTTCCAGAGAATAGCAAGGAGAGATAAGAAAGCCTTCCTCAGTGTTCAATGCAAAGAAATAGAGGAAAACAATAGAATGGGAAAGACTAGGGATATCGTCAAGAAAATTAGAGATACCAAGGGAACTTATCATGCAAAGATGGGCTCGATAAAGGACAGAAATGGTAGGGACCTAACAGAAGCAGAAGATATTAAGAAGAGGTGGCAAGAATACACAGAAGAACTGTACAAAAAAGATTTTCACAACCCAGATAATCATGATGGTGTGATCACTCACGTGGAACCAGACATCCTGGAATGTGAAGTCAAGTGGGCCTTAAGACAAAACGAGTGGAGGTGATGGAATTCCAGTTGAGCTATTTCAAATCCTAAAAGATGATGCTGTGAATGTGCTGAGCTCAATATGCCAACAAATTTGGAAAACTCAGCAGTGGCCACAGGACTAGAAAAGGTCAGTTTTCATTCCAATCCCAAAGAAAGGCAATGCCAAAGAATGCTCAAACTACCGCACAATACAGTGACAGACTTTATTTTTTTGGGTTCCAAACTCACTGCAGATGGTGGCTGCAGCCATGAAATTAAAAGATATTTGCTCCTTGGAAGAAAAGCTATGACCAACCTAGACAGCATATTAAAAAGCAGAGACATCACTTTGCCGACAAAGATCCATCTAGTCAAAGCTATGGGTTTTCCAGTAGTCATATATGGATGTGAGAGTTGGACAATAAAGAAAGCTGAGCACTGAAGAATTGATGCTTTTGACCTGTGATGTTGGGGAAGACTCTTGAGAGTCCCTTGGACTGCAAGGAGATCAAACCGTTCAGTTCAGTTCAGCTCAGTCGCTCAGTCGTGCCTGACTCTTTGCGACACCATGAATCGCAGCATGCCAGGCCTCCCTGTCCATCACCAACTCCCGGAGTTCACTCAGACTCACGTCCATCGAGTCAGTGATGCCATCCAACC
>NW_011494715.1:2484663-2486333 GCF_000754665.1 Bison bison bison | reverse complement strand
TCATCCTCTGTCGTCCCCTTCTCCTCCTGCCCCCAATCCTTCCCAGCATCAGAGTCTTTTCCAATGAGTCAATTCTTTGCATGAGGTGGCCAAAGTACTGGAGTTTCAGCTTTAGCATCATTCCTTCCAAAGAAATCCCAGGGCTGATCTCCTTCAGAACAAACCATTCAATCCTATAGCAAATCAGTCCTGAATATTCATTGGAAGAACTGATGCTGAAGCTGAAGCTCCAATCTTTTGGCCACCTGTTACAAAGAACTGCCTCATTTGAAAAGACCCTGATGCTGGGAAAGATTGAAGGCAGGAGGAGACAGGGATGACAGAGGATGAGATGGTTGGATGGCATCACTGACATGGACATGAGTCAATGGACATGAGTTTGAGTGAACTCCAGGAGTTGGTGATGGACAGGTAGGCCTGGCATGCTGCAGTCCAAGGAGTCGCAGAGTCGGACATGACTGAGTGACTGAACTGAAATAAACTGAACTTCCTTATTGTTACTTCAGCACCTTTGTTTAGTGCCTGGCTGAGGACCATGGCACTTCCTATGGACTATGAGATTTGAATTAGGTGGGCAATTAGGAGGATATTTCATTCACTGAGGCAAAAGACAAGGAACATGCATTATGGGAATGAGAAGAGTGTCCAACTCTGTGACCCCACAGGCTGTAGCCCATCAGGTTCCTCTGTCCATGGGATTCTCCAGGCAAGAATACTGGAGTAGATTGCCATTCCCTTCTCCAGGGGATCTTCCCAATTCAGGGATCGAACCCAGCTCTCCTACATTACAAGCAGATTCTTTACCATCTGAGCTATCGGGAAAGTGAAGTCGCTCAGCCGTGTCCGACTCTTTGCCACCCCATGGACTGTAGCCTATCAAGCTCCTCAATCCTCCTGCCCCCAATCCCTCCTAGCATCAGAGTCTTTTCCAATGAGTCAACTCTTTGCATGAGGTGGCCAAAGTACTGGAGTTTCAGCTTTAGCATCATTCCTTCCAAAGAAATCCCAGGGCTGATCTGGGATTGAGAGAGCATCTATGCTTAGGACTGGTAACTACCTGATATGGTACGTTTTAGACCCTATTACACTGACCTTCCCTATAGCTCAGATGGTAAAGCGTCTGCCCGCAATGCGGTAGACCCAGGTTTGGTTCCTGGGTCAGGAAGATCCCCTGGAGAAAGAACTGGCAATCCACTCCAACACTCTTGCCTGGAAAATCCCATGGATGGAGGAGCCTGGTAGGCTACAGTCCATGGTGTTGCAAAGAGTCAGACACGACTGAGCGACTTAACTTTCCCGATAGCTCAGATGGTAAAGAATCTGCTTGTAATGTAGGAGAGCTGGGTTCGATCCCTGAATTGGGAAGATCCCCTGGAGAAGGGAATGGCAATCTACTCCAGTATTCTTGCCTGGAGAATCCCATGGACAGAGGAACCTGGTGGGCTACAGTCTGTGGGGTCACAGAGTCAGACATGACAGAGCAACTAACACTAACACTACACACTGACGTTAACCAACTCTTGAGAAAGTCAATATTTCCAATATTTCTTTCATAAAGTTATTATTCCAAAATATTTCAAATGAAGATAAAAATCAAGAGACTAGAACAATGAGCCACATGGAATACATTTCCCAGATGTAGCAGTTGTCAAGATTTTGCAATATTTGTT
>NW_011494715.1:2481417-2484563 GCF_000754665.1 Bison bison bison | reverse complement strand
TTTTTTTTTTTTTTTTTTTTTGCTGAAGCATTTTTTGGTAATTTCCAACATTATGTTGTTTTATTCCCACATTTTATTAGGTGTGATTATGCATAATCACACCTAATAAAATTAACAGTAATACCTGTGTCATTTAATATGCAGTCTGTAATCAAATTGAAGAAGTAATGGCAACTCACTCCAGTATTCTTGCCTGGGAAACCCCATGGACAGAGGAGCCTGGCGGGGGCTCCATGGGGAGTCCGTGGAGTCACAAAGAGTCAAACACATGGCTGAGCAATTGAACAGCAAGGATCTAGTGCCTTAGTTATAGAGTAACTAAAAGGTCTCTTCAAGTTATTTTGGGTTTTTTTGGTGGTAACACAACAAACATTTAAAAAATATTTATTTAATTGATTTCATTTACTTTTTTTGTTGTTCAAATAGCTCCAACTTTGACCAATGAAAGCAGTATTCTTAATTCATGTTTATTGCATGATTATTTCCCTTTTGTACAGATGGGTTGAAGCGAATATAAAACATGTATTCTTCCATACAGCAATCATAATACTCAGTTCAAGAAGAAATAATAGCTTCTAAAACACATGATCCACCATACTGTGTAATCATCATTTGAGCTTCAAAACTTTGTTAAAATTTTGATAAAAATTAAATAATTTAAGCCTACAGAATAATCAAATTAGAGATGGATCAAAGTGAAATAACAAAGGTCTGAGGTCACATTACAGAGTTTGGTCTCTATTCTGAGAACAAAGGCAAAACATGGAAAAAAAACCTTTTTTTGACTTTGACTTTGACTTTTTGACTTTAAAATGTTAAAGTCAATAGAGATAGGTTTTTTTTTTTTTTTTTGAAAATGATAGCATGGAGAGCAGATTGAATGGGTGCCAGCCTGGAAGCAAGACCATCCCAGGGGCTGAGCAGTAATGTGAGTTAAGGAAGCTGGGAGAAGTGTGCCTGATCAAACCAGGGAATTGGCTAGGCCAATGGTATAAAGTGAAGAGACTTAGGAAGTGTGCAGGAGGTGCTGTAAATTGGACTTGCATGGGGTTTGATATTTAGGTAGAGATGGGCAGAGCAAAGAGAAAAGTTCAAAATGACACCACATGTCTGAGTTAATCCATTTTGTGGATGGTGGTGCCTTGAAACACTGGAGGAAGGGCAGGTTCTGGGGAAGAAGATCAAATTTCTCTCAGAGATGTTAATATTTAGGCATCTGTTTGGGATAATGTTAGGGGAGTAGCAGGGAAAGGGAGAGAGAGGATGAGAGAGGATGAAAGAAGAGAATGTTGTTAGTTCTGGGCTGGAGACATAGACTTAGAATTTATTAGCATCTTAAGATGGTATATAGGACTTCCCAGGTTGACACTAGAGGTAAAGAACCTGCCTGCCAGTGCAGCAGATGGAAAAGACAAGGGTTCAAGCCCTGAGTTGAGAAGATGCCTTAGAGAAGGAAATGGCAACCCACTCCAGTAATTTTTGCCTGGAGATTTCCATGGACAGAGAAACCTGGCGGGCTACAGTCCAAGAGTTGGACATGACTGAAGTGACTGAGCACACAAGATGGTATATAAGACGTTGAGCATCACTGGAATCATCACATAAGAAGGGTATGTGGAGGGACTTTCTTGGGGTCCAGTGGTTAAGACTCTGTGCTTCTACTGCATGGGACACAAGTTTGATCTCTGGTCAGGGAACTAAGATCCCACGTGATGGCCAAAAGGAAAAAGAGAGAAGGGTATATGGAGAGAACAGAAAAAAGAGCAGAGACCTGGAAACCCAACACTACCATGGAGGACAGGAGGACAGAAGGACACCCAAAACGGAGCAGAGAAAGAGTGCCAGAGACACAGCAGGAAAAGATCAGGCCTGTGAGGCACCCACCACCAGGAGCAGCAGTAAAAGGTATAGTTCAGATTTGACTTGTGAGATTGCCTATCACTTCCTTCAACCAAAACGCTCAGGAAAGTGGAGAGGGAGAGGACATTTGATTGGGGTGGGAAATTGGTGCTTTGTTTGGGACCAATGAGTTTGAGGTTTGTGAGACATCCAGGTGGAACCAGTGAATATTTGAGTCCCCAGAGGAAAAAAGTCTTGATCCTTATGTGAATAATGTGGCAAAATAATATCCTTGATGTAAAAATATTTTGTTGAGAAATACTGTAACTCTGTTGTAACATTTCTTAAGTCATTGTGATTAAAACTGCAACTCCTCTCACAAACATGCAAAAAACAAATAAGCATTACAGCCCCTGTGAAGTATGAGAAGTGCTTCCTGGGGCAGAGCTGAAATCAGGAACATGGGGTCTGGCAGGTCTGGGTGTGTGTGCTGACTGATCACTTACTTTCATGGTGACCTTGGACAAGTCAATCTCTGCAAAGTTAGATTATTTTCATCTGAAAAATCAGGCTAGTAAAAGCTGATATTGTTCAGTGTTGATGAAAATGAAATTAGATGATATATGATGATATATGAAAATATCTTGTATAGTAGTTTACACCTAATCAGAGCTTAGTGAATAGTGACTTTATAATTATTGAAAATCATCAGGCACAAAAAATTTAACTTCTCAGCCTTACGTTAATGACTTCCACATTTCTTCATGACATTGACTTTCTCTCTCACCTAGAAGTAGTTGTTAGGCTCCTTCTAGAATTAGCTTCATTCCATGCATGATAAACTCAGGATTTTGTCACTCTTAGAATTTGTTCTGGGGAGAAATTACTACTTGTGGGTGATGGTGAGAAGGGTAAGATAGAGGAGATGTGAGGAAGCAGCAAATAGCACCACTGCCTCTAATGTAAGCTGCCTCCACCACCTTTAGGTATAAACCTATGTATGTTCTTTTTTGTTTGTTTGTTTATTTGCTTGTTTGCTATGTTTTTTTTAAATTTTATTTTATTTTTAAACTTTACAATATTGTATTAGTTTTGCCAAATATGCAAATGAACCCACCACAGGTATACATGTGTTCCCCATCCTGAACCCTCCTCCCTCCTCCCTCCTCATACCCTCCCTCTGGGTCATCCCAGTGCACCAGCCCCAAGCATCCAGTATCGTGCATCGAACCTGGACTGGCGACTCGTTTCATACATGATATTATACATGTTTCAATGCCATTCTCCCAAATCTCCCCACCCTCTCC
>NW_011494715.1:2440250-2480900 GCF_000754665.1 Bison bison bison | reverse complement strand
AAGTTTAATTAGGTCCTATTTGTTTATTTTTGCTTTTATTTCCAATATTCTTGGAGGTGGGTCATAGAGGATCCTGCTGTGATGTATGTCGGGGAGTGTTTTGCCTATGTTCTCCTCTAGGAGTTTTATAGTTTCTGGTCTTACGTTGAGATCTTTAATCCATTTTGAGTTTATTTTTGTGTGTGGTGTTAGAAAGTGTTCTAGTTTCATTCTTTTACAAGTGGTTGACCAGTTTTCCCAGCACCACTTGTTAAAGAGATTGTCTTTAATCCATTGTATATTCTTGCCTCCTTTGTCAAAGATAAGGTGTCCATATGTGTGTGGATTTATCTCTGGGCTTTCTGTTTTGTTCCATTGATCAGTATTCTGTCTTTGTGCCAGTACCATACTGTCTTGATAACTGTGGCTTTGTAATAGAGCCTGAAGTCAGGTAGGTTGATTCCTCCAGTTCCATTCTTCTTTCTCAAGATAGCTTTGGCTATTCGAGGTTTTTTGTATTTCCATACAAATTGTGAAATTATTTGTTCTAGCTCTGTGAAGAATACCGTTGATAGCTTGATAGGGATTGCATTGAATCTATAAATTGCTTTGGGTAGTATACTCATTTTCACTATATTGATTCTTCCAATCCATGAACATTGTATATTTCTCCATCTATTAGTGTCCTCTTTGATTTCTTTCACCAGTGTTTTATAGTTTTCTATATATAGGTCTTTAGTTTCTCTAGGTAGATATATTCCTAAGTATTTTATTCTTTCCATTGCAATGGTGAATGGAATTGTTTCCTTAATGTCTCTTTCTGTTTTCTCATTATTAGTGTATGTTCTTAACAAGCATACCCCAGTTTACTGTTTCTTTAATTGCATCTAGACTGTAGCCATGATTTTCCTCCAATGTCTGGAAGGATATGGGTATAGACCAGTATTAGAAAGATGATTTTGCTCAAAAAAATAACCTTTATATTAGTCTAATATAAAGGTTCATTAAATCTGGAGGCTGCTGCCAAGTATTGGGTTGGCCAAAAATTTCATTCGAGTTCTTTCTGTAGCGTCTTATGGAGAGAACTTTTTGGCCAACCCAGTATTTCTCCATCATGGCACCTTCTGGTTCAGACAGGGTTAACTAACTTCCAATAGAAATATGGAGGCAACCCTCCTATGTTTTCTGCTCATCTGCCCTTGTGTGTGTGTGATCAATTGCTCAGTTGTATCTGACTCTTTTGCAAGTCCATGAACTGTAGCCTTCCAGTATCCTCCATCCTTGGCATTTTTCCAGGCAAGAATACTGGAGTGAATTGCCACGCCCTCCTCCAGGAGATGTTTCCAATCCAGGAAGCAAACCGGCATCTCCCACATCTCTTGCATTGGCAGGTGGACTTTTTACCACCGAGCCACCTGGAAAGCATCTACCCTTATCCTATCCCCTGCTCCAAGCTCCTGGCTTCCCTTTAGCAACATGTCAAGATGGAAGCCTCTGGCTCTATTTGTACAGATTGATGGATCTCTTATAGGAAAAAGCTTAGGTTGTTCTTTGAGATTTCTCCAGAGGGAACTATTTGCAAAACAAAAACATCAACAACAATAAAACAACATCTTTCTCAGGCTAAGTTTTATCATGTCTAATGGTTTAACTTTAACGTGTTTTTATGCTAAAAAAGTCTTCTTTCTATAGGTAAAGAAAAGAAGAAATGAAGTATTTGATGGGCACTTAAAATTTCATCCTATTCCATAATATTCTGAAAATGGAAGGAAGAACTACTTGATTCTTGCCTCTGACCTCATTCAAGGAGACATCCTATTCATTACCCCATCAGAAGTGTTTAATAAAATTCAGAAAAAAAAAACACAACAAAAAATGTCAATAAGGGACTTCCTTGTTGGTCCGGTGGTTAAGACTTCGCCTTCCAACACAAGGGATGTGAGTTAGATACCTGGTTGAGAAACTAGGATCCCACATGTCTTGTGACCAAAAAGCCAAAACATAAAACAGAAGTAACATTGTAATAAATTCAAAAAAGATTTTAAAAAACAGTCCACATAAAAAAATATTTTTTAAAAAAGACAGTAGAAAACTTTTTTCTCTATACTCTGAAAATAATACCAAGGAAAGTGGTATTTTCTAGTAGTTCCACATGGGATAGGAGAGTACTCCATTTATGAAACATGCTATGGAAAATACACGTTCCCTTTGCAATGAAAAGCAAAGAGTAAGATAGAATCATCTGGTTCCTATATTTGAAGGCACACACGGTACGTTCAATTTCATCAAGGTTTTCAAAATGCCTGTTATATGCCAGTGTTACTGGTAGGTCCTAAGTTTAAAAAAGATTAGTCTCTGTCTCCTATAATTAACAATCTAGTGAGACAGACAAGTAAACCTACATTATAAAGGACTGAAGTTTTAAATAGAAGTATTATGAAGATACAGGGTGGCATAATGAAATGCTAGGTACAATTGTGTGCATGTCAGGGTGTCTACCAAAGATAAAGAAGGGAGTTGAAAAAATAAACTAATAAATACAGTGATAACATGCTTGAGAAAATTATTTCTCATTGCATCAGCAATACTCGCCATGACTCTCATCTCCAGTCCTTCTGTGTGTATTTGGAGGGCTAATGTAGACACTATTCCTTGTTTATCCTTGTCTCATATCTTTTCTTTTATTTATTCTTTTAATTTTTTTGCAGCTCTGTGCAGCATGGAGAATCTTACTTCCCTCACCAGGGGTCAAACGCATGCCCCCTGTGGTGGAAGGTGAAGTCTTAACCTTTCTAAAATTTTCAAAAGTCCTAATTTTAAGTTTTTCATTGAAATAGGGTTGATTTGCAATGTTCTAGGTGTATAGCAAAATGATTAGATTATACAAACACACACACACACAGATATTCTTTTCCACTATAGGTTATCACAGTATATTGAATACACTTCCCTATGCTATATGGTACTTCCTTGTTGTTTATTTTATATATAACAGTGTGTATCTGTTAATTTCAAAGTCCAGATTTATCGTAAATTTTTTATTCTCTGGTTTGAATGAAATACTGATTTTTCTCCACACTTAACTTCAGATATGACATGCTGTGATGTCAATAGTGACCACAGAAGGCAAGAGTATAATCTCCAGGCTGGCTTCTTAGAGCACATCAACATGTTCTTGCATGAACCACTCATGCTCTCTAGGAAGCTATCTGCTACTCCTGCTGCTGCTGGAGGAAGGGATGAGGGGCAAGGCTTTGGTATGGAGGAGGCCAGATTTCTAAATGAAAAGCCTTTCTGCAGATGATTCTTGACACTGTTCAAACAATGGTTTGAAGAAATGGTACTGTCTTTCCATCACATTTGGAACAATTTATATATTATTTTAAGAAAATTTTCTTCCTTTTGTAACTAAAAAAATCTTAACATTCTTATTTCTAGCTGTGAAAAGAAGGGAAGTGAAAAGCAAAGGAGAAAAGGAAAGATATACCCATTTGAATGCAGAGTTCCAAAGAATAGCAAGGAGAGATAAGAAAGCCTTCCTCAGTGATCAATGCAAAGAAATAGAGGAAAACAATATTATGGGAAAGACTAGAAATCTCTTCAAGAAAATTAGAGATACCAAAGGAACATTTCATGCAAAGATAGGGGTAATAAAGGGCAGAAATGGTATGGACCTAACAGAAGCAGAAGATATTAAGAAGAGGTGGCAAGAATACACAGAACTGTACAAAAAAGATTTTCACGACCCAGATAATCATGATGATGTGATCACTCACCTAGAGCCAGACATTCTGGAATGTGAAGTCAAGTGGGCTTTAGGAAGCATCACTATGAACAAAGCTAGTGGAGGTGATGGCATTCCAGTTGACCTATTTTAAATCCTGAAAGATGACACTGTGAAAGTGCTGCACTCAATATGCCAGCAAATTTGGAAAACTCAGCAGTGGCCACAGGACTAGAAAAGGTCAGTTTTCATTGCAATCCCAAAGAAAGGCAATGCCAAAGAATGCTCAAACTACCGCACAATTGCACTCATCTCACATGCTAGTAAAGTAATGCTCAAAATTCTCCAAGCCAGGCTTCAGCAATACGTGAACCATGAAATTCCAGATGTTCAAGCTGGTTTTAGAAAAAGAGGAACTAGAGATCAAATTGCCAACATCCGCTGGATCATTGAAAAAGCAAGAGTTCCAGAAACACATCTATTTCTGCTTTATTGACTATGCCAAAGCCTTTGACTGTGTGGATCACAACAAACTGCGGAAAATTCTCAAAGAGATGGGAATACCAGACCACCTGACCTGCCTCTTGAGAAACCTATATGCAGGTCAGGAAGCAACAGTTAGAACTGGACATGGAACAACAGACTGGTTTCAAATTGAGAAAGGAGTACGTCAAGGCTGTATATCGTCACCCTGCTTATTTAACTTATATGCAAAGTACATCGTGAGAAACGCTGAGCTGGAGGAAGCACAAGCTGGAATCAAGATTGCTGGGAGAAATATCAATAACCTCAGATATGCAGATGACACCACTCTTATTGCTGAAAGTTGCTGCTAAGTCACTTCAGTCGTGTCCGACTCTGTGCGACCCCATAGACAGCAGCCCACTAGGCTCCCCCGTCCCCGGGATTCTCCAGGCAAGAACACTGGAGTGGGTTGCCATTTCTTTCTCCAATGCATGAAAGTGAAAAGTGAAAGTGAAGTCGCTCAGTCGTGTCAGACCCTCAGCCACCCCATGGACTACAGCCTTCAAGGCTCCTCTGTCCATGGCATTTTCCAGGCAAGAGTACTGGAGTGGGTTGCCATTGCCTTCTCCATGGCTGAAAGTGAAGAACTAAAGAGCCTCTTGATGAAAGTGAAAGAGGGGAGTGAAAAAGTTGGCTTAAAGCTCAACATTCAGAAAACTAAGATCATGGCATCTGGTCCCATCACTTCATGGCGGATAGATGGGCAAACAGTGGAAACAGTGTCAGACCTTATTTTTCTGTGATTTCTCCAAAATCACTGCAGATGGTGACTGCAGCCATGAAATTAAAAGACGCTTACTCCTTGGAAGGAAAGTTATGACCAACCTAGATAGCATATTAAAAAACAGAGACATTACTTTGCCAACAAAGGTCCGTCTAGTCAAGGCTATGGTATTTGCAGTGGTCATGTATGAATGTGAGAGTTGGACTATAAAGAAAGCTGAGCACTGAAGAATTGATGCTTTTGTACTGTGGTGTTGGAGAAGACTCTTGAGAGTCCCTTGGACTGCAAGGAGATCAAACCAGTCCATCCTAAAGGAGATTAGTCCTGGGTGTTCACTGGAAGGACTAATGTTGAAGCTGAAACTCCAACTTTGGCCACCTGATGCGAAGAGCTGATTCATTTGAAAAGACCCTGATGTTGGGAAAGATTGAGGGCGGGAGGAGAAGGGGGCGACAGAGGATGAGACGGTTGGATGGCATCACCAACGTGATGGACATGGATTTGGGTAGATTCCGGGAGTTGTTGATGGACAGGGAGGCCTGGTGTTGCAAAGAGTCGGACATGACTGACTGACTGAACTGAACTGAACTGAACTAAAGAATAGGCTGCTTATTAGGAGATTAAGTGGCCTTCCCTGATGGCTCAGTGGCAAAGAATCTGCCTGCCAATGCAGGAGACTTGGGTTCCATCACTTTGTCGGGAAGATTCCCCAGAGAGGAAATTGCAACCCACTCCAGTATTCGTGCCTTGACAAGAACAGCCTGGTGGGCTACAGTCCATGGAGTTGCAAAGAGATGGACACAACTGAGCATGCATGCAGGAAACTAAATATTTGAAACAGCTCAGATTAACTGCTGGTTTGGTTTTTTGTTTTTAAAGGATTTTCTTTTTTTAATTAATTTATTTTTTAACTAAAGGATAATTAACTGCTGGTTTTTAATGCCTTTCCTAATTATTATTAACAGGGTCACCCCTGCATATATATTATTAGTGAAAGTGGGATAAAGGATAAATTACATTTTATAATATCCGAGAAATACTGCTACATAATCTGAAACTACACCTCTCTTCCTCTTTGAGGAATAGTTTACTTGATTTCAAAGGGGAAGGGGACTATGTGAATATTTATGTAAGTTAGAAAAATGTATTACAATTATTACCAGTGAGGTTCACAGAAGTTAAGAATTGTCATCAAGGGCCTATTTACAGCAAGCATCTGATCATGTGAAGTAGCAGCAAAGAAGGGCTTGGAATGGAAGTGGAGTCTGTAAAATGAGACTGGGAAGGGATCGGGGGTGTGGAAAGCATACTATGTCATCGAGCATTTGGTTAGTAAAGTTGGTGGTTTGACTTTGTCATAAAGGGCTGCATTTTATAAGAGTAGGCTTATTACCTGGTCTGTGGCTTCCTTTGAAACATGGGATTTCAGAGCACAACAGCAGCTTAAAGCCCATGTACCCTACCCGTTTATGGAAGAAACTGATCTCTAGGTTGGCTGAGTTACCTGTCTGAAAAGAGAAATGGAGTCACTCCAGCTCTGACTCCAGGGCTCTTTAAACTCTGCCCTATTTCTTAATGCCATTGGTAGGTGAGAAATTCAAACACAAGCTTGACATTTAAATTTTAACTATTGTGCAATTTGCCAAACCAAGATTCCACTAGGTGAATGAACTCATTTGATTTTCTGAAAAGGCAAACTTGCTTTGTGGGATTAAAAGAAATCGACTTATTTTCTACCACTAGGTGGCACGATACGTTATTTTTTTTTCCCCCTGACACTTTGAAAAGGAATCCATCCTTTCCCTTAAACCACACAAGCACATACTTCATTCTTGGCAGACTTCTGTCATTTTTACTGCTATGAAATTTGACTTGGGGTATCTGTTTATAGAATACTTACCTACAAAATTAAACTCATTTCTTTCCATTTTTTTTCCATTACATGGTTTCTGCTTCGTGCATACGTATCTGTCTTTCTACTCTACATGGGAGGAGAATCCAGGTTTGGTTTCGGTTCTTGCTGATGCTTAGTTTCACAACTACCAAACTCCTGGTTTAATAAAAACCTCTTCTCTTTTTGCCTGTTGGAGAGAAGAAAAGAGATAAAATTCTAGTTGATTCTCAAGTGGCCACTTATTCATTCATTAGGTATTAGGAGATAAGTATTCAATAGGTGATTAACTAGAAATAAGACTTTAGCTAGTTGCATGGCTCACGATGATCTGTTTTCCTATCCCAAAGAATGTTGAAAACTTGAGGTAAGAGCCATAAGAGCAGCTCCCAGTTTAACTGAATGTCACTAAGCGAGTTTGGGAAAAGGCACTGAGGGTTCAGCTGGGAGATGAGACTGAAGGGAAATTCAACTACTTCAGAGTCGCTTTGCCATCTTCTGCATTTTCTGTCATCAGAAGCTTCAGTATGTGAAGCAAAGAAAACAAACAGTAGGAGCAGGACTTACAGAATATCCTTTACAATTTACCCTTAGTGCCTTCCCTGGAGGTCCAGTGGTTAAGACTTCCAGTACAGGGATCATGGGATTCAACCCCTGGGTGGGGGAGCTCAGATCCCACACTCCTTGGGACCAAAATCCCAACAACAGAAGCAATAATGTAACAGATTTAAAGAAGACTAAAAATAGTCCACATCAAAAAATACACATATAAAAAGTTAAAATTTATCCTTAATAGATTTTTACCCCATTTTTATTCCCCTCATCCTCTGTATTAATTTTCAACTGCAGATTATTAAATCCTACCATTTTGAAGTTTTCTGCATAATGTTTTATATTTGTATTAATAAATAGAAAGATCTTTCAGAAATAGTGTCCTGGACCTTCCATTTTTGTGGAACATCCAGACATTTGAAATCAAGTCTATTCTGCATGAAAATCACTGGGAGGAAGGGGTTTGAAAAAAACACTGATGACAGAATTCACACATGACCAGTTGACTCATAATCTTCTTTCTGGGTGCTTATTTTGTTTTTCTTCTTTGCTCCATAGACTAGTGTCTTGGGGCTTCTCAGGCCTATGTGGTATTAGATAACTGCCCTCTGCCCCCAAAGATACATGAGACCATTCTAGTAACAATGAATAATTCACTGACTATTACCCTCATGGGGACAGAATATAGTTGACCCAGGTTCAACTAGACCAATCAACTATGGTCAAATCAGCCCCAAGTTCATGTGTTGTGACTATAGCTGCTAGAGGTCCACCAATTATGAATGGGGTCCTCGAAAAAGGAGAGTCGAGGTAAATGTGCAGATACCCCAAAGGTGTCTCCTACACTGATACAACAGGTATTTAGAATACATAAATGAATAAAAGAATAGATGCGTGAACTAAGAAACTCTGCTAGTTTGGAACAGTCTAATAAACTCAGATTGATGGATACAGAGCAATTAATTAAGGATGTACTTTGTACCAGAGACTGTGCTGAGTACTGCAAGGAATAAAAACTGAAAAAGAAAGACGTTCCTGACTTTAAGGAAAAAGGCAAGAATAGGTATCATTAATATATAAGAAAAATACAGGCAGTGACAAGAACAACACAAAGTATTAATTATGGATATTCAGTCAATGGAGAGATCATACTTTGGGTTATCTTAATTAAAACAATACCAGCTAACTGACATTAGCACTACCATGTATAAAATAGATAGCTAGTGGGAAGTTGTTGTATAGCACAGGGAACTCAGCTTGGTGCTCTGTGATGACCTAGAGGGGTAGGATGAGGGGTTTGGAAGGAGGCTCAAGAATGAAGGAATATATGTATACATGTAGCTGGTTTCACTTTGTTGGACAGCAGAAACTAACAGAACGTTGCAAAGCCATTATACTCCTATAGAGAATAAAAGATAACACCAGCTCCTGAGAAATTCAGAAATCTCAGAGGATAAATGCAATAGAAGTTTATTTCTTGCTATGAAAATTTCAATTGACAACAGAAGATGGGGGATGGGAAAGGCAATGGGCTCAGCTTCACAGGGTTTTCAGGAACACAGCTCTGCTACCAGCAACACGATGATGATAATGGTGATGCTACTGAGAGTCAAATCCAACCAGCAGTAGAGACAGCGTCTCTCACCCAGAAGGATATCAGGGCTTCTGCTGATAGTCCATCAGTCCTTCCTTCATCACCTGACTGCCCATCATTGAAGAGGAGGCTGGGGGAGGTAACCTGCTATGCTCGGGAAGAAAGGCAAACACATTTTGAGACCTGATAGCCAGTGACTACCTTAACAGCACTGTAGTCATGGCAGTGGAAGGGAGTAATAATCAGAAAAAAATGTGTGAAAAGAATACTATGTGAGATCATCTTTGAAGCATAGATCTTAACTGTTGGAAAGAGAAAAGCTGTTCTTGGAAAAAAAATAATAGCAAAGATCTGAGGTTTGGGAAAATAACTGGGGAGTGATGAATATAGAGTAGAATGAAAGTGTAATAAAAACTGAAAAGATAGTTGATTTTATTCGGCTTTTCTTTTCAAAAAAGCTTTCTATTGATCTGAGAACATCAGTTTCCCAGACAATGGATTTTGGCTAGAAACTATGCTGCTAATTAAATAATGAGGAGGAACTAAAGTTAGAGAATGAACTTAAAGTTGCTGAGGGGGGAGATGGGGAAAAGGATAGTTAGGAAATTTAAGATGGACGTGTACACACTGCTATATTTAAAATGAATAACCAACAAGGACCTACTGTAGAGCACAGGGAACTCTGCTCAATGCTATGTGGCAGCCTGGAGGGGAGGAGAGTTTGGGGGGGGGAATGGATCCATGCATTTGTGGCTGAGTCCCTTTGCCGTCCCCCTGAAATTATCACAACATTGTTAATCAGCTATACCCCCATACAAGATAAAAAGTTGAAAAGAAAAAAGCTTTCTATCTACTTGAGAACATCAGCTTGGATTTTGGCTAGAAATGATGCGGATAATTAAATAATGAGGAGGAACTAAAGTCTGAAGGAAAAGTAATAAGCAAAACCTGATTAGTGGTTAAGACTTCACCTTCCAATGCAGGGGACACAGGCTTGATCCCTGGTTAGAGAGCTAAGATCCCACATACCTTGGGGCCAAAACACCAAAACATAAAACAGAAACAATATTATAAAAATTCAATAAAGACTTTAAAAATAGTATACTTTTTAAAAAATCTTAAAAAATACCTACTGTGATATGTTGTTTTCCTGTACTGACCTCCTGCACTCTAAATGGGAAGAACTACCTTCATTTACTCTTTAAAATATCCAGTTGACTTAATAAAGGTGTATGAAAGAAGTACAAATTTATTGATCTGGATGAGGGTTTAAAACAGTCAGGATCAATATTCATATATTTTAATTTTTAGCCCATACATCTTCTTACTTAAGTTAAATATATCCATACAACTGAATCAATATATAAATGTTATTTTTTCCTTGGATGGTATTAGTCTTAACCACATATTTTAGAATAATGGGAGAGATTTTCTTTTTTGTTCAGAATTTCTTTTAAATCAGACATCTGGTATTTGGCACTCGACTTTTATTAGACCGGTTGAGCACTTTTAAAAGGGGATAAATCATGTGACTTTCATTTTAATTTTTTACTGTATAGCCAACATATGCTGAGTAATAGCATTAAATAAGATCAGTAAATGAAGGATTATGATCTGTCTGTGTCCAATTTTGCAAAGAAACTAATTAGAGAAAGGTTTTTCAGATCAGAATTGAATTAGCCAGCAATTTTTAAAAATTGTAGTAATATAATGAGAAATGCTTGGATTTTAACATGTTGCTGGTGAGAAGGAAAAATTACAAGGAGCATTAACACTTTCACTCTAATTCTGGCTGAAGGGAGAAGAGAACAGGGCAACTCTTTGGCATAAGCCTCTCCCCACTGCCAGAAGACATTTAGATTAAAAAACAAAAAACAAAAAACACCTCAAGCCTTTTCGCAGCTATCTATTTTAATTAGAGATATTAAGTTGGAAGCTGGAATGTTGAGAGCTAACCTACGGATAATGCAGCATTCTCCACATCCTAGGGAGCATTCATTTTAATTGTCTCATTTCACTAACTTGGATATGAGAAAGGCTTTCTATCCCACTCTTTAATATTTGGCAGCCAGCCAGTTCTTTTCTATGGTTACACTTATTGAGGTACAGAACTGCGTTTGGAATTAAGTTGGAATTTTATTTATAGCTTTGGAATGTCTTGCTAAATGTCTCTAACTATGGCAACTTCTCTTTAAACGGGAATGAAAACGCCATCGTTTTTACAAAAAAATTGAGCAAAGGGAATATACAGCAGTGTTTATTAGTTTCTTTAAATTCTGTCAGTTATGGGTAGCATAAATAAGAACATTAAGTGAATTAGTCTTACCATGGCAATCTTAATTATAAATATTTTAGATTCATATATTTGACTAGTAATTCAAAGAAGATTTTGACAAGTAATCTAAACATGACAAATCATGCTATAAGAGATAATTTTATGATTTGTAAAATTATTTGGAAAGATGCTGTTCTAATTAAGAGAATAAAAGTCTTTCTGCTCAGTGAAGTATAAAATCAAACACTCATTTCAATATTGTGACTAGGACAAATACATATTATGCTCATTTAGTGTTTCTCAATGGATAAGCAACATGATTTGTTGTACTTTGTCATTTTTAGGCATTCACTATGGTCATAATTTCTTTACATTCCTGAAATCCAAAACAGGATAAACAGAATTACTGGTTCAATTGCTAAATTTGCATATTTTGCATTTGAAAAACATGAAGAGCCTTCAAAATCCAAGCATGTCTGTACACCATTTATCCCTTCAAACTAGTCTCCCATTCTTCCCCAATTATCCTAAATCTCAATGTCATGTTTTAGCGTTCACTTTCTGTTTTCTCTTTTTCTAGATAATCCCAAGCAAAGTGGGTAGTACACGGAGAAATTCCAAAGAGTACTACAAAGAATGCTCAGATCAAGACTATTCTTCTGCTGTTGGCTCATTTGATCTCTTTTCTTCTTATTTGGACAGTAATTTTCACAGGTAGTTGGATTAGAAATTAAGCAATAGAGCAAGGGAATTACCTTAAGAGATATAAATATGTGCATGAGAAAGAAGGTGCTGAATCTAGAGCATTCCTTCAGGCTTTCTACTTCTATATTATTTTTCATTTGTATATTGTTCTTGGTGAAGCAAAAATACCATAATATATATTTTTATAGTCTCAAAGGGTTTATCATGAGACAATCAATTCACCTGAAACAATCTATGAACAATTAAAAAGAACTAATAAAAATTGAAACACTAAATATAATTATTTCAAATGTGTGATACAGTTAGTAGTCAGGACAAGGGAGTTCTTAATGGGTGGGGAATAATGTCTACTTTACACATGGAAGTACCCTGAGTTTGGGCTTTGGATTATTGTATAAAGGAAGAGTGAGAGTCCAGAGATTGTCACTGAACAGATGTAACAGAGGAGAAATTCCAAGCCTGGTAGCCAGGAATATGCAGAGATAAACTTGAGTGTGTTGGATCATGAAGGAAATTCCTAGGTGTTCCTACCATCCATCAGAGACCCTCGTGAGGAAGATTGGGAAAGGTGCATAAATATAACCAAAAAAACAGAATCAAAAGATCGACATTTGGGTCACTTTAAAATTTTGGTTTATTCTTTGGATAAAGAAGATGTGGTACATATATACAATGGAATATTTCTCAGTCATAAAAAAGAATGAAGTAAAGCCATTTACAGTAAAATGGGTAGACCTAGAGATGATCATCCATTTTTCTGGCCTGGAGAATCCCAGGGATGGTGGAGCCTGGTGGGCTGCCATCTGTGGGGTCGCACAGAGTCGCACACGACTGAAGCGACTTAGCAGCAGCAGCAGCAGCAGCAGAGATGATCATATTAAGTGAAGTAAGCCAGACAAAGACAAATATCATGTGATATCACTTTCATCTTTCATGCTGTGGGGAATCTAAAAAAAATGATACAAATAAAATTATATACAAACCAAAAATAGATGAACAGACAGAGAAAATAAACTTGTGGTTACCAAAAGGGGAAAGAGGGGCGGGATCAATGAGGAATTTGGGATTAACAGATACACACTACTGTATATAAAATAGATAACCAACCATTACCTACTTTATAGTGTAGGGAACTATACTCAATATTCTGTAATAATCTATAAGGGAAAAGAATCTGAAATACAATTTATATACGTGTGTGTTTGTGTGTGTCTATGCATAGAGCAAAATCACTTTGCTGTACACCTGAAAATAATATAATATTGTAAGTCAACTATATATTAGTAAAAAGGTTTTTTTTATTTTTTTCCAAATTCAAGGGCTTCAGAAATTTTTTTTAGCTTATTCTGATGTTGGTCCAAGTGTATTTCTCTCTCTTCATTTCTACTTCCCAAGTTTAGAGACTGAGTTTGGTGACACAAAATAAGATTAGATGTTTTTCTAAATCTTCTAGGTATTCTGCTATGTTAATTACAGCTCAGTAGAGATGTCCATAGAAAGAAAGGATGGAGTTGAGAAATGCTTGGATCTTTCCAACTGCCTAGGTCATTCTTTCTCACTGACAAGAGCTTCATGGATTCCTTTATACCTGTCAGTCTTCACACCTGCCAGAGATTTGGAACATGTGGAGATTTTGTTAAATGACTCCAGCTTTCTTCTGAAAAGGCAACCATGAGTAGCCTCTAATAAAAACTATTCCCAAGTGTAGGTATATATTTTGTTTAGATTACTTGAACTGCTTTTTTTTCCTCAGACATGTTCTTATTACACAGCACTTAGCTTCCAAATATCTAAATAAGTATCTTCTGTTCCTTATTTATTATCCCTTTAGTCTCCTTATACTTGCTTTTCTCTTCTCTAATTTTTTTTTTTTAATTTTGAGGAGACTTTGCGAATAGATGCAAGTAAATAAAGGCATTTGACATCATGAAACCACTGGGGTTTCCAGTCGGGGGGAACCATGATGTCATAAGGGAATCAGACATATATTCATTTTACCCTGTATCACCTAACCCTTGTATTGCTTCTTTTTATCCATCAGAAAAGCTTTCCTTTCTCCAGTTAGGTATAAATGAGATACGTAACAAAAGAAAGCTTAAAGAATGATACATACCCCTTTAATGCACATTTTCTTCTATATTAGTTTCCAGGTTTTCTATCCTAGTTGTTACCAATTAACTCAGAGTATCCACATTTGCATGACATTGAGGAAAACTGAAGTTTAAAAAAAAAATGTTTTATTTTATATTGGAATGTAGCCCATTAACAATGTTTTGAAAGTTTCAGGTAGACAGTGAAGGGACTCAGCCATATATGTATTCATGTATCCATTCTCCACAGGCTCCTCTCCCATCCAGGCTGCCACATAACATTGAGCAGAGTTCTCTGTCCTATACAGTATGACCTTGTTGGTTATCTATTTTAATTTTTAAATATAGCAGTGTGTATATCTCCATCCTAAACTCTCTAATTATTCCTTCTCCCCATAATTCCCCCTGGTAACTGTAAGTTCATTCTCTAAGTCTGTGAATCTTTTTCTGTTTCATATGTAAGTTTGAGGAAAATTGAAGTTTTGGTTACTGACAGTAATTACTCAGTGATAAAAAAGATTGGTTCTTTTCTCTGGGTAATGTTCTAGGTTAATGGCTCTAGCAGAGAATATGATGTTATTCTGTTTTCAATAACAGCCCTTACCTGATTTGACTCCTTGCAGTACAATGATGAACATGAACCATCATGAAATAGAATTTTCCTTATTCACTATACTCACATATTCAATTTAGCTTGAACAAAACCCTACATATCCCAGGGCTACCATTTCACTCTCTCAGGCTGGAAGAACTGACTGAGGTTTGCCATCAGAATTTCCTTCATAGACTTTCCCAAAAACCCAATAAAAGGAAATAGAAGTGGCTGAGCCTATTTCATTGACTGTAGGCCCACTGCCTGGTTTCTGTTAAGTTTGACAGTATTTATTTTTGAGGCTAGAATAATGTTCGAGACTGTGGTTGTAAATATTTCCCCCCATCCAAATCAAATATCTAACCTGCAAAAATGAAATAATAATGAAAAGGGTGGAAAGTGACAGAATTGAAGTTCTTCTCCCCTTTGATAAGCATCAGAAATTCTGCTGAGTGGACAGAACCTCTCACTTCTTATCTCTGAAAAGTCTGTTTTGCTTAAATCTGTCTTCATTTTGGAGGCATATATTACTGTTTCAATACACTGTGTCATCAGTTAAAAAATTAGGGCATATGTTATGAAGCAATGAATATTTTAAGAAAATTCTAAAAAATTTAAAGGAGTTGTTTTCTCCCCTCTCACAGTCTAGGTTATGATATTTTCAGTGTAATAGTAAACCTGTCTTCAAAAACTATCACTCATAAACACTTTCCCTTAGGATATACCCAAATTCTAAGTCCTGTTCAAAACTTAACATTTTTATCTTACTTTTTTTTTCTTTTCAGAGCCTGTCATGTGAAAAACAAAAAAGCTGTTATGTTTCCAGTAGCATGATTTTCCTACTGAATAAAATTTCAGTCTAATGTTCCTCATAGAAGCCTGAAGAAGCAACCATCTTTGTATTTGTTACAGAATTCTTAGGGGCAAAATTTCCTCAAAAATGTAGCAAAATCATTGTTCCTACTTTTCAGCTTTTAAAAAAATGTTTCTCAGTTGTGGACTTGAAACTACTAAATCTAATTTTTTTTTTTCTTATGAATTGTTCTTATTTTACTACATGGTTTAAAACATTAAGTTTTGGAGTGACTCAGTGACAGTTATCTCTGACACTACCTTTTAGGAAAATGGTCTTCATTTAAATTTGGGTTCTGTGACATTTTGATTTTACAAGAACCCTTTGACTTTAGGAGGAGAGTGAGAATATCTCTGGATCCTTTTCCCGTCTTTAACCGTGGTGTTCCATATACTTTCAGTGGAGGGAGTGAGCATTGTCGAGTAGGTAGCATAAGTGATAGGAAAAAATCCCTGAATGTTGTATGGCCAGAATAATTGCACACAAATGCATTCAGGAATCCTATGGAAAATATAGTGCTGTTAACTGGCATGGTTACAGCACAATTTAGCAAGTATGTTAGAACAAATTACCCCCTGTAACCGTAAGCCATTCTGTTTCACGCTTTTTAATGAAGGCCTGTACCACACACTAGAATCCTTCTCACCTCATTACTACTCATAAAAAGCAATGATCCGTTCAAAGGCTCCTCATCTCTCCCATATGAGCGGTAAAGAGCCTCGCCTCTCCTTCTGGCACAGAAGACAGGAAAGCCTCTTCCCCAGCGGCCTTTGAAGTCCATCATTAGCATGTTTGCTAGATAAAAGAGAAGAAAATTTATCTGTGCAATCTCACTGTTGTCACGTGTGTTACCGTTTCACCCTGCCTTTAGAAACAAAGCAAACAAAACAAAATAAAATCCGAAGACATCTCTGTCCTTGTTTAGAGAATACAGATTTGCAAGACTGTTAGTGCAATTGCTCCTTCCCTGTTCACGAGGTATTTTCAAAGAAACTCTAAAACATGGGAAGAATTTAAGGGGCCACTGAATGTAAAGTATGGAGTCAATAAAAAGGCAGGCGGAGAAGTAAGATGATTGGTCCATGCAGAAGAAACAGTTCAATTGTGAATTAAAATACTTTTGCTTTCTCCCCAGAATATCATAAAAAAATTGATTTTTTTATAAAAAAATATACTATTTTCATTTTAGTTACTGATGAAAAGATTTAGCCGAGACTGGCATACTTACTTTCTCTCTCTAATTTCAGAGACAATATATAATATTGAAGATACACTGAGTACATTCAGTAAAAGTTGAGGTGAATGAATGCATGCTCTTCAAAAAGAGGTGGTGATACACACACATACACACATATACATAAATATATAAAACTGGGGAGGAGATATTACAAATCTAATTCAGCAAAAAAAAATTTGTACATTTTTTTAAGTTCTACATAGTAGGAATGAAAAATCTTGTACAAGAGATAGAACATATTCAAAAATATTGTTTACACACCATAACTGTGTTTGAGCCAGCAGGAAGAATAGTTGTTCATCTCTATTACATGAGGATTTCCAGTCAGGCCATTCTGTTGAAGAGTGTGCAACAGAATAATAACGTTTGCATTTCAAGCAAGAGTCCATACCTGGTACTCAAATAATTTGAAAGCGGAGACCGGGCATCTAAATTCTGTAATGTAACAAAACCCTGGAAGCTGGCACATGTTATAAATTTAAATGATGGTTAAAATCAATTCCGTTGCAGGAAAAATGCATTTAACATAAACTTTTGGGTGACGTTTCTAACTTTTTCTGTAGTAGCTCTGAAAATATACCGGATCACCTGATGCAATGCTGTCAAACCCTAGCAAACACTTAAGCGGGGCAGTTTCTAAATGAAATTGGTATTCTCCAGGCGCTGTCCCGAAACGCAAGCCCTGGGCGGCTCACACTCTCAAGCTACAAGAGAGAAATGCTGGTACTGTACTTTAATAGGGTCGGGGAAGCACATGCTTGCAGAGGCTGAGCGACCCCTGCAATAATAACAGCACAGCTTTGTTTCATTTGAAAACATAAATCTGTACACACATACTTAGTGAGACATATATCCATGTATATAGAAAAAAGTTCAGCTAATAATAAAAGAAAGGATGAACATTGGCACGGGAGATGTTGACAGCATTATGCAAACTTTTCAATATTTCCTTGCATGCTAGACTTTAACTTTTGTTTATAAAGTCCACTTAGACATAATTTACAACTTCTGTTAGCTTAAGCTGGGTTCTGTAAAATCTGTCTAAAAAAATCAACCCGGAGTGCTTTGAGATGTTACAAGTATATCTAGATATCAAACACTGAGCCTTGCAAATTATATCCATTTTGGAAACTCTGGGTTGGTATTCATGTACACAATATATTTTATTTCTGATGTTTTAACATGATGAAGCAAGTCTTGCTTTTCTTTTCTTTTTTTCCTTGCCTTTTCCAACTCTTGCTCTAGTATCTGTGAAAAAGACTTAGGAGCCCAAGCAAAATAAAATGAGAAATTCTGAAGGTTATTATGGTTTAATAGATTTTTGAAATTCAGACTTTGTCAGGTGATTTAGCGAGGAAAAAATACCCAGGTCAGGCAAAACTTGCCAATTCCCTGAAGTTTGTAATTTCTACTATAATTTTGGACTTCAAGACTTAAAAATGTTATGTAACTTATATTTATTTCAGCCAGGTACAGCTGTTGTGAAGCTTCCCTGGTGGCTCAGTGGTAAAGAATCTCCCTCAATGCAGGAGACATGGGTTTGATCCCTTGGTTGGGACAATCCTCTGGAGAAGGAAATGACAACCCACTCCAGCATTGCCTGGAGAATTCCATGGACAGAGGAGACAGGACGGCTTCAGTCCGTGGGGTCACAAAAAAGTGGAACACAACTCAGTGACTAAACAACAACAGCTGTTGCAGACATCTGATATCTTCTCCTTTCTGAGTAGTTAGAAATGCCAGTCAGTCAAGATTAAGAGAAAAGGGTAAATCCCATCTCTTTATTGACTCTTGCAATGTACATTGCTTTGGGGGTCAAAGACAAACTGAAGTTCTTAGTGTCCACTTCTAAAATCGCAGAACAGCAAAACACACAGCTTCATTTTTGCTCTCAATGGAAGAACAGCCTGTACTTTTTGCTCCCTAGTAGTTGTGAAGAGTGGGGTGCCATTGGTGTGCCCCTTTAATGACATGGCTGCAAAGAGTATGCTTCATAGGCAGCACAATTTACTCTAAGCTTTGGCCAAAGTGAAATATTTCTAAGGGAACTGAAAGGATGAAATGCAAGGTAAAATAATGGAGAATAAAATAACTTGATAATATATTTGTGAATTAGTAATTTTTGACTTATGACAATATGGACTTATATCAAGTCTTAATATAACAGGGGACCAGTTCCATATCAAGACACAGCTGGGTGCCCCCATGGAGACAGTCTCATGGGGAATGTCAGATTCGTGTTTCACTTTTTCCTGCAGGAGGTGCTGGGGAGAGTTGGAAAAGAGAGAAAAGGCCTGATCCTGTTGGTTCTTCATTATGTACCAATAGTTCTTCATTCATACAGCAGTGCATTCAAGCCTCTAGCATTTTCCCATATCCAGTCTCCTTGTGTAATGTAACAGATGGAGTAGGATCAACTGTCCAGAGCCCCTTCAATGGAGTCTAGATTCCAGCTCTAGGACAGGGGGTTTCTGCTTCTTTCAGTTAATAACTCTTGTTTCCCAATGTTTGGAAGCAATTCCAACTTCTCTTTGTTAAAATAACCAGCATGGATTCTGTTTTCTTCTGGACCCTGGCTGATACACTCTCTGCTTCAGATTTCTTTTTTTCAAAACAAACAGCTTTTTAAATGAAGTTTAGTGAATTCACAATGTTGTGTCTTTGAAGATGCTAATCAGATTTTTCATTTTTCTAGTGCCTATCATAATGCATTCAATGTACATGTTGTTTTGTAGCTCAATTGTTCAGTCATGTCCCACCCTTTGAGACCTCAAGAACTGTAGCCTGCCAGCCTCTGTCCATAAAATTCTCCTGGCAAGAATACTGGAGTGGGTTGCCATTTCCTACTCCAGGGGATCTTCCTGACCCAGGGATTGAACCCATGTCTGTTTAAGTCTCCTGCAGATTCTTTACCACTGAGCCACCTATACTCCAATAAAAATTAATTTTAAAAAATTGCAGGGGACTTGCAGTACTTCTGAAGATCTTATACTTGATGGATCAAATGTAGCTTCAGAGTCTCAGATTTAACTTGCATTTCTTAACCCAAAGGAGAAGTCCAATGATGGTAGATTTTTTTGTTTCTGTTTTTAGGTATTTTAGGCCTGAGGTATTCTCTGGAGTTGGTGCTAATCTCTGCTTACTTTGCTTTGAATTAAACCGACCAGGAAAAAAATCTTGAGTGAATATGAATATTTATTCTCTAATAAGTTCCTACCTTAGTCTCCACAAATCTGATTAAGCAGAAGAGAATATATTTTCATAATACAATTACTGATCTGCTACCTTATTCCAGGTAATGTACAGATACTAAAATTGTCACTTAGTTAAGTGGCTTGACTGGAATTTAGATCTTAACCCTCTTTGATACAATCCTTCATGCTCTTGCTCTTTCTGTACTACCTCTGTTTGTTTTTCGGGTGTAAAGTTTAATTCATAACTAAATATATGTCTTATTTGTAGGTACCTTTTAACTCAGCTTTCTGACAGGATTCAAGAACACATGATGGAATTTTGGCCAAACTCTGATCTACAAATCCAAGTATCTTGCTTACATTCTTGAAGATGGGGCTTTAGTAATTTTATAGGCTCTGGTGTTTTATACTATAAATAAATTTTGTTCTAAATGGTTTCAGTGAGACTAAGCAGACTATTTGCTTGCTACTTTTATTCTGATCACTGTAATCTGTTACAGAAACAAAGAAACAGAAAATCTTAAACCTACATAAAATGTAAACCCATGTAAATCTTCTATTGTTCTTCTGTGGTGTATAAATACACATTGGTCTAAGATGTTTCTATCTGTTAACAAATTGACTTTCAGAAGTGTTTGCCAAATTTGAACTTATTTACGAAGTGGTGTATTCTTAAGTGAAGTTAAAAGAAGTTCTGTTCTAGTAATTCCAGTAACCTTTTACCTGGGCAAGAATTTAGGTTCATGAAGCTATGACAAATGTCAAGTATTCAAGTCCTTGGTGGAATTTGAGGCAGGGGTGTGCTGGAGCTGGTCCACACTGGCTCCTAAGAGCAGACTGTTAAATATTAGGGAATTTTGTGAGCTGGTTGTTAAACACAGCCACTATTAAAAATTGGATTACATAAACTTAAAATTAAATAAATTGCATTAAAACAAAGGTAATACATACTCAAAATTTATTACTTCCTACTTAACTTTTTTAATTTAAAAATTTTTATTAAAGTATAGTTGATTTACAATGTTGTGTTTAATTTCTGCTGTACAGCAAAGTGACTGAGAACTCAGTCACTTCACTGTATATATATATATTAGCTTAAATTTTCCATATGGTTTATCACGGGATACTGAATATAGTTCCCTGTGCTATACAGTAGGACCTTGTTGTTTATCCATCCTATATATAATAGTTTGCATCTGTTAATCCCAAGCTCCCAATCCTTCCTCCTTAATTTACTACATTGTAGTATCATCCATGTCTATGGGGTCGCACAGAGTCAGACACGACTGAAGCGACTTAGCAGCAGCAGCAGCAGCAGCAGTATCATCCATGCTCTTAAGATAATTCATGTCTATTGATTCTGTTACATGGGATTGGAGATACCACATAACAGTGTGCTGTTGAATATTTCTTCCCAACTTTGGGAACATATCCTGGTAGTGTGATTTCTATCATAGAAAAATGTTTAAACCACAGAAATTGGCAAATGCTAAGAATTAGGGCTTTACTTATTGCTTTTTTTTTTGTCTAGACTTAAAATAATAAGGAAATATTAATAATGCAGATCAACTTTAAAAGTGAATTATATCTATAGCTGTTAAGTAGTGAATAGTGCAAAATTTAATGACATATCCTCTTAGTATTTGCAAACTATTATGAGATTCAGCAAAGGTAATGCTCATATCATTGAGAATGAGTGGTTTCAAATTATTTCTTTGATGTTTTTACTTTCATCTTGTTTGTGAAGTTAAATGAGAATATTAACCTATGTTCATGTTAGAATTATATTCATCAACTGTAACCAGAGATCAATTATTAATTTAAGAGTTTGGCAAAAAGCAACCAAAGCCTCTGTGAGAATAAATTATTTGTGTGAACTCCTGGGGGTTGGGGGAAGAGTATATATTTTATTACTGTTTGTAGTTTGTGTGCTATACATTCTTTATATCAGTAAAAGGTATAATAAAGAATAAACATAGACGCACACATTTTTCTTCCTCTGGAGAGCCTCTTGTTAAACATGGAGGGTCACACCTCTCATAGGTGTGCAAGCCTGGAGATTCCAGTTTATTCTCTGTGAATTGTATAGATACTGTCTTCTGTTACAGAGCTGAGGACTGTTTCTACAACAGCCAATTAGTTTATTAGTACAGTTAGTTGGAAAAAAAAGTAAGTGTCACAAAGGCTACTGCTAAAATCTATCATGGTATATTTAAAAGTCTTCTAAATGTCAATGGATGATGTGTCCAGAGACAAAAACCTAATCTTGCAAATTTCTGATGAACTTCCTTCCTCCTGAAACACACATAAGGTGTGAGGTGTCTATGACATCCAGGAGAACTTTCAAATTCCTGTTGAATTTTGTTTCCCTTTGGGGATAATTAGAGAATTAAAAAGTATGTGAAATTTTTCAAAATATTTATCCAAGCCTTAGAAGCTGTTGTCCCCATAGTCAATGTCGAAAATTTGAAAGTCTAGAAGGGATGCTTCATCATTATATTAAAAATGTTAAATTCCTTCCTTTCTTCTCTCTTTCATTTCTTCCCTCTTCTCCTGTAGCTTCTCTCTTTTTTGTACTTAAATTTTTTCATTCATTGATGAATTTAATTGGGAACCGAATTCATGAGAAGTTACAAAAAACAGAGAGAAAGCAAAGTACAATTTTAAAAATTATTCTTTTAAATATTTAAAAGGTGGGGGATTGTAAAATGACATCTGAGTCATTGTTTTTGAAATATTTCTAGCTTCTTCGTGTACATAGAAACTTTGTTGCTTTAAACACTGTAGGTATTTCATGAGAAAGTAGGAGTTGTTCCTAATGGAAGAATGATGAATGGATTAAAGGGCTCATCTTGTTCAAAATTTCAGCTATGATGCTCTGCCCAAGAGTTAACAGAATGTATTTTCTGCAGAAATGATTAGACCATGGTTTTCCTCATTTGTAAGACAGGCTGTGTGTGTATGTGTGTGTGTGTGAGACAGAGAGAGGGAACGTGTATACACAAGCACCCACAATAACTATCTTGAGAATCCTAACCAGAGTCTGATTTATTTTTTTGGCTATTTGTGAAATCCTTTGTTACATCATTTGTTTAAAGCCAGAGAAGCTTCATACTCATCATGTGGTCAGGAATGCAAAATCTGCATTATTTGTTTTTATGAATCTAAATTCTTATGATCGTTCTAACACCTGATGAGTTAAACAGCAGTTTTTGTTTTCCTAAAAGCATAACTGTTCTTTCAAGGATAAAAATATAAGTTATCTACAGTTCTTCTTTTTTTAATCTGACAGTTCTAAACAGATAATCTAAGTAATAACCAAAAGAATAAAAGTACTATAGTTCTACAATTGAACCACCTCTACCAGTAAGATGTTTGATGTGTGAGATGCAGCAGCAGAATAATTTAAGGAGAAATTAAGTTACTAATTACAATCCTATTCAAGAGATATTCTAACATGGTTTTAGAAAAATTTCCTCCTATGAATATTTATGAGAATGTAATCTTTCCTTTTTAAAAAGTTTTCTTGCATCTTAAGTTCTAAAAGCAGCATTAATTTTTGCTGTTGTTGTTGTTCAGTTGCTATGTCATGTCTGACTCTTTTGAAACCCTTTGGGATCAGAAAGTCTGCTGTCATTGCCACCGATTGTAACTTAAGCCACCCTGTGCTTTTTGGTTGTGAACAAGTTCTAACCATCTGTGAGCTATGACAAGCAAATTAATATTAAAAATACTGAAATTTCTTGATTTGCATTTAATCAGGTTCTAAAGAGTAACCACAAATAGGACGATTGAGGCCTCAGAAGCAGCCACATGAAGTAGGGAAAAATAGCATAGATATAAAATCTGTTCTATTCTGTGCTCTGCCCCAAATTATTGTTTGATGTTGGCAAGTCTCTTAAGATCTTTAGATGTCAGTTCCTTTATTAAAGATGAAGTGTTTGGGTTTGTTGGTCTTTGATGCCAGACAATCATGGAATTCTTTGAATCTATGCAAAATTCTATGCATAGATTACTCTGTAATCTATTACAGAGTAATTACTCTGTAATTACTCATAGGTTACTCTGTCCATAGAATTCTCCAGGTAAGAATACTGGAGTGGGTTGCCATTTCCTCCTCCAGAGGATCTTCCCAACCCAAGGATTGAAGCTGCACCTCTTACATTGGCAGGTGGATTTTTACCACTGAGCCTCTCTCTAGGGAAGCTCAAAAATACATTTCATTTTATTTTGAATCATTCTTCCCTGATAGATCAGTTGGTAAAGAATCTGCCCACAATGCTGGAGACCTGAGTTCGATCCCTGGGTTGGGAAGATCCCCTGGAGAAGGGAAAGGCTACCCTCTCCAGTGTTCTGGCCTGGAGAATTCCAAGGACTGTAGAATCTATGGAGTCGCAAAGAGTCAGACACAACTGAGCGACTTTCACTTTACTTTCAGTATATATTCTCTCCTTGCTTTCTTTGGAATAACTCCTTTTTTTTTCTATTTGAAGGTTACCAGATTTACAATATTGTGTTAGTTTCAGGTGTACAGCATGGGCAGGCTTTTTTCCCTGAAGCTTGGTGGGTTTTAAGGCTCAAAACTGAAATTTATTTCTCCCAAGGAATGCTTACATCTCTCATTTAATTTTTCTAGTGATAGGCAAGTATGACAAATTTTTCACCTTTTCATTGATTGAAGTTACATATTTACTTTTATTCTACCTCTAAATTTTGTTAGTTTTGAGATTTGTGACATATGAATAAAACCTACCTTTTATTTTCTAAACTGAATACAAAACTTGCCCCTTTGTTTCCTCTTATAACAAACGTGATTAGGTCCAAGATAACCCAAAATACCAGTTCTTGAGGGAGATGTTGCTTATAAATCTCTGTGCTAGATTTATCTGGGATAAGCTTTCAGTATTATCTGAGTATTTTTATTCCTCAATTTGCATACCATTTTGCATAGATTCAAAGAATTCCATGATTGTCTGGCATCAAAGACCAACAAACCCAAACACTTCATCTTTAATAAAGGAACTGACATCTAAAGATCTTAAGAGACTTGCCAACATCAAACAATAATTTGGGGCAGAGCACAGAATAGAACAGATTTTATATCTATGCTATTTTTTCCTACTTCATGTGGCTGCTTCTGAGGCCTCAATCATCCTATTTGTGGTTACTCTTTAGAACCTGATTAAATGCAAATCAAGAAATTTCAGTATTTTTAATATTAATTTGCTTGTCATAGCTCACAGATGGTTAGAACTTGTTCACAACCAAAAAGCACAGGGTGGCTTAAGTTACAACCGGTGGCAATGACAGCTGACTTTCTGATCCCAGAATAACCTCTTGTGGGAAGAATAGAAATAACTGTAATTTCTCTTGGGTAGAATTAATTGTACATGACAAATTCCCAAAATAAAGAGGTATTTTGGTTCAATTTGGTTTCTCCCCGTCTCCCTTTCTCCCCTTCTTTTCTTTTTTTTTTCTCGCCCTCTTTTCATTCTAGTTGAGGTTCTGCCACTGAAACATTCAGTCCTTAGGTCTGATGGCCTCCTAAGGACTGTCAGAACATTAGAAATGCAAAGTACTGTTGCATGGCTTTCACTTTACTGAAAAGATCCAGGGAGATGAACTGACTGGCCAAAACCACAGATACTGGTGGAGCCAGCACTGAAGAGTCCTCCTGGGATGCCTACTTTATTATCAACTTCTCTTTCCATCCTTCCATTATGTAATGAGGTAGTCCATATGTTCTTCCTTTGTCTTCCCAGGTGGCTTAGAGATAAAGAATCTGCCTGTCAATGCAAGAAACACAAGAAATGTGGGTTTGATCCCTGGGTCAGGAAGATTCCCTGACATAGGAAATGGCAACCCACTCCAGTATCTTGCCTGGAAAATTCCATGGACAGAGGAGCCTGGTGGGCTACAGTCCCATGGGGTCACAAAGAATTGGACATGACTAAGCGACTGGTCAGGAAGCAAGTTAGAACTGGACATGGAACAACAGACTGGTTCCAAATAGGGAAAGGCTGTATATTGTCACCCTGCTTATTTAACTTATATGTAGAGTACATCATGAGAAACGCTGGGCTGGAAGAAGCACAAGCTGGAATCAAGATTGCTGGGAGAAATATCAATAACCTCAGATATGCAGATGACACCACCTTATGGCAGAAAGTGAAGAGGAACTAAAAAGTCTCTTGATGAAAGTGAAAGAAGAGAGTGAAAAAGTTGCCTTAAAGCTCAACATTCAGAAAAAAAGATCATGGCATCTGATCCCATCACTTCATGGCAAATAGATGGGGAAACAGTGTCAGACTGTGTTTTTTTGGGGTCCAAAATCACTGCAGATGGTGACTGCAGCCATGAAATTAAAAGATGCTTACTCCTTGGAAGGAAAGTTATGACCAATCTAGACAGCATATTAAAAAGCAGAGACAGTACTTTGCCAACAAAGGTCCATCTAGTCAAAGCTATGGTTTTTCCAGTGGTCATGTATGGATGTGAGAGTTGGACTATGAAGAAAGCTGAGCACCAGAGAATTCATGCTTTTGAACTGTGGTGTTGGAGAAGACTCTTGAGAGTCCCTTGGACTGCAAGAAGATCCAACCAGTCCATCCTAAAGGAGATCAGTCCTGGGTGTTCATTGGAGGGACTGATGTTGAAGCTGAAATTCCAATACTTTGGCCACCTGATGCAGAGAGCTGACTCATTTGAAAAGACCCTGATACCTGGAAAGATTGAGGGCAGGAGGAGAAGGGGATGACAGAGGATAAGAAGGTTGGATAGAATCACCGACACAATGGACATGGGTTTGGGTGGACTCTGGGAGTTGGTGATGGACAGGGAGGCCTGGTGTGCTGTGGTTCATGGGGTCGCAAAGAGTCAGACACGACTGAGCTACTGAACTGCCTGACTGACTGAAGTGACTGGTCACAAAAAGTAGAAACAATGAAACTAAGTGATAACTTGTACATACTGTAGAGTTTGAATTTATTTAGAAATGTGGATGCAGTTATCTGTGGGTTCATTTATCCATATGAATGTAAATATGAAAAGCTTTTTGAGTTTCACTTTATTTTGTACGGAGTCATTTCTGTGGCAGTTTTTTATTATCTCAGAAAATGTTTAATGAGCTCCTTCTTCAATTATAATAGGCACTAAAGAAAGTTTTTAGCATAGAAAACATATCTGTTATTAGGTTATGATTTAATGACAAGAAAAGCATACTCAATTAATTTGTACTTACCTTGCTCCAAAAAACTTTGAAGCCAGTAAAAATATGTAAATACCAAAGGAATTGATTAGATATGGGTTCTTCTCATGGTCACTGAGGCAGACACAATTATATATACTCACTTGTTCCCTTTTCTTCCTGAACACACAACTTAAGCACATCTTCCCAGCTTTCTTGCCTTCAAATGGTGTCATAGTACTGAGTTTTTGGACAACAAACTGAGGGCAGAGGCAAAAGACACTCTCAGACCTGGTACCTAAAACCAATCTTGTGACCATGATACCACCTCTGCTGGTCTTCCAGCTATACACAGAGGATGGGCAGTAAAACAGTGGAGATCAAAGACATGGAATCTTGGAATGACAGCATAGAGAAGAACCATCCTTCTAAGAAGAACCATCCTTGTAAGAAGAACCATCCTCCTACTGCCTTCAATCTTCAAATGACTGTGGTTAGCAAAAGAAATCAATGCAATGGACATGAGTTTGAGCAAGCTCTGGGAGATGGTGAAGGACAGGGAAGCCTGGCATGCTGCAGAACATGGGGTCACAATAAGCTGGACATGACTGAACGCTGAACAACAGCAACAGCATAAGGAACAAATGTCTGTTTTAACGAACTATTAGGCTGTTAGTTTGCATAATCTGATTTATAGCCTGTCTAACCCCAGAGGAATTATTTGTATGGGAAATTTCTAGACTGAGAAACAGTTGCTTAAATCTGAAATAATTCCCATCAGAAATGTTGTACTGGATTAAACTTGCCTTTTAAGAAAAACTATTTTGTATGAAATGTTCTATGAATGAATAAATTAACAGACTGACCAATGTATGGTATACAGATAAACCTGAAGGTGATACACAGATTTGAAATGGAAAGAGGATGGAGATACTACAGGAGATGATAGTAAGTGTATGTTTTACTTACAAAAATTCCCAACTTTTCAGGTTCAGTGGTAAGACTCTGTGCTTTCAGTGCAGGGAGAGTAGGTTCAATCCCTAGTCAGGAAATAAGATTCCCCAAGCCATGGCACAACCAAAAGACTTCTCTTAAAAGTCAGTTTTCCAAAGCGGTTGTACCATTTTGCATTTACTCCAGAAATAAAAGAGTTTTCTTTCTCCAGAAAGTAAAGAGAGTATTTTTGTCAGCACTTGCTACCATCAGTAACTTAAATCTGAGCCATTCTCCTGGGGGTTTGTATATTTCATTGTGATTTTCATTTGTATCTCCCTGACAAATAATATTAGACATCTTTTCATGTGTTTATTAGTCATTCACGTATCTTTCCTGGTGAAGTATTATTTTAAACCTTGTCTTTGTATTTTATTATAAGAATTCCTTATATATCCCTAAACACAATTTTAAAAATCAGATATGTGTTTATCTAAATCAGATATATGTTTATGTGTAATCTGTGGTTTGTTTCTTTTTTCTTACAGTGTCTTTCAAAAAGCAGATTTTTAAAATTATGCCCATTTTATCAATTTATTTTTTAATATTTTTTAATTTTTTGTGTATTTTCTGAGAAATCTTCACCTAACCTAAAGTCATAAAGATTTTCTCCAATGTTTTCTTTTGGAAGTTTCATAGACTCATCTTTTATGGATTATTAGGTCAATCATCACATTTGAGTTAATTTTTATATGCAGTGTGCAGCAAAGTTGAAATTCACTGCTTTGTATATAACTATCTACATGTTCCAGTACCATTTGTTGAAAAGACTATCCATTCTCCTTTAAATTACCTTAAGTTTGTTAACCTCTATGGTTCACTAATTCTACATTGTATCCCTGGTGGCTCAGATGGTAAAGAATCCGCCTGCATTGTGGGAGATCTGGGTTCTATCCCTGGGTTGGGAAAATCCCCTGGAGGAGGGCATGGCAACCCACTCCAGTATTGCCTGGAGAATCCCCATGGACAAAAGTGCCTAGCATCCTGCAGTCTATGGGGTCGCAAAGAATCAGGCACAACTGAGCATCAAAGCACACATCTCTGTGATAATTCTTGAAATCAGGTAGTGAAAGTCATTTGATCTTGCTGTCCTTTAAAAAGTTTTTTTTTTTTTCTATTCTAGTTTCTTTTCATGTCAATATACATTTTTGAGTCAGTTTGTCACAAAAATATACAAAATACTATCCAAATTGCATTTAATTGCAATCATGCTGTATCTACAGATTAATTAACAGAAAACTGATTTCTTCAGGATATCAAATTTTCCAGTTTGGGATCATAGTATATTTCTCCATTTAATTTGTTTAATTTCTCTCTAAAAGTGTTTCGAAATTTTCAGTGTACAGATTTTGTAATTATTTAATAGTTTAACTAACTTTAATTTGTCCCTAAATATTTTATGTTTTTGAAACTGAATTGTGATTTTTTAAATAAGAGTTTCCAACTGGTAGGTGCTAACATACAGACATACAATAGATTTTTGTATGTTAACTCTGCTAAAGACATTTATTGTTTCTAGTCATGTTTTGGTAGACTCCTTAGGATTTTTATCTTGATTATCATGTTATCCACAAGTAAGGATGCAATTATTTCCTTTTCCCAAATGTGTCCTTTATTTTCTTTTTCTTACTTGTGCCGACTAAAATCCCCAGTACAGTATTGAATAGAAGTTTTGAGATTAGACATCCTTGAGTTGATCCTAGTATTTAGTGGGAAGGCATTTGCTCTTTTACCGTTATATATGATAATAGCTGTAGGATTTTGGTTGATGTCCTTTACCGAGTTGAAGAAGTTTCCTTAGGAGTTTTTACTGCACACTAATGACTTTGCGTGTGTGCGTGCTCAGTCATTCTTTGCGTCCAACTCTTTTCAACTCCATGGACTGTATGTAGTCCACCAGGCTCCTCTGTCCATGGGATTCTCCAGGCAAGAATACTGAAGTGACTTGCCATTTCCTTCTCCAGGGGATCTTCCCAACCCAGGGATCAAATCTAGGTCTCCTGCATTGGCAGGCAGATTCTTCACCACTGAGACTCCTGGGAAGCCCATTGACTTTAAGTTTTGGCAAGTAATTTTTCTCCATTTATTGGGATCATAAAATGGTTTTTCTTTTGTTGTCTAGTGATATAACAAATTACATTTATTGATTTTTACATGTTGAAACAAATTTCACATATCTGATATGAACTCTCTTTTGTCATGATATATTACTTGTATATTTCTTGAACTGACTTCATAAAATATTATGTAGGATTTTGAATTCATATTAATGAGAGATACTGGTCCTTAGTTTTATTTTATGTAAGGTCTTTGGTTTTTAATATGAGATAATGGTGGAATCTTTCATTTCTGGAAGAGTTTGTGTATAATTAATAACACGTCTTTCTTAAATATTCAGCAGAATCCACTAACAAAGCTATCTTTAAAAATATATATATCATGGAACTCTATTAAGGTTATTTTTTCTTGAGTGAGCTTTGGAAGTGTGTGTCTTTCATGAATACCACATGGCATTTTAATTGCTTATTTACTTGTTTGACTTCTCCATTAGCCTATTAAAGATTCCTTGGGTGAAGGAGCACTGTATTTTATTTTTAAGACTTCAGATCTTAGTGTGCTGTAAGGCACATAGTTAGTATTCTGTAAATATATCTTAAATAAATGAAGAGGTGGATGAATTTTCAGTGGGAACACAAGGAGTTTCATAGGAGAAAATCAGAGGTGGATCAAGAGGGATGAAGATGAAAGAGAAAGAAGATGCCCATAAAGAAAGGACAGTCAGGAGGAGACAAGGACAGGGTTGATTAAGAAAGGCAGACCAAACATCTTGGGATATTGAAGTAGAGGTTAAGCTGGATTAAGATAAGCTAGAACTAAGCCAAGGGATTTATTGAACTGAGGAATTTGGATATTGGTGTGTGTGCATGGGGAAGCCATGGAAGGATTTTGAGAAGGGTAGTTCTTAGGACTGCTGTGGGCTTACAGGGATGTTTCTGGTGGCACAATGTGGGATTCATTAGAGAGCATGAGCAAGAAATAATGAGAGCAGCTCCTTTGCCATTGCAATGCTATTGGTACTTGGGTGAAGACGAGTAGTAATAGGGACTCAAGTGAGTCATGCTATGAAGGCAAGAAAAAGAAGATTTCTTTCAAAAGTAGAATTCCGAAGATTTTTTCAACTCTGTGGGTGAAAGAGATGAAGAAATGAAAGATAATACTGAGCTTGTGTGGATAATAATGCCATTAACTGAGATAGAGCAACAAGTAAAAGGACAAGTTTGATACCTAGTTGGTATCAAACCAGGTATCAAAAGCCTTCCCAAATGATCAATGCAAAGAAATAGAGGAAACAATAGAATGGGAAAGAGTAGAGATCTCTTCAAGAAAATTAGAGATACCAAGGGAACATTTCATGCAAAGATGGGGGTAATAAAGGACAGAAATGGTATGGACCTAACAGAAGCAGAAGATATTAAGAAGAGGTGGCAAGAATATACAGAAGAACTGTACAAAAAAGATCTTCACAACCCAGATAACCAAGATGGTGTGATCATTCACCTAGAGTCAGACATCCTGGAGTGTGAAGTCAAGTGAGCCTTAAGAAGCATCACTACAAACAAAGCTAGTGGAAGTAATGGAATTCCAGCTGAACTATTTCAAATCCTAAAAGATGATGCTGTTAAAGTGCTGCATCAATATGCCAGCAAATTGGGAAAACTCAGCAGTGGCCATCGGACTGGAAAAGGTTGATTTTCATTACAATCCCAAAGAAAGACAATGCCAAACAATGTTCAAACTACTGCAAAGTTACACCCATTTCACATGCTAGCAAAGTAATTCTCCAAATTCTCCAAGCTAGGCTTCAATAGTACATGAATCAAGAACTTGCAGATGTTCAGGCTGGATTTAGAAAAGGCAGAGGAATTGCCTTTGCCAACATCTGTTGGATCACAGAAAAAGCAAGAGAGTTCCAGAAAAACATCTATTTTTGCTTTATTGACTACACTAAAGTCTTTGACAGTATGGATCACAACAAACTGTGGAAAGTTCTTAAAGAGATGGGAATACCGGACCATCTCACCTGCCTCCTGAGAAACCAGTAAGAAGGTCAAAAAGAAACAGAACCAGACATAGAACATTGGACTAGTTCCAAATTGGGAAAGGAGTACTTTCCCAATATACAAGGAGTACTTACCCAATATACAAGGCTGTATTTTGTCACCCTGCTTATTTAACTTCTATGCAGAGTACATCATGCAAAATGCTGAGCTAGATGAAGCACAAGCTAGAATTAAGATTGCTGGGAGAAATATCAGTAACCTCAGATATGCAGATGACACCACCCTTATGGAAGAATGCAAAGAGGAACTAAAGAGTCTCTTGATGAAAGGGAAAGAGGGGAAGGAAAAGCTACCTTAAAACTCAACATTCAGAAAACGAAGATCATGGCATCTGATCCCATCACTTCATGGCAAATAGATGGGGAAATAATGGAAACGGTAATAGACTTTATCATGGGCTCCAAAATCATTGTAGATGGTGACTGCAGGCATGAAATTAAACGACACTTACTCCTTGGAAGAAAAGCTATGAGAAACCTAGACAACGTGTTAAAAAGCAGAGACATAACTTTGCCAAGAGAGGCCCATATAGTCAAAGCTATGGTTTTTCCAGTAGTCATGTATGGATGAGAGAGTTGGACCATAAAGAAGGCTGAGAGCTGAAGAATTGATGCTTTTGAACTGTGGTGTTGGAGAAGACTCTTGAGAGTCCCTTGGACAGCAAGGAGATCAAAGCAGTCAATCCTAAAGGAAATAAGTCCTGAATATTCATTGGAAGGACTGATGCTGAAGCTGAAGCTTCAATACTATGGTCACCTGATGCGAAGAGCCAACACATTAGAAAAGACCCTGATGCTGGGAAAGATTGAAGGCAGGAGTAGAAGAGGATGACAGAGGATGATATATGGTTGGATGGCATCACCCACTCAATGGACATGAGTTTGGGCAAGCTCCAGGAGATGGTGAAGGACAGGGAAGCCTGGCATCCTGCAGTCCACTGTGTTGCAAAGAGTTAGACACAGCTGAGTGACTGAACAACAAGAAAGAAAAGTGAAAGTGAAAGAAAGTGCAAGTCGCTCAGTCATGTCTGACTCTTTGCAACCCTATGGACTGCACAGTCCATGGAATTCTCCAGGCCAGAATACTGGAGTGGGCAACCTTTCCCTTCTCCAGAGGATCTTCCCAACCCAGGGATCGAACCCAGGTCTCCCGCACTGCACGCAGATTCTTTACAATTGAGCTATCAGGAAAGCCCCAAATGAACAACAACAGCCAGTCAATAGAAATTGACTAAAAGACTGACAAGATAGTCAGGCAAGGCTGTCCTGGGGCCCCTCCTGCAGTAGTGGGGAGGGATCAAAAGAGACAAATTAGTCTTCCTTGATTGCTGGCTCCCAGAGGGGAGGCAAGCTTGTTCTTTATATGGGGTAAGGATTGGGGTGTGTTCAGTTGTTGGCCTAGAGTGGTGGCATAAGTGGTTTGCCCACTCCCTTTGTAATGTTGAGTGCAGGGTGCATGCACAGTACCCTGCTTTTGCCCTGACACCCAGTTTTTGCTCCAGCTTTTTAGAAGTGGTGGGCTTCCCTGGTGGCTCAGTTGGTAAAGAATCTGCCTTCAAGGCAGGAGAACTGGGCTCGATCCCTGGGTTGGTAAGATCCCCTGGAGATGGGACTGGCAACCCACTCTAGTATTCTTGCCTGGAGAATTCCATGGACAGAGGAGTCTGGCGGGCTACAGTCCATGGGATTGCAGAGAGTCTGACATGACTGAATGATTTAACATTTTACTTTAGAAGCAGTAGTTCCTGTGTGTGCATGTGTCTTTTTGTGTCTTCTAAAACCAGACCACCTGACCTGCCTCTTGAGAAACCTATATGCAGGTCAGGAAGCAACAGTTAGAACTGGACATGGAATAACAGACTGGTTCCAAATAAGAAAAGGAGTATGTCAAGGCTGTATATTGTCACCCTGCTTATTTAACTTATATGCAGAGTACATCATGAGAAACGCTGGGCTGGAAGAAGCACAAGCTGGAATCAAGATTGCCAGGAGAAATATCAATAACCTCAGATATGCAGATGACACCACCCTTATGGCAGAAAGTGAAGAGGGACTAAAAAGTCTCTTGATGAAAGTGAAAGAGGAGAGTGAAAAAGTTGCCTTAAAGCTCAACATTCAGAAAACGAAGATCATGGCATCCGGGCCCATCACTTCATGGGAAATAGATGGGGAAACAGTGGAAACAGTATCAGACTGTAGTTTTTTGGGGTCCAAAATCACTGCAGATGGTGACTGCAGCCATGAAATTAAAAGACGCTTACTCCTTGGAAGAAAAGTTATGACCAACCTAGATAGCATATTCAAAAGCAGAGACATTACTTTGCCAACAAAGGTTCATCTAGTCAAGGCTATGGTTTTTCCTGTGGTCATGTATGGATGTGAGAGTTGGACTGTGAAGAAAGCTGAGTGCCGAAGAATTGATGCTTTTGACCTGTGGTGTTGGAGAAGACTCTTGAGAGTCCTTTGGACTGCAAGGAGATTCAACCAGTCCATTCTAAAGGAGATCAGCCCTGGGTGTTCTTTGGAAGGAATGATGCTAAAGCTGAAACTCCAGTACTTTGGCCACCTCATGCGAGGTGGACTCATTGGAAAAGACTCTGATGCTGGGAGGGATTGGGGGCAGGAGGAGAAGGGGATGACAGAGGATGAGATGGCTGGATGGCATCACCGACTCGATGGACGTGAGTTTGAGTGATCTGCGGGAGTTGGTGATGGACAGGGAGGCCTGGTGTGCTGCGATTCATGGGGTCGCAAAGAATCGGACATGACTGAGCAACTGAACTGAACTGAACTGAAGTCCAGAATTTGCCCCAGCTGCACATGCACACTGTTATTTTTAGTCCCGTATAGTTTCTTTGTGTTTTGTAGCTTGAGGAGTGGTGTGTCCAGGTGCAAGTTTTGCAGCACTGCAGCAAAGGGTCCCAGGTCCCAGGTCTATCTCAGGTTTGCTACAGAGCAGAGTCTACCCCAACTGAATAGAGAGGTTGCCTGAGCTCTAGAGAGTCTAGGAAGATTTGGAGCCATGTGCAAAGAAGTTAAAGTCAAAGCCAGTGAAATAAATGAAAACAGTGGATGGGAAGAAGCCCTGGGGATGGACACAGACCTAAGGAAAAAAAAAAAAAAACTAGAAAAAACAGCTAGTGAAGTTCTTATGGAAGGAAGAAGAGCCAAGAAAGCATGGAGATATGATTGTATTTCAAGAGTGAGTTTCAGTAAAGTGCCAATGAAGAGGTGGTGTAACAAAATCATTGAGAGTCTGGAGCCGAATCAGAAAGATTTGCTACAGAATCTCTGTTTTGATATCTGTATGACTGTGAGCAAGTTATATTACCTTTATCTGTATAGTGAAGGTAATCATAACCTGTCTCTTAAGGCTGTTGCAAAGAAAAAATTATAAATAAAAATCTTAAAATGCTCCTCATTTTGTATGGCAAATAGCAAGCAATCAATATTATCTACTATGATCAATCAGAGTAAAAGATGCTTCAGGGAGGTTGAAAACAACGAAGAAGAAGGGGATGTAAGCTTTGCTTCTCTAGAAGGCAAAGCAAAGATTACAAACCTGTAGGATTTACTCTTGTGTGTGTGTTAGCTGCCCAATCATGTCCTACTCTTTGAGACCCCATGGACTGTAGCCCACCAGGCTCCTCTGTCAACGGGATTCTCCAGGCAAAAATACTGAAATGGGTTGCATTTCCTCCTCCAGAGGATCTTCCCGACCCAGAGATCGAACTTGCATCTCTTATGTCTCCTGCATTGGCAGGCGGGTTCTTTACTGTTTGAGCTACCAGGGAAGTCTTTAGATGTGGGGTTTTTCAAGTCTTCTTGCAATACAGGCATATTTATAATCCTTATTGGTAGAATGTTTGGACAAGGGGGTGTGTGTGTGTGTGTGTGTGTGTAAAAATATTTAATTCTAAATTGGTTTGATAATTTATATGAAAAGAGGCTCCAAGAAAAATATCAAGAAGGCTACTATTTCTTCTGGAAAGATTTATGGAAAAAAAGCCTCAAAGAAATGAATCAATGGCAGATACATGCTAATTTTGTTTTCTTTCATTGCTGAAAATTACTTAGTGTTATTTTATCATAGTGTATTATGCTTGTTATTTCTTTAAAATAAATAAATAATTTAGATTCTGATCACGATTTGAACTTAAGCCAATTGGCTTATGAAACCAGCCATTAAATCAACACAGACCAGATGTTTCTGAATTTTAATGCTCAAGTGGAATGCAAAATATTAAGAATCATTTAGCACCTTGATTTATCTTGGATAGCGTACCAAATTAATGTTTAAGGAATTATCTATAGAGTTGGAAAGGAGATTGTGAAATATCAGATACAATCTCAAAAGTGTGAGCATGATTTTGAAATGTATTTTAAATGTTCTTGAATGTTAGGAAAGTCATTTTGGTAGGAATAGAGCAGCAAGTATAATAATAGAGTGGCATACACATAATACGTACCACATGCTTTATGGATACAGATTCCCTTTGAGAGTGAATGCCCATGCAGAATCCTGAACTGGTAGACAGCTTTCAGGTTTTCCACCCATTTTGTGATTTCTGCAAAGTAAAGACCACTGCTTAGTTACCTCTTTTTGTTTGTGTCCACATTTATTTCAGGAGAGCTAACTGGCTGACTTTCCTCCAAGGCACCAACCATCCTGCCTCCAGAACCGAAACCCCTGGTTTGATTGTTCTGGATGAAGAAGATATAAACAAAAGCTATTTTTAACTTCCTTCTCTGCTACCCTCTCCAGGCACAATCGCAGACCCTACCTTTGATTACTGATGCGGGTCTACGGTGGTCATCGAATATTACACAATCAACTGTTTACATAGCAGCCCTTTTTACAGGTTTTAAATCTTCGCAAGCTGCCAGTTTCTGAAGCGGAGCCTGCCAGCTGGCAGACAGAGAGGTGCTTGTGCTCTAGTTGATTGGGGTAATTAACAGCCCAAACTGTCAGAAGGTGACAGCAGGCAAAGACTTCTTGCCCTCAGGTCACAGCTGGGTTCCAACAACTTGCTCCTGATTTACCAGTAAAACTAATAATGTAAGTAATATTGGTATTAAATTGTAAAATCAAGGGTCAAGCTGAAATTCTGGTTTGTACCCCTTATTCACTGGCAGCAAATTAGTGATAATGTCTTGTGGTTACTGAGTCTTGTAGTGACCCTGCCCTCTTAAACGACCCCTGCAGAAATCAGCACGTGCCTGTTTGGGCAACACTATGTGGATCTCCGTCACTTAAAGAAGCAAAGCCATTATCTTTCACTTTGAATTTTTCCACAAATATAGCTCTTAATAGGATATTTTTTTTTAATGCTTAAGAAAATCAACCATCAGACATAGCAGATCATGCTTAGAGCGGGGATGTATGTTCATATGTATGTGTATGTATTTTTGATATAGAGTTTAGGTTTTAGTGTTGGGCGTTTGGCTGGATGCAGATATTAGATGATCTGCATTAGTAGTACTCTGTCTTGCTTTGCAGTTCAGGTTGAGCTATACTCTTATTCATAGTGTTTTAATTTTCTCTGACAAGCGTAGGTCATAAGTGGGGGTAGGGGATGCAGAGGGAGAGATTAGGTGTGTCAATAGATGGGGAGAGATAGACAGACAGATAGATACAAGGTATGATTATTATTATCAGAGACTTTTCAAAATTTTAAGAGAAGAATACAAGGCCTTGCTCATTTGAACTGAATCTTTCCTTCCCAAATTTTTTTTAATTTTATTTTATTTTTAAACTTTACATAATTGTATTAGTTTTGCCAAATATCAAAATGAATCCACCACAGGTATACATGTGTTCCCCATCCTAAACCCTCCTCCCTCCTCCCTCCCCATACCATCCCTCTGGGTCGTCCCAGTGCACTAGCCCCAAGCATCCAGTATCGTGCATCGACCCTGGACTGGCAACTTGTTTCTTACATGATATTTTACATGTTTCAATGTCATTCTCCCAAATCTTCCCACCCTCTCCCTCTCCCACAGAGTCCATAAGACTGTTCTATACATCAGTGTCTCTTTTATTCTACTTTTCTAGCAAAGGTCACAACTGATGTTCCAGGGGATATAAATAATTACCACTTCATGTAAAATTTTTCCCTCACCCATAAATTCCAAGAGGCTGTATCCCCTCATGAATTTATGACTCATCTAAAAAATAATTGTTAGATTTGTTTTGTTAATTTATTTATAAAATAAATAAAAACAACTTTGGGACTTAGAGAAATTACATGAAGATGAAAGTGTAGCTTTTCTGAAAATGAGTCTTGTGTTTGTTCAGTGGTCTCACAGAGATTTTTACATGCATTTCCAAACAAATGGGCTCCTTTGATCTGCAGTCCCATCTCTGGCCTCCATCATGAAGGAGAGTAAGGGTGGAAAGCCAGAATAAGAAACCCAACAGGTTATCTTGCTTAATCTCCTTGTCACTCCTGAATAAAGTGAAGAGCTAAGCTGAATCAAGTGAGCAAGTTTTTAAACCAACTAATTTGTTGACTACGTATTACAGCATTGTGCCAAAAACCCTGAAGAAGAAAAATAACTAAGATTTGGCTTCTATCGTCTAAGAAGTTTAGTGTCAAGTGGGGATAAGAAGATTAAATAAGTAAAAAATAAGCAATAATGTTATGATCTAAGATGTGCCCTGAGGCCTGTTGGGTAAGGAGTCAGGAAGAAAATAGCAGGAGGTGGATAAGATGGGACATTTGCAGATGGGGATACATCCCCATTCCTGGAACATAGCTTCAAAGATGCATAGGTTACAGGTAGATATGCCAGATAATATGACATTCTAAGGAGTTTTCAATTTACTCTGTGAGAATGACACAACTTTGAAGGTGGATACATTGGTAGTAACATGATAACAGTTATATTTTAGGAAGGTCATTTTAGGAAAAATTTTGAGGAAAACTTACTGAAACAGTGATTCTCAAAATGAATTTTTTCCTGAACTTGAGAAGTTATCTCACTCTGATCATGGTAGGATGGTTGTCATGGGTCTTAGGGGTGCTTCTTGCTGGCTGTTGAAATCATTGATGTAGAGGAAGAAAAAGTTTACAAGTTAATAACTTCCTCCAGGACTCTACTGGAGGAAGAATGGGAGAAGGATCCTAACTAGAGGATGGGGAAAATGGAAAACTGGAATAAAATTCAAAGGATGAGCATAAGTCACTTGAAAGAAGAAAACAGCTCAAGTCTGAGAATAGAGTAGAAGATGGAATGAAAACTTGAAATTTATAGTGATGAGTAGACACATGGAGATTGTTATAGCTGTTCAATGATGGATGATCTGGTTCTTTGATACAGTTGCTGCTGCTGCTGCTGCTAAGTCACTTCAGTTGTGTCCAACTCTGTGCGACCCCAGAGATCGCAGCCCACCAGGCTCCCCCGTCCTTGGGATTCTCCAGGCAAGAACATTGGAGTGGGTTGCCATTTCCTTCCCCAATGCATGAAAGTGAAAAGTGAAAGTGAAAAGTGAAAGTGAAGTCGCTCAGTTGTGTCTGACTCTTAGCAACCCCATGGACTGCAGCCTACCAGGCTCCTCCATCCATGGGATTTTCCAGGCAAGAGTACTGGAGTGGGGTGCCATTGCCTTTTCCGTCTTTGATACAGTAGATACTCTTAATCATCTTATGCCACTTAGAGAACCAATCAGAACCTGCTAAGGTATATTCATGGAATTACTCGCCAATGGCCATATTCTCCCCATGAAATTCTACAGCCAGATTATGAATTGCCCTGAAGAACCTGATGGGTCACCCAGTGGTTTTCAGTGGAAGAAGGATGCATTAGCACTTTTAGAAGATTCCTTGGAAGAATAGAGGGGATAGTATTACAGAGGCATCAACAGATGTGTGAAGATCATTTGGGAGCTTAATGGGACCTGGATGGGAAATGGTAGTTCAAAAGTCAACCTGCATGGTAGTAGTAAGAGATGCAGAGAAGGAGATATGAAGTAGGTAGGACTTCCTCACTCCTCCCACTCACCCCCCGATGTGTGTGTGTGGTGGAGGGGGGCAATGAAAGAAAAGGCTTTTGGCTTGGGCAGCCAGTTGGTTGGTGGTGCACTAATTACTGAATAAGCCAGTTAATGATAATTTATAGAAACAGCCAGAACATAAATTTTTGGTGTCTTGACAAAATATTTAGTGTAGTGTACATGATAATTTAGGCAGTCATTGGGAGCCAAGGTAGCTTAATTATAACATGTTAACATTTAGTAGATAACTCTATCAGGTCATAAAGTTTATTTTGGCCTGAGATGTTTCCCCTAACAGTGTCACTTAATAATAGAACATAGAGGGAAAAACCAACCACAGACGTCCGCTGGAATCCCACAGTTTGCAAACTGTCTTTCACATCTCTACTCTCCTAATGCCTTTTTAGTTCACAATCCCCA
>NW_011494715.1:2416901-2440150 GCF_000754665.1 Bison bison bison | reverse complement strand
AATACCTCTCCCTTGAGGATCTCTGTGAAAGTTTATTGGGGATTTCTTTTTGCAGAATTAGAATTGCCCAATATTTTGTTAATTTTTGTGTTTGACAAACATGTCACAATACACGTCAGCTTTTACAGTTAGGCTGAAGAGGCAGTTTTCTACTTAAAAAGCTAGGCTTTTCAGTCACCATTCATTAGCACTTATCAAATACAGTATTTGTTTAGCTCATAGTTTATTGAGAACATTCATGTCTTTGTGACTCAGTCTAGACTATTGTAATTTGCTTTTTATTTGGCTTATTGAGAAAATGTAGTAGGTAAAGAAGATAATTGCTCAGCTATTTAATGTGCTTTCATATAGAACAGTGGTTCTCAATAGTTCTATAATAAGATTTCTTTATATTACTTTTTATATTCTCTAAATATTTCAAGTTAAAAAAATATTCTATTAAACTTCATTGCCAAGTTACAACTTATTTTATATCAGAGTTTCTGATTAGCACAAAATTACCAATATTACTGAGTCCATAAGATTCCAATCTAAATTAAAGAAACATGACATTTAGAGTTAGTCTGTGAAACTTCATCTTAGGTAAACATAATATTTCAATTAAAAAATAACAGCAATGATTCACCAACTTTTACCAGTTAGGATCCAATTTGCCTGAATTAAAAAGGCTCAAAATAACAGTGGCTTAAAATAATTTATTTCTCCTTTACCTAACTTCTTAAAGTAAGGACTCTGAGGCTGGTGTGCAACTCTGTTCCACAGCTTGGAGGGAACTGTATTCACCCCACTATCAGCCCTAGGCATGGTAGGCTGATAATCCCCTTCAAAGATATCATGCCCTGGAACTTACCTGGTGGTCCAGTGGTCAGGACTCTTCACTTCTACTGTAGGGGGCACTGGCTTGATCCTTGGTCAGGGAACTAAGATCCAACATGCTGGGTGATATAGCCAAAAATTTAAAAATAAATAAATAAATAAACTAAAAACAAAGATATCACACCATAACCAGGAACCCTCAATGTTACTTGGTAAGAGAGTCTTTGCAGATATGATTAAGCAAAGGAGATGAGGGAGATTATGAGGGATTAAGGTCGGTCCCAACTGTCATTGGGCTTCCCAGGCAAAGAATCTACCACTGATGCAAGAGATGCAAATTTGATCCCTGGGTTGGGAAGATACCTTGGAGAATGCCAGCACACATATCCTTATAAATGGAGGCAGAGGGAGCTCACACACACACGGGAGAAGGTGATGCAAAAACAGAGATTCGAAGATGCTGGCCTTGGAAGTTGGAGTAATGTGGCCACAGAACAAGAATTCCATTCTAAATTTTAAATTCACAGAGTGAATTCTTCCCTAGGCCCCTGGAAGGAGCATGAATCCAGACACCTTGATTGGATTTCTGGCCTCAGAACTGGGAGAGAATCCATTTCCGTTGTTTGAAGTCACCAAGTTTATGACATGTAATTTGTTACGGCAGACATAGAATACAAGCACACTAGCATTTGGTATATATTTTTGTGTTTCAAGATAAGTAAACCTCTCATTCATCTTCTAACTAAGAATGTGTAGAAAGAGAAATGTGTGCATTCATTGACTCGCTTATTCATTCAACAATATGCATGGAGAAACTGTTATATGCCAGGCACTGTTCTGGTTGTTTGGCATGCACCAATGGAAAACGAAAAGACTCCTTTCTTCTTGGTATGTTTTTTAGAAGGAGAAGATCAATGAAGATAAATCATTAAAAGAAAATTAAATGTCATAATAGAAGGTGAAAGATTCAGTGGAAAAAAGAAAACCTATACCAGAGTAAAAAGAATTGATAGGGTCATTTAAAAGTTGGGCAAGTTACAGTTTAAAATAGTAGGTCATGGTTGGTCTCATATCACTGAAAAGGTGGGATTTGAGAGGGTGAAATTAGCCAGAAGAGCTCTCCAAGAAGAAGAAATATCTAGAGCGAGGATTCTGATATATGAAAATGCCTTACGTGTTTTGGGAACAGTGAAGAGGCCAGTGTGGTGATGGAGGACAGTAACAACGGCAGATGAAGTCAGAATGGGGACAATCAAGTGTGATCCTACAAGTTATAATAAGGTTTTTAATTATTCAAATGGGCAGTTATTGGAAGGCATAAGCTGAAAAGTGACATGATATGATTTAATTATTACAAGGATCATTCCATTTGCCCTGTTGAAGATAGATTGTAGGAGATCTGGGGTAGCTGCAGAGAGACATTTTAAGGCGACTATTGTAGTAATCTGGACAAAACAGAACAGTGGTTCAGATTAGAGCAATACAGATAGAGGGAAATGATTGATTTCTGGAAATATCTTGAAGATTAAACAAACAGAATTTCCAACTGATTGAATAGGAGGTCGAGGGTAAAAAAGAAATGAAAGGTGACCCCAAGGATTTGAAGTTGACCAACTAAAAGGTTGACAATATTATCAATTGAGATGGGAATGCTATAGATGAAGGAATGTTTTGGTTGTGGGCAGAGGGGGTGGGCATAGTAGGTGGTCAGGGAAAGGCCAGGGTTTACACACTGTTGGAACCATCAGCCACCTACATAGGAAAGTGAAGTGTTCATTTGAGGTCTACCAGGGAGTGCTCCAGTCAGACTTCTGCTTCATGAGTAACAAAGTAGCTTATTTCAAACCAGTACTCTTACCAGGGGCTTCCCAGGTGGTGCTAGTGGCAAAGAGCCTGCCTGCCAGTGCAGGAGACAGAGAGAGACAGGTTTGATCCCTGAGTGGAGAAGATCCCCTGGAGGAGGGCATGGCAACACATTCCAGTACTCTTGCCTAGAGAATCTCATGGACAGAGGTGCCTGGCAGGCCACAGTCTATGGTGTTGCAAAGAGTTAGACATGACTGAAGTGATGGCATGCATGCAGGCACCCTTACCAAGAATACCTAGAGAAATCTGGACAAAATTTAAAAATTAATTGTTTGAAGATATTTGCAAGCTCCCAAAGAAGCAAAGGTTTGAGAGGATTCTTCAGACAGAAGTTAAATGATCCAGATGGGAGCATGGAGATACACTAAAACATTAGAAACAGTGGATTTTGACATGCTTTCTGAGAATTGTTCAGAAGAGGGGAGAAAAGAAAAGAGATGGTAGTTGGCAAGGTAAGTGGGTTCAACAGGAAGATTCTTATAAAATGGATAAAATAGAGTGTAAATTGGTGTAGCCCCTATGGAGAACAGCATGGAGATTCCTTGAAAAACTAAAACTAGAACTAACATATGACCCAGCAATCCCACTCCTGGGCAATCCCATCTTTTCATTTAGAAAAGATAAAAACTAATATGAAAAGATAATGCACACTGATGCTCATAGCAGTACTATTTACCATACGCAAGACATGGAAGCAACCTAAGTGTCCATTGACCAAAGATAAAGATATGATAAAGATATGGAATAAATATGCAATGGAATATTATTCAGCCATAAAAAAGAATGAAATAATGCCATTTGCAGCAATATGGATGGACCTAAAGATGATTGTACTAAGTAAAGTAGTTCAGACAGAGAAAGACAAATATCATATCACGTATATGTGGAATCTAAGGAACATGATATAAATGAACTTGGAAAAGAGAAACAGACTCACAGACACAGAAAAAAACCTGTGGTTGCCAGAGGGTAGAGATGGGGAGGAATAAACATATGGAGTGGAGTTTGGGATTAACATATACACACTACCATAAAATAAACAGAGGCCTACTGTATACATACCATAGCACAGGGAACTATACTCAGTATCTTGTAAGAATCTATAGTGGAAAATAATCTGAAAAAGAATATATATTATATACATATCATGTGTATGTGTGTGCTTAGTCGTTCAGTCATCTCTGACTCTTTGCGATCCCATGGACTGCAGCCCTCCAGGCTCCTCTGTCAATGGGATTCTCCAGGCAAAAATACTGGAGTGGGTTGCCATTCTCTTCTTTATAGTATATTCCCAATCCAGGGATCAAACTTGGGTCTTCTGCATTGCAGACAAATTCTTTTACCCTCTGAGCCACCAGGGATGCCCGTATGTATTATGTATATATATTAATAACTAACATGACATTGTAAATCAACTACACTTCAATAAAATAAATAAATAAATATGGATGAAATATAGTCATGCTAGTATGCTTTTGAAAATGAAAAGGAAAAGTATTTCTTTTTTGGAACAGTTGCTGCTGCTGCTACTAAGTCACTTCACTCGTGTCCGACTCTGTGCGACCCCATAGACTGCAGCCCACCAGGCTCCCCCGTCCCTGGGATTCTCCAGGCAAGAGTACTGGAGTGGGTTGCCATTTCCTTCTCCAATGCATGAAAGTGAAAAGTGAAAGTGAACTTGCTCAGTCATGTCCGACTCTTCGAGACCCCATGGACTGCAGCCTACCAGGCTCCTCTGTCCATGGGATTTTCCAGGCAAGAGTTCTGGAGTGGGGTGCCATTGCCTTCTCCATTAGGACAATTGAGGGGAGGATAATTGGAATGTAGTCCTGCTACAGGGGAAGTGGGACGCCTGTCCATGTGGAGCAATTGGCCAGAATGACAGATATTAAGGAGGTTCCTGAGTGCTGCCCACAATTTCCTTCACATCAATGGCCAGAACTTCAACACATGATCACATCTACTGACTAGAAGAGAGATGGAGAGCTTTGATACTCATTTTCACTGGCTATCTGCCTCTGCCCAGTTTTTTTTTTTTTTAATTATTAAAGAAGGAGCAGCAGACATAAGTTTAAGTGGGGAGGAATATAGGGGGGGAAGTAGAATTCTCTGACACACTGACATTTTCTCAATGAAAAGAACAAATGAAAAAATATTAATTTCATCATATCTAGTTCCTTTTTTCAGAGGGACCTATATTATATGTTTTTACATGGCCACTGATGCAAATTTCATTTAAATTTATCCTGAATTGAGTTGTAATCATCTTTTCAGAAAGGTTAACATTGTTTGAGTTAAGTAGAGTGGTATATATATTTTATAGTTTATTGCTTTATTTCAAAGGTTTTTTTTTAATTCTATTTTGAGTTTAAGGATGCTTATAATTTTCCTCTTCAGAATATATCCTCCACATAATTTTAAAGAAAACTTTCTCAAAATATGAAAAGAAAGACCGACTCCACTTTGTGTTTGAATGTGGAAAGCAAAAAAAAAAATTCTCTACAGACTAGTTTCCAAGGCGGAGAATGGAGTGGAATGATATGAGCTACAACAACCTTTTAACAAACTTTGAATAGAAAACTGTGCTATTTATCAGGAAGGATACTTTTCCGTATTTTTGTGAATATTCAGCTGTGACAATCATGATTTGTCTGGCTCATTTAGAATCATAGATCTTTTGAGAGTAAGAAAGATTCCCCCAGAGAGAGATGAATCAACTCTTGTGCATTTGTAAGGAATGAATCCCAATTCCTCCAATTCCTTCTTGTTTCAGTTTTTTTTTTTTTTTTCTTCCCAAAAATTGTATAAATGAGGAAGTATTGCCAAGGGCCTATTAGTAATGGTTATTTCCTGATTGCAGCGGGAAGCATCCTGCATGTTTAAATAAATATTGTTAACTCTGACCTCTCACTTTGCCAGGACTGATAAGGCCATTGTTTGGCCTGTGCAGAGCGCATACAGTATACATAGCGTGGAGAACAGCAGGAAAACAGGAAACAATAAATCAGAAATTAGAGCCCTGATTGTTGTAGCTAATTACATCAGGCTTCTGCTTAATTTCTCACTCTGTCATTCTAACCTGATTTTCTTGCCAACAGACTTTGCAAATTGCTGGTGTCACGTACATTCAGCAAACAATAATCCTTAGTTACTGTGACTGACAAATGAATGAGCGGGAGAAGATAGTTTATTATGCAAAGATGAACAGAGACATTCACCAGATACCTGCCTGGATGCTCTTTTAATTCACTTACCTAGATGTGCTGCATGATACATTTCTCCAGGAGCAGAGATTTTGGCATCAAGACAGCTTAATTAGATTTGTGGCTTGGTTTGATAATACTGAGCAAGAAGAAAAGATGGTCCTATAAAAGGAAGGGAGGGAAGAGATTGGCTTGGACAAAGAAAGAGATAAAGTGGTAACTTAGCTATTTAAGTCAAATCTGAAAATAATATGTTTAGGGTGAGTGAGATTAGTCAGCACATTATTGAATGCTAATCTTGTCTACACATGAATTTGGTGAGCTAACTTTAGCATTTTCAACTCATTATGGTTTGATGACTGAAATTCTAAATCACATGTGTTAAGGGAGAATGATAAAAATGGATATTCTTATTCAAAATTAATTGTTGGATAACTCCCAGATGCTATTTCTGCATGTAGATTATGCACATTAATTCAGTTTTCCAGGATCCCAGTCTGGTGTGGTTTATACAGTCTAAAATCAACTTTCCTTTCCTTTAATGATTTTACAAAATTTACATGGCTTCCATACTTTAAGTAACTATGCTACAGCCTCTAAGACAGGATAAGAAGATGTGATTGAGGAGAATTTCACTCATTATTTAATACATTTTCATATTCTGGGTATATTTTCTATCTTTGTAGTAGTATTTACTTATTAGATCATCCAGCTGCTGAGAGGAAGCAGAGCTGGCAACCAGCTTCACCCGGGTTTTTTGCTTCTTTGGTGCTTAATAAAAATCACATTATTTTGTTTAACTGAAAGTACTGTGCATGCTAGTTATTTAGGATGAAACTGTTTTTCAGTTTAAAAATGAATTTACTTCATCGTTCCATTTCCCATGGGCTCTGCTTTTGCTGCTGTCTTGTTTTTGCGTCATTTTCAGGGAAACAGAACGTGAACTCCACAGAGGGAAGTGGGGAGATCATGACAGACCCTTCCCCAAGTCACACAGGATGGGGTAGAGTCGTGGGGTGCCGGTCTTGGAAAGCACTGTTCCACTGGGTAAAGCAAGAGGTCAGAGTTAACTATTTATTTAAATATGAAGGTGAAGTCCTACATTCCAATGATGAAGTTGGAATGCAGGCCAATTAAGCAGCCTGGAAATTGGTCGAAGGGCCAAAAAATAGAGTAGAATGAGCTCACGTTGGTGCTGGCCCAAAGAAGAAAGGAAGAGGACTATTTCATTCTAAGTGTCTTTGAATAATTCTTCTGTACAACATGTTTAAACCTCTCTAACACCCAAGCTGACTTTCTAAGGGTCCTTCTTATATATATATATTTTTTTTTACCTATACTCCCAGGCAAATTTTATAAATAAATGTTAAACACTCATTGTGTGACTGTTGTACCCTGCTGGGGAGAAAGCTTAATATAGGAGAAATGTGTCACAAAGTCATTGTTCTCAACAACAGCTTACGGAGCCACATTTGAATTTATAAAACACACAATAAATAACACAAACCAGAACATAATCTTCTACATACCTAAATGTGTGGCATTGACCGGGCTGTGGAAATAATAGAAACCAAATTTTTCAGAGGAGACAATGGAGATAATAGATAATTTGGCAAGAACTTGGAAGGATAAGTAGCATTTGGAGAGCTAGAGAGGAAGGAGGGATTAAGTAAGGAAATTTTTTTTTAATTTAATTGAAATTAGTTGATTTACAATGTGTTAATTACTGCTGTACAGCAAAGCGAATTAGTTACACACACACACATGTACATTCTTTTTAATATTCTTTTCCATTATGGTTTATCATAGGATACTGAATGTAGTTCCCTGTGCTATACAGTACGACCTTGTTGTTTGTCTATTCTATATACAAAAGCATACATCTGCCAACCCCAACCTCCCTCCCCATCCCTTCCCCAACACCCCGCCCTTGGCCACCAGCAGTCTGCTGTCTACGTCTGAGATTCTGTTTCTGTTTCATAGACAGGTTCATTGGTGGTGTATCTTAGATTCCACATATAAGTGATATCTTATGCTATTTGTCTTTCTCTTTCTGACTTACTTCACTAAGTATGATAATCTCTAGTTGTATCCATGTTGCTGCAAATGGCATTATTTTGTTCTTTTTTTATGGCTGAGCAATATTTCATTGTATATATGTACTACTTCTCCTCTATCCATTCATCTGTCAATGGACATTTGTTTAAATGTCTTGCTAGTGCATATAATGCTAAATGAAAAAACTCTACTAGAAGAAGTGGGAGAAAAGCATGGCAAACTGGAGATAGGGAAACGAGTGGTAAGAAGGGGTGGGGATTGTGGTTGGATGGATAGAAAAGGTGAGCCAGATACTGAGCATCATGGGAAGGGTTTAGACTTAGTGTTATAGGTAATGAGACTTCTCAGTTCAGTTCAGTCGCTCAGTCGTGTCTGACTCTTTGCGACCCCATGAATTGCAGCATGCCAGGCCTCCCTGTCCATCACCAACTTCCAGAGTTCACCCCAGACTCACGTCCATCGGGTCAGTGATGCCATCCAGCCATTTCATCCTCTGTCGTCCCCTTCTCCTCCTGCCCCCAATCCCTCTCAGCATCAGAGTCTTTGCCAATGAGTCAACTCTTCGCATGAGGTGGCCAAAGTACTGGAGTTTCAGCTTTAGCATCATTCCTTCCAAGGAAATCCCAGAGCTGATCTCCTTCAGAATGGACTGGTTGGATCTCCTTGCAGTCCAAGGGACTCTCAAGAGTCTTCTCCAACACCACAGTTCAAAAGCATCAATTCTTTGGCTCTCAGCCTTCTTCACGGTCCAACTCTCACATCCTCAGGGATCCCATATTAGGGAGATGAGAGACTGGAACCAGAGTACCAAATTAGAAGACTATTCAGAGAATCCAAGTTTGATGTGATCAGGGTCTAGTCCAGGTGATGACCATGAGAGAGAAAAGAAAAACATGAATTTGAAAGCTATTTGAAAGCAGAGATTGGCAGACAGGATGAGATTCTGTGAAGAAGACAAAGGGGAAGGTTGAGTCAAAAATGACAAAGTTCTCTTTTGGTCTTAGCTGCCATGAATCTTCCAGATGCTTCATTCCTTATTGGTTGCATACATGCATATTAGCACAGACACACAAATTTGTCTGCGGACAGTGGGTGTGACAACTGTGTGAAATCCATCACACCTAGAAAGATGTGTTGAGGGGTAGGTGACTACCTGATGAAACATTAAATGCTACCCTTTAAATACCAGAAACAGTACCATATTCGGGGCAGGGGAAGGAACTACAAAGAACTGTGCCTCTCAACTGGAGATGTTTCTTAGTCTCCATGCCTCCTTATCAACTATGGGCAATTCTAGACTTCAGTATGCCCCAAGACTCTGGTTCTTGCACCTGCTCTGCTTGGGTTTAGCGAATTCTGCTTGTTGAGTTGTATGTGAGTAGCCTGGCTCTCACTCAGCTTTTGTTTTAAAGAGTAGGCTTTGGGGTCCAGTGTCTGACTTCATGCCACTCTCTTGTGATTGGCTTTGCAGCTTTTGAGTTACCAGTCTCCATCAGAAGGGAATAAGCATTCCTCTCACTTCTTTGACTCCCAAACCTATAGATTAGGTATAAAAGGCTGATACTTCTGCTCGTCACTTCTTTTTTCTTTGGTTTTTCTTTTTGCTTTTACTCCCTTCATCCTCACTGCCAGATGGCTTAGGGCCAAAAACCAAAGTGAAAGCATTTGCACTTTTTGCATTTGCTTCTATGACAATTTCAGACTTTCGTGCAACAGTAAAAGCATCTAAGTGTGATTGTATGACTTTGATTATTTGATGTGAATACAATACAGAGCTCAACATAGATCCTTATCCAAGACAGTTCATATTAACCCAGATCCCATTTGGAATTACAAGGAGATTCTGAAGATTCAGATCATTACCCAAAGGAGAGCCAAGCGTACCACCTTTGATCATAATAGGAGTGGTCCTTTCAAATTAAATCAAGATAAAATTTGAGGTTGAATTCTGTAGATGAGCCAGTCAGAGTTTTATGGAACCCAAGGCTTTGTTTGTTGTGGCGGTGTCTAGTTTGAAGCTGAGACTTAAGGTAAGTCATCAATTCGGTTTTATTTTCTTATCTTTTGTAAAAGCCAGTGTTCAAAGAACTTGGGTAAAGATCAATGTATTGGGTGAAACTTTGAATGTAGAATGACAGTGAGTCAAGGCTGGCCAGATTGACATTCCGGGAAAACTTGTTTTACTTCTCCTTTCCCCAGAGACTTTAAAACATTCTCTCTCTATGCAACTTTCATCGGTGAAGTCTTTGCTATAAATGAGGTACACTGTAATAGTTCAAAGTTTTTATTTTAATCATGATTCCCAGAATACGTAACTTTTGAAAGGGCCTAAGAATCTTCCCTTGTTCTTTTTTTAAAAAACATAATTGTAATATTCTTGCTTTCTTGGACCCTGATGACACCATAAATGAGAATGTACCTAGGGTCATATGCAACTCATTACTGGAGTTCCAGCACACCTGTGCTGCACCATGTCTGTAAAAGACTGGGCTGACTGCCCGAGGAAGCACCTATGAATGAGATTGCTTCAGGCAAGATCCCTCTCGGGAGGAATATTGCTTTCTCTTTAAAAAAAAAAAATTAGTTCTATGATTTTCTTCCTATAAGACCATAAGAACAGAAAGAAAAAAGCTAATAGGAGAAAAGAACAGTTTTACTAAAATATACTTAATCCCCCTTATGAAAAAATATTAATAAGAATTGCAACCTTTGTATTTTGCTGACTTACTCCATGAGGGGGAAAAAAAACCCAAAACCACCAAATAAGCTCTATTTTAAACGCTGTGTCTGGAGATGTTAAAAGCATAAGTATTAGTAGTAGAGGTTCAATTGAGGACTCTGGGGGCCTGCAGGACTCCATTCAATGGCTCCATCAACCACTTTCTGACCCCCACTTTCCACCCCCACTAACCTTGCCATTTAAACAAAGCAGTGTACTTGCTATGTACCCAGGCTTAACAAAAATTACTAAAGGAAATTAATTTCTGATCAGATTGTTACCGCAGAATCATTTCTAGATAGGAATTCCAAAGCCATCACAGTCTAGATAGGCAAACCCACTCAAAATGTAGGTCCCTCGTGGGATGTGGGAACAGCAATCTTTATTGATAATCAGTTCTTGCTGGTTCCCAGCCAGGCTTTCTTCACTGTCCTCATCTTCCAACTAACAAAAGCCCACTCTTGCCCAAGAGGGCACACCCAGCCACCAGATCATCTTCCTGGTCTCTCTTGCTGTTAACAGATGTCATGCGACACAGTTATAGCACACAAGAAGTTAACAGATACTTTTAGGACTTCTTCGAAAATTATTTCAAAAGAGGTAACTTTTCTCTTTCTCTTTTTCATACCTGGACAAAAAATATAACGGTAGAAGTGGAGTAGTCACCTTGTGATCAGAAGTGAAGGGCTGCTGCTGCTGCTGCTAAGTCGCTTCAGTCCTGTCCAACTCTGTGCGACCCCATGGACAGCAGCCCACCAGGCTCCACCGTCCCTGGGATTCTCCAGGCAAGAACACTGGAGTGGGTTGCCATTTCCTTCTCCAATGCATGAAAATGAAAAGTGAAGTCATGTCCAACTCCTAGGGACCCCATGGACTGCAGCCCACCAGGCTCCTCCGCCCGTGGGATTTTCCAGGCAAGAGGACTGGAGTGGGGTGCAGTGAGGGAGAAAACACATGCTGAAGCTGGCTGGCCAAGAAGACAGAAGAGGCTCAGGTCCCTGAGAGCAACTCGAGTCAAAACCAGAAAGCCCTCGAACTTGTTCCAGAAAGGTGTAGTCTCAGAACTGATTTTTTTCAGTTTCATGTCATGCTACCAGAATGATAAAAAACAATTCTGCATGTGTTTATATGGAAGTACTAAATCTGTTCCTGGGATAAGACCATTAGTATTTATTGTGTACTTTTTAGATATCAGGTGCTTGTTCTTACAGACTTCCCAGGTGGTGCCAGTGGTAAAGAATTTGCCTGCCAATGCAGGAGACAGAATAGACGCAGTTTGATCCCTGGGTAACGAAGATCCCCTGGAGTAGGAAATGGCAACCCACCCAATATTACTTGCCTAGAGAATTCCACGGACAGAGAAGCCTGGCGGGCTACAGCCCATGGGGTGGAAAAGAGTCGGACACGACTCAGTAACTAAACAACAACAAACCCATCTCTGGGTCTCTCCAGAGCACAAGGCGTTTTAAGACAACATGGGCTGTACTAGCGATTTAATGATGATAAGATGCCTTGAAAATACCAAGCTACACAATTTAAATAAAGGTCAAGAATGGAGAAAACATGGGAAGAATCAAGCCTGGGAACAGGTTAGGAATAATTCCAGGAAAAGCTCAAGAGGCCAGGGCTCCCAGTACGGGCTTGTTTTGCACAGCAGCTAAGTCAATAGACCACCCTTAGAAGGGAAGGCTGTCTGAGGCACCCTGTGAACTTCACATTGAATAAACACAAATTAATTTGGTATAGGTGTTTCTTTTGTATGCAGAGTGAGAACGTTCTAGTGTCCTACCGTAGCCTTCCTTCGCCTGAGGTGGTCTGTGCGGAGGAAACAGGAGGCTGTCATCTAAAACCTGTCAGGGTACCAGCTGGGTGTAAGCAGCTTGAGCCCTGTGGGCTGACGTATGTTTGGTATTTCGAATACATTGATAAGGGGTGTAAAATACTCAAGAAATATTTCAGAAGGATGAGAAGTTTTGCAGATCCACATTTCCTTATCCCCAAATCTCAAGGTCTCATGTGTTTCAGAATTTTGATTCTTTCTTTTTTTTTTTGACTGTAGGGATCTATCTTCCTATCTATGTATCTATCATCTATCAATCACCTATTAACACTACCAGTGGAAACTAAGGTATCACTGTCTAACCCAACACATTATCATCTTTGCCACATGAAAAAAGAGGGATATGAGTGGCACAAATAAACATAAATCATAAATAATCTCATATCAGGTCAAATTTCACTTGTAATTGATTTATGAAAACTTTTTTTTTTTTGCTTTAAGAATTTGGCTCTGGCATATCGTTATTGCAGAAAGGAGATTGGGATCTCTCCAAAAAATACAATTCTGAAGTTGGAATTGGAAACTTAGCCTTGTGTCGAGCAGCATGCCTTATGGTCTGCACTACATAATTTTTGGGGGGAAGCCTGTCTATTTAGATGGGGATTATAATTATAATTTAATGACTACAATTCATTTAGCTCACTATTAAATGATTTGGTGATTTTTCTTAATCTGAAATCCACGGACCCATATATAAGCTCCTGGGGGAACGTGAGCCCACTTAACTACTGACATGGTATGCACATTCCTGTGTACATGTGCATTTTTCCAGGGAGATGGTCCATTCCTTGCCCCGCCCCCTAAATCTCCAAGCATTCTCAGAGAAAAATTCAAAACTTCTGCTTTAGGTCACTAAAACAGATGTTAATGACGATAGTTTAAAAGATACCATTAAAAGGTTAATGACGATATTAGTACTTTTGTAACACATTTCTTGCTCTTCACCATGGCCAGGTCCCCCATCTCCTCCCCTTTCACTGGGCTCTAATCCCACAGTCATCACTGTTTCTTATATTCATTAAACCTGTCCCAGCTGCAATGCTTTTTTATTAGTTGCTGCACTGCCTGGTGCCCCTTCCAAGATCTTCCCAAGGCTGGATGCTGTTTGTCATTTAAATCTCAGCTCAAATGCCACTTCCTCCAGGAAGCTTTCTATGACTGCTGCTGCTGCTGCTTAGCCGCTTCAGTTGTGTCCGACTCTGTGCGACCCCATAGACGGAAGCCCACCAGGCTCGCCCATCCCTGGGATTCTCCAGGCAAGAACACTGGAGTGGGCTGCCATTTCCTTCTCCAATGCATGAAAGTGAAAAGTGAAAGTGAAGTCGCTCAGTTGTGTCTGACTCTTAGCAACCCCATGGACTGCAGCCCACCAGGCTCCTCCGTCCATGGGATTTTCCAGGCAAGAGTACTGGAGTGGGGTGCCATTGCCTTCTTATGACTACTTAATCAAAAATCACTCCTCCCTTCCTCTCCACTGCATTGTTCTGCTTTATTTTCTTCCTGATTCTCATTGTTACAACTTGCATGGCTAGACATGGTGGCCTCAGGGTACTTATCTTTTAACTGAAATAATCTTGTTTATATATATATTGACTTTCTGATTCCCCACCCTAGAATGTAGCTTCACTCTATCCTCTATGCCTAGAATACTTATTGCCTTTTAGTAGGCCACCCATGAGTATTTGTAGAATGAAAGAATAAATGAATTAATTACACTCATTCCAGTAGTAATGATGTTTACTGTAGAAAATAGGAATTTGGTAGGTAACAGTTACAAGTTACTGTGTTAACCAGGGCAGGTTACTTAAACTCTTTAAACTTGTTCTCCTAATCAGTAAATTAGACAGTAGCACTCACCTTGCAAGTTCACTGTGAAATTTAAATGATTTACTGCCTTTAAAATACTTGGTACATTAGAATATGCTTGTTAAATATTGTTGTCATTATTATTGCCATTTTACAAAAATTAGAAAATGACAAAATGACACAAAAGGCATTTTCAACAAAATTAAAAGTTAAATACACATTATATTTAATACAATATAATATAGTACATACATTTAATAGTTAAAATACATTAGTTAATATATATGAAATCTAAAAAACAAATTAGTGAATAAAACAAAAAAGAATCAGACTCATAGAGAAAAAAAAAAAAACTAGTGGTTACCAGTGGGGACAGGGTATGGGGAGGAGTAGAGAATAAGAAAAAAAAGGATTATTATGGCATTATAGAAAATCATTTGTATGAAATTTTTGAAAACTGTAAAGCACTGTAGAATTTAAGGAATCTTTCATTCAGTAAAAAGATTTAAGAAAAAATCATTTTAAAAATTAAAATGCATTAGCTAAGATTCCAGATGAAATTCTTTAACACAGTGTCATGGTTATGTAAGTTTCAATATTGAAATGTAAAACCCTAAGAATTTTGGATTTGACTGTAGAACACAAAACCATTTTAGTGATTTAAGTGATAATTTTTTTAAACATTAATTTTGGATTTTAATTTTTAAGAGTCAATAACATTTTAAAATTAAATACATGCTTTTTATTTTATACTGATACAATACATAAGCAGAATGCCAAGTAGTTAATCTTCATAATATCTAAAATGCTCCAGAATTCAACATTAGTAATTCTCTAGAGAATTTGTATATCTTGAGTATTCATTTATCTTTATAAAAGAAGCACTCTAGAATATGCTGGCTGACTAGATAGATGGAAAACGTGATTTAAGGTTTCTACTCCCAGAAACTAATTTTATTTTGGAGAATTTTGCTATTACCCTGCCCAAGTAGAGTTAATGAGTAATTTTTCCATCTACTTAGCTCTAGCTAAAAGATTATTTCCACTTCAAATAGTATTTTCTCATTAAAGCTTTTGTCGACTAGTTCTCTATCTCATTATGCTGAAAAATGTGGTTATAAATCAAATTTCTGAAACCACTGCATGTGTCCTAATCCAGTTCATTAAGTATCACACCCTAAATATTTCTTTTCTTTGGTTTTCCTTCTAGCAGTCCCTGCTCCAAGCTTCTTTATCTCAGTTTTGAAGGAACTATTTTATAGCTTAATAATATTTTAAAACTGAAATATTAATAGTCCCTAGAAATCATCTAGTCCAATTCTCCACATTTAAAAATGAACAAACAAGCCCAGAAAGGAAGACATGTCCCAGATCATCCAGTGAATTAGTGGAAGAGCAGAAGATATCTGACTTTCTGAGTTCTCAAACCACTAAATCCCCAAGTGGCAGTCACCCCCTAATGAGCTCAGCACAGGCTGTGGATGGGAGTAACTTCTTAGGTAAAAAGTCATCATCACGATTGCTCTTAGGTTGTCAGTGTTTCTTGGAGCCATCAGAAAAATACTGCCCTAGAAAAGGGAGAGCCAACGCAGAGAAAAATGTTTTCAATTGGAGATAAATTCTCCAGGGTCGTGTCCCGCCCTTCTCGCGATGCTTCTTTGCTGTGTGAATTTCTGGGTTAGCCCGAGGTGTGTAATTATGTTCCTGCTTTAAATATTTTTTCTTCTTTCCTCTCCTATGAAAAACGTCCTTACCCTTGGATAAAGTCTAACAGGGACGGGACGTGAGACGGCTTAACAAATACATCCGGTTAAGCAGACTGCCTTTTCATAAATTTCATTTTAAAAATTGAGTCAATTATTTGGATAAGAAGTGTAAAGAAAATGCCAAAAGCTGTTCTTCTAAAGCAACCAGAAGATTAAAATAAGAATTCCACTTTTACAGATTGTGCAGTGAGTCGACTCTAAATTGTTGTACCCATCCAGATAACACCTAATCCTTTGCTTCTTATAAAAAAAAAAAGGCAAACAGAATAAACTAACAAAAACACAGGGCTTTCCATGAGTATCTGCAGAAGTCCTAGTAAAGTGCTGCAAGTATATTGAAATACACCATTGACATTGTGTAAATCTTCCGTGTTTGTTCTCAGAATTTACGCCATCCTTTAAACCAGGGATTGTAATCTTAGTTTGCACACTCCGAAGGCAGATAAGATTCCAAGCATTTCTAAAATAGTTGGTATAATTTATTGTCACTGCAGCACAGTCAGATTTAAACTCTTCTGGACTCCGATGCCACGGAACAGCTATGCAGAGTTCAAAGGGGTAGGTCTACACATACGATTAAGTTATCGCTAATGGAAGGACTATAACCCTTGCTGTGCTCTGCCTGCTCCCGGTGTTCCAAAGATTATGTGACACCCCAAAAGCCTTCAGATACTGAGTATGCATATTTTATTGTGTAAATCACAGGTGTCAAAGTAAAACACATTCAATGAATTACTTCCTGCCTTGTAACACAAAAATTATTTTGGAAATCAAAAATCTTGTTTCCTCCTGAATAGAACCTTCCCCTGACAGACCAAATGTGCCAAATGTGGTTTCCATTTGCTGTTTGGGGATTTATTTGACTGTGCCAAAGTTCAGGTGTGCCAGCTCTTCGTAATAAGCCATTTGGATGAAAGCTTGGCTAGCTCAAAGGATCCTGATGTATTTTATGGCTGCCTTTTAAGATTATTGTTCAGAAATACCAAGTCTAATTTTGAAATCAATTAGCCATTGGGTCTGATGAGGTGTTGGCCCAGCTCAGGTTCACACCCGCTGTCCACAGATTATTGTTCACTTGAGCTGGGTCCTTAGGACTGGGTTGTTCCCAGCATCTGGTGGACATATGTCTGATGTTCTTGCAGAATGGGCTGATGGTTTAAATAGCCAACCCTAACGAAGAAAGCTTTGTAAGTTTGCTGCTGTTAGCCAGGAAAACAAACTTTTTATAATACTCTGTAAAAAAGAAAAAAGAAAGGGAGAAGAAAAAGAAAAACCTTACTGCTTTCATAGTTTATTTCTCTATGACCTGTGTCTAGGGAACCCAAGTCTTCAAAATACATGGTAGACTGAAGAGATATAATGAGAAAGGAGTCAAATTATCTGTTACCTACTAGTATCTTTTTTGTTTCCCTTGGGTCCTCCCCACAACCAGACTGAAGATGTAATATCTTTCCCAGAAAGCTGCTTCCAAAAGGGGACTGTGTCTTTCCATCACAGTCAATCAGCACTTGTAAAGGTGCAAATTCTGCTTGGCAGGGCCGGTGCTCCCGGGAACAGTGCCAGAGGCCCCCAGCACCACCCATGCTGTTCAAAAGAAGTGGTAGATAGTAAAATAAAAAAGTTAAACTACCCCTTCCTTGGATTTCCCACTCGCTGGCCGCCTAACATTTTGGTAGAACAAGGGAATCTGACTTGTTCTTTTGTGAGATGCTATTGATCCCTTGAGTGAGCTCGTTACAAAGGTCTCAGATGCAGCCAAACACTAACGGGTAATATTGGGCATTTCTCATGATATCTTTTATAGACAAGAATGTCTCCTTATTCTTTTCCCAGCTCTGGAGTAAATTCAGATCTGTGAATTTGCGTTTCTAGAAAATGGAATTAATATACATTGCTACATTATTTGTATCGATGATAGTAAAGATTTAGTGGGCTGATCAGAGATGAGATGGTCTAGAGAACTATGTGCTACTCGCAGATCCTTGCCCTTCTTCCAAGTTTAGTGAGGCAGGATGGTCAGTGGGGCTGGCTTGTGCCTTCATCATTTCATCACTCGCTGTCTCATAAACAAGGCTCATTGGTTACCATGCAGTCCAACAGCACGTGGTTATTGAATGCCTACTGTGTGTTAGGCACTCAGAAAGTAAAGAGGAGCAGAACAGACCTGATCCTTGACCTCAAAAACCTTACAGTCTAGGGGAAAGAAAGATGTCAAAGAAGTAAGTAAAAAGTAAATAATTGAATTTCAGCCTTCAAATAAGAAAAATGAGGAAATGAAATAACTACTTCAATTATTATTTAGATCTTGAATATTTTAACAACTTTTCTTAGAAATCACCTCTTGTTCTAAATTTTTTCAAATGTTTATTTATTTTGCTGCCCCAGGTCTTAGTTGTGGCATGAAGGATCTTTTAGTTGTGGTATGTGGGATCTACTTTCCTGACCAGGGATCAAACCTGGGCCCCCTGCACTGGGAGCTCAGAGTCTTAGCCACTGGGCCACCAGCCAAGTCCCATTTGAATATTTTTGATAGTAAGAGTACAAACTCTCAGTAAACAGGAAGTATAAGTTACTAAAGTATTTCTAGTATATTTTAACCAAGAATTTAAAAGCCCACTCCCACTTATTGAGTGTGTATTATGTATTCACCACTCTATTCTACTTTATCACATTTAATCTCTGCCCCCAAAATAGCCAATTACTAATGAAGATACAGAGGGCCAGAGTGTTTAAGTAATTTGCATCCCATCACAGAACCTGTAAATTAGAGCTGAGATTAAATTAAGATCCTACTTGGCTCCAAGGTCCATATTCTTTGCAACATTAGTGATTGTCTCTGAACAGTCAATCTCAATAACAATAAGTCATAAAAACTTTCATTATCCCTGAACTCATTATCATTGAATGTAATTATCATCACATGATTAAGGACTTAGCAAATTTGGTCTGAACTTGCCACTATGCATTGTAACACTGCTGCTGCTGCTGCTGCTGCTGCTGCTGCTGCTAAGTCGCTTCAGTCGTGTCTGACTCTGTGCAACCCCAGAGACGGCAGCCCACCAGGCTCCTCTGTCCATGGGATTCTCCAGGCAAGAACACTGGGGTGGATTGCCATTTCCTCCTCCAATGCATGAAAGTGAAAAGTCAAAGTGAAGTCGCTCAGTCGTGTCTGACTCTTAGCGACCCCATGGACTGCAGCCTACCAGGCTCCTCTGTCCATGGGATTTTCCAGGCAAGAGTACTGGAGTGGGGTGCCATACACTAAGTCCTATCAAATGCAAATGGCAGATACACAAGCCTCCATCACCTTTATGTATAAAAAAGACATAGATGTCTGTAGAGCAAATATGCCTACACTCTTAAAGCTGAGTACAATAGCAACATAAAATATATGTAACTGTGTTGAATTTATCTCCAAACTGTGGATGAGAGAAGCAGTATGTGGGTAACACTGAGAAGGGAATTTGTTTTCTTTCATGAAAATGCAGGGAGAAGGTGGAGAGGACAGCTCTGAATAGGAGGAGCTCAGTGAACTTTCTGTTGCTTTTGTTGAAAATACACTGATACTCTGGTCATCTTAGTCACTCCCTGGGGAAGCTTTCTCTCAACTTCCTGAAGAGACGTGAAGAAATACAGTGATTTAAAGGGGAAAGGTTATTATATGCAGCCACAGAATGTAACATTTATTTCTGTTCTTTCCATTTTCTTCATTAAATAAATATACTTTAAGGTTGTAGTTATGGCTTGCTTAGTCTTCCTATAACCAAAGATGTCCAGATGTACCAGAGCATCAAAGTAGGTAAGATTGTAACTATCATGGTAAATACCACCCTCTTATAAAGGATGATAAAAGTGAAATGGGTAATTCTTTTTCCCAGCATGAAAACATCTCACCAATTTTTATTAAAGATAGACTATATTCAACAAAGGTGAAATGTAAACCTTTCTAGATTCTCTGTGAAGTTGAAGCTTTAAAAACCCTCAAAGCTTCAGAACTTAGTTTCTATAATTCTGTATCTAAAAATGTACTTGTCAGAAATTTCTATGTCCTTGATTTTATTCTACCCCATGGAAGGCCCTCTGACCTCAAATATAAAAGGATTTTGGTAGATTATAAATGTGACCACTAGGATTAATCTTTTCCCTTAAATATTAAAAAATTCTTAAATATTTTCCTTAAATAGTAAAAAACCTTTCCTTAAATAATAAATTAAAAACCATTAAAGGGACTTCCTTGGCCATTCAGTGGTTAGGACTTCATGCTTCCACTGTGAGGGGTATGGGTTCAACCTCTGATTTGGAGACTAAGATTCTGCATGCTGTGCAGTGTGGCCAAAAATTCTTTTTAAATAAAACAAAGAAATAAAAATAAAAGAATTTTAAACAGTAATTTAAAAAATTAGGACAGTATAATGAAGGGATACATTTAATAATTTTTAGCATCTTGTCACCTTATTGTCAAGGTGATGAAATTCAATAGCGTGAAACGTTGTTTGCTATTTATTATTATTCCAGTTAAATACAACTGTTTCTTTTCTGAAGCACAACAGTCCCACTTGTCCTTTCTGCAGCATTACCATATATCACATTTATCCTATATGTCTAGTCATCTATCTTACCCCTTTTTAATCACCAACTTAATAATTTTAACCTTCACTTTGGCTAGATACTAGCAGAGAGCAATGAGAGACTACCAAATACCAAGCCTGTGAGACATTAACATTCCCTGGTTTCTGATGAAGAAACAGAATCCATCATGATCCAATGTTTCAGAAATAATGTATCAATGCAGATAATGCAGAAATTTATTTTCCTATTTTCCTTAATAATGCTGCTTACATTTCTTTTTTAAAATATTTTTATTTTATTTTTTAATATAAATTTATTTATTTTAATTGGAGGCTAATTACTTTACAATATTGTATTGGTTTTGTAACAAAAATATCTAGACATTGTAGAAAACTTTCTTTTTCATTCTGACTCTCTAATTTTCTTTCAGTTTGCTTTTATTTTATTAATCACTAGAGAGTATAAGCATTTTGCCATCAGCAACCATAATGTGGAAACTACAGTTAGAAATACCTTCCCCAATAATTCTATTGACTTTGATGCCATTTTTGAGCTTTTGTCCCTAATTTTCAGAAAGGCATCAGAGATTAATCAGAAATGACCTCTTATTTTCTAAAACAACAAAAACAACTTTCAATATGTGAAAACCTTTTATTATTATTTTTGAAACTATTAAGCACATTAGATATCTGAAAAGCAGAGCTAGGATGGTGGGCACTTCGTAAATGAAATCCCTAGAAGACACACAAGTGCTTTCACATAGCTAGTGACGTTATGGTTAAACTGAATTTTATAAAGTTCTTGTCTTAAGTTAGAAAAGCAATATGCACTCATTTGTAGATATTTTGGAAAATTCAAAAATGTAAAAAAGAAAATTTAAATCAATTAACATACAAGACTGATACTTAGCCCATATTAACATTTTGATATAGTTCAGTGTAGTCTTTTTCTGTGTTTGTTTGTGTCTGTGTATAATAACAAAATTTGAATTAGTGTATAGAGCATTTTGTATCACAATTTTCTTTTGATTATTTTGCATGTCATTAAATATTCTTCGAAGATATGATTTATGGTTGTTGTTGGAGATTGCATTTAATGTGTGTATTGCAATTTATTCAGCTTATCTTTTTTGATTGAAGTTTAAAGTAATTTCCTATTATAAATAAAGCTGTTGTGACTATCTTTGTACATAAATATTAATGTGTATCTCTCAATTAATTCCATATGATTAATCCCCAGACATGGAATTGTTGAACCAAGGTGCACAGACATTTTTAAGGATCTTGATTCATATTGACAACTGAGTTTTTCAAAATGTTTTAATTTATACTCCTGTCCAAAGTATAGGAGTGTTTACTTTACCCATACAGCACTGGGTATTACTTTTTAGATTTTCCAAAGAGAAAGTGAGAAGTGTTATTTCATGTTAATTTATATTTCTTAGATTAAAATACAATGAGCCCTATTTGATATGCTGAATGACTATTTTTATAACTTATTTTTAAAATTTCCTGTCTTTTGTGTATAATCTTATTTGTGTGTTTGGCTTTTTAAATTTATTTGTAGTTCTTTATTTTAGTTAGGACTGTGATCACTAATCTGCCATGTGTGGTACAATGTTGTTCTAATTTGTCATTTCCTTTCAGTGTTCTTTTTGTTTGTGATTCAGGGATTTCTACTTTTATGTTTTGAAACATTCTTCTTCTGCCTTGTAAGTATGCTCTTTAGCTTCTCTGCTTAAACTCTTCCACACTTCAGTATTGAGTAAATACTCATTTTTCTTCTTTGTCTCTTATAGTTTTTTTTTTCTTTTTTAAATATCAAGATTGTTAAACCATGGTTTCAATGGTTAAGCCATGCTGTTCGTTGCTAGAAGTAGAGGAATAACTTTACTTTTTCTTGAAAAGCTGAATACATTAGTTAACGGCAAAAATCATCCTTTTCCAATTACTCTAAGTGCCATCTTCATGGTATGAAATATTTTTACTTTCTATAGGCTTCTCTGTTTCTTGGAACTCTAGTTTTGTGTGTGTGTATGTGTGTGTGTGTCAATACCACCATACTTTATTAAGTATAGTAGTACCTTTGTAGCGTTTTTATATTTTACTGCAGTTCCTCTCATAAGTCTTTTTACTTGTCTAGAATTTTCACATCATATATTTTTTTAAAATCTGGTTACTTAAAAAAATACAAAGAAAGACAAATATCATATGATATTGCTTACATATGAAATCTAAAAACGGGTACAAGTGAACTTACCCAAAAAACAGAAGTAGAGTCACAGATACAGAAAACAAACTTATGGTTACCAAGGGGTGGGGCGGTGGGGTGGGGGGTGGTGAGAAGGGACAAACTGAGAGATTGGGACTGACATATACACACTACTATATATAAAATAAATAACTAGTAAGAGACTAGGGGAAGGCGATGGCACCCCACTCCAGTACTCTCGCCTGGCAAATCCCATGGACAGAGGAGCCTGGTGGGCTGCAGTCCATGGGGTCGCTAGGAGTCGGACAGGACTGAGCGACTTCCCTCTCACTTTTCACTTTCATGCATTGGAGAAGGAAATGGCAACCCACTCCAGTGTTCTTTTTTTTTTTTTT
>NW_011494715.1:2408863-2416775 GCF_000754665.1 Bison bison bison | reverse complement strand
CCAACAAGAGCCTATTGTATAGCACAGGGAACTCTACTCAATACTCTATAATGACCTATATGGGAAAAGAATCTTAAAAAGAGTGGATATATGTGTGAAAGTGAAAGTGAAGTCGCTCAGTTGTGTCCGACTCTTTGTGACCCCATGGACTGTAGCTACCAGGCTTCTCTGTCCGTGGGATTTTCCAGGCGAGAGTATTGGAGTGGGTTGCCATTTTCTTCTCCAGGGGATCTTTCCAACCCAAGGGTACCCTCTGAGCCACCAGGGAAGTGGGTGTGTACAACTGATTCACTTTGCTGTACACCTGAAAGTAACAGCACTCCAAAAAAGATTTTTTTTTAAATGGCCAAACCATCCAAAAAGTACTTTGGATTTTTATTCAAATTCTAGACTTTTAGACTCCTTTATCCAATGCTCTTAGGATGTAGATGCATGAAGGTTGTTTTATCTTTATTCAGTATTTTTCAAAGTTTTGTCACACCCCAACTACACCATCAATTCAATAAATCAGAATAAAGGAAAATAAGAATTATAGAATCAATTGAGATATGGATTTGAGTGAGTATATGTAATACTTGGCTTCCCCCCCCCCAAAGCATTTATGTCATTAAACGTAGAGCACCCATTTTTTTTCTCTTGAATTAGGGCAAAATTTAATTGGTCTAAGTTGTCTAGATACAGAAAAGAATCAAGTAAACAGATAAAAAATTTCAAGCGGAAAAGGGGATTTATTTTCATTGTTTATTTATATCCATAGGTCTCCTCACATGTTTCGAAGGCTGTATAAAGCTATAATACAGCCACCTTTCTGAGAAGACTTGTGTGTAAATACAGTTTATTTCACTTGAAGCCTTGCCCTCTTGACTGATGGAAATTGTAGTAAAACTTCCACCTGGGTTGTCAACTACGGGAAACTTTCTTATTTATTTTTATTTGTCACAGCAGGTTAAGCTCACAAATTCCAGGTGTTACGTGGCTTTAAATCTGGACACAGGCACAGGAATAGTCTGTTGAAGGTAGTTTATTTAGGATCCCTAAACATGAAGGGACTTAACAAAATGGATTTTATCCAGCTCTGTAGGTCAGGGTGTAAATTCAATGTACAACAACCAGAAATAGACCAATAGAAAAGCAGTGCCAACAGAATAAATTCTGGGTCGTGCACTATGATAAATCTATATTTATTTCTGAAGATGATCGGAAGGGAGTAAGAATGCAGAGAGAACCAACCTACCTCCTGCTAATTTACAACTTAGCTAAAAGTGACTGTCTCTCTTAGTAATCTTTCTCTCTCACAAACCTTTCACATTATGTGGAATAATACAACCATTGCCACCAGCAGATAAGAAAACTTCTTTCCTTTACTTAAACATAAAAATGTATAGATCTAAAAAAAAAAAATGTATAGATCTTAATTTTTCATTGAAAAGTGAAAGTTGCTCAGTCATGTCCAACTCTTTGCGATCCCATAGACTGTAGCCTGCCAGCCTCCTCTGCCCATGGAATTCTCCAGACAAGAATACTGGAGTCGGTTATCATTTCCGACTCCAGGGGCTCTTCCTGATCCAGGGATAGAACCCGGGTCTCCTGCATTACAGGCAGATTCTTTTTTTTTTTTTTTAAGTGGAGTATCATTGCTTTACAATGTTGTGTTAGTTTCTGAGCTATATGTGTGTATATATATCCTCTCCTTCTTAAGCCTCCCTTCCATCTCCCCATCCCACCCTCCAATTAATTTTTTTAATCTTCGTTCCCAAGGTTCTAAATTATGCATTTATTTAAAAACACGTTGTCTTCATGATCATTTTATTATATACTTAAAAAAAATTTTGTTTTGTTTTCTAATGACTTTGCCCAAAATAAGATGGTCATTCTTTGGTTAACATGATCATTCACTGTATGGTAATTGAAAAATCTAATTTATTTAATTAGCCTGTCATATTTGCTGTACTTTCTCTGTTTCCTTCCTAAAGGAGCTAAAAATAAAATTATCTTTCTGCGTTTGCCTACACAACTAGCAGATGTCCATTCATCCATCCAAATGGACTTGTGAGTAAACAACTAATTTGGATCAAATTAATGCACAAGTAATTAAAGCTGATTTTTTGTATGTGATTCTAATTTTCATCACACGGTGCTTGTATTTCAATACTTTGGTATTTCATAAGCTGTCAGCTTGTGATACATTCCAGTAATAAGAGACTTTAGTTGATCCTCATAGGATGTATATATGTGCATGTATCAAATTGACCCATCTGGACAGAGCAAAATTCCCAGACTAGTCCATTTGAATTGAACCACTTTCATGGTTTGCTGTCATGGTTTATTCTGTCCTGTTTTACATTCATATTTGACATTTGATTTCTACTTCCTGAGCATCAATACAAGAAATCAGAAATCTTTTTTTCCAAATTACCCCTTAGGCTAAGTCTATAATTTTCCATCCATACATATCCACCCAGAATTTGGGAGTTAAAAAAAAAAAAAGAGTTAAAAATTCTAATTTGATTCCACTCTTTTCAATTCACCATAATTCAGTTATTGATTTCTTTAAGTATTTTAAACCAGTAATACATTACTATATTTTAAATAAACTATTTGATAGTGAGCTAAGAATTGTAGAAAATTCTCCTATCATGAAACTTAGAAATTCAAGATGGAATTTTGTTTTATACTTCTCATTCTAGATATCTGCAGAAAAAATGTTTAAAGGGCAAGCAAGCAAGAAATAACAACTCTATAATGATATAAAGGAAAAAGTCATGAGAAAATATCAGTTTTATCTAACTAGCTGCCACTCTAGATATTCTGTATTTGACAACATAGTTTCTTTTAAAACTATTCTACTTTTCATTTTACCTCTTCCTAGTTCATGCTAAAGTGTGAGACAGTGAATATATGAAATCATTTTTAAACAAATGAATAAATATTTTATTGGATTCTATAAGCTATTTTATTGATTGTCTATACCTCTTCCCTCACTTGTATTTTAAAAATTAGTGAATTATAGTGAAAAGCTGGAAAGATTATAGATATCTGTTTTCTTCTACTTGTCAACTGTGTGTTCTTGAATATATACTTAAATCTTTCCATTTGTCAGTTGTTTTTTCCTGATAAATGGGAACAAACTCTCTCTCATATCTCAAATAACTAAGTCATAATACATACATGCATTTATACCTAGAAATCACAGTGTTACTGTAAGATAAATGTCATTTATATCTCAAATTCATTTTGTGTTCTTCTTCTTGATATCCTCTGGTTTTCATTTCTAATGATGTAACTTAAACTGTAAGGGAGTTCAATTAATTTCTGATTGGCACATATCTAATTTGATATTTCTTAGCTTCTGGGCAGCATTCATATCTTCCTAAAAATGCTTTGTAATATGTATAGTTAAAGGAGAATTGAATTGAAAGCATTTAACTTAGAAAATGTTGGGGTTATTTTATGATATTTCCTTGGGGCGGGGGGAATATAACTGACCCGAGTGTTTCATAAAAACCGTGATTTAGAATGAATGTTGCAGACTTTTCCTATCCCCCCAATCTCCACCTCCTTCCCACCCCCATTACGTCTGTAGACGGAACAGAAAGTCACACTGACCACTCACTTTGTTAAATCATCTATCATTTCCCTGGCAAGTTAAATTGGCCAATGAGTACGATGAATTGGAGCTAAGGCAGTTGGTTCTCTTTGAAGCCCCAGGCATTCGTTTCCAAATAAACTGAATTAGTGAGTCCCCGTGTAATTTATGATTTTTCATTTACTTGACTTATTTCCATGATGATTGGAGATTAGTCCATTTTAAAGGAGACAAAAGAAATTGGGTTTAAGAAACATTAAAACTAGACCAGGAAAGCATACGGAGATCAAGTAGTTCAAAGTTATGGTGACAGATTATCCTTAACTCATGCTCCACTTAAGAAAGAGAAAGACACACTCTTCTTTGCTAAAATATGTTCTTGAAGAATTTTTATTTTTATTTTATGCTTATAGGGATTAAAATCTGAGTTTTATATACATTGAACATCACAACCAAACTCTTGGTTATACGGGGTTTACAGTTTGAGAGTGAAAAACTCCCAGTGTTTATATTTGGAGTTGTGCCTACTTAGGGATTAAAGTTTGGAGGCCACAGTGATGTCACTGGATTAGAGTTAGGAAGATACATTTTGGTAAGACTGAAGCCAATGCCAAATTCATGACTCCAGAATTTATGATTGAACTCTAGACTGCCTACAAATTCATGACTTCTAAATTTATGATTGAACTCATGACTTTCCAGCTTACAGATTTAAGGGCATGCACTAATAAATAAAGACTCCTGAACCTCAAAGTAAATTCAGTGGACACCAATGTGCGTTTTACAATTTAAAATACTGATCCAGGAATAGCCAATGCAATGACCTCGCGTCTTGGTTGTGTGTAGGCTGAAGGTACAATATCACTTTAGAGACTGTTTAAAATATTCACACCCATAAAATTATATCAGTGAGAGTTGGAGTAGACCCATTTCATGTTATAGACCATATGATTTTTTCACCATTTCGTCAAGATTTATTTTCTTAACCTTGATCTCTTTTTGTTTCAAGTCTCAAGGGATAGTAGTAAGACTGTTCCCTTTGGAAACAAATTCCAAAATAAAATTCAGATATTCCTTGACCTTTACCCAAGGATTATGTTCTCTTGATTTTTTTTTTTAATTTGAAAATTCTGAGTCAAGAGCTGGAATAATGCCAAGTATCTGGATGAAAAGATCAGTCATCCAGATGTTTTATCTATATGATACAAATATCTCTAGACTGGCCTTCTATGTCCTTCACCACCTTGATGCAAGTTAGATTTTTCTTTATGTTTCCATTTTCCTCAAATGATAATCTATAGTTCAGCAAATCAGGAAAATTTAGTTATTTTGCCTCCTTTATTCCTTAGTTTTATTTCCCATATTGTCTTCATTTTTCAGTTTTTTTGTTGTTTTATTGTCATTTGTTTTTGCGCACCAGCACAGAAGATTTCCTCCCTATTCTTTGAGCTATACTATACCATTACTGAGGTCTTCTCAATACTCCTCCCATAACGAGTATTATTGACCTTTTTCCCGAGAGCATAGGCCAGCATGCTTTCTGTAATCTTGTTACTCCACCCTATATCTAGCATATAGAAAATGTTCAGTGAGTATTTATAAGATGTCCGCTTAACAAACGACCAATCAAATATTGGCTGATTAGTCTATTGTTTTATCAGTTTGTTTTTTATGGGGTAAACAATTTCAGACCTTATAGATATCTTCTTTTGTGTACCTTGTGAATATTACTAGGTAAACAAATATCTATATTTAAGGTATATAATATAAACAGATGCTACATTTGGCAAATCTGATAACTGGGAAATCAATGAAAAAAGAATGCAAGGGTTTTAATTTAGTAAAGTTGCAGATAAAATTGTCATTTTTGGATCATTACAATTTTATAAAATAAGGAGTAATTTACAAAAGTGTAAAATGAGAAAGAAATTATCGTTAACCTCTTTTGTTTTTGTTCAATCACTAAGTCGTGTCCGACTCTTTGTGATCCCATGGACTGCAATATGCCAGACTTCCCTATCCTTCATCTCCCAGAGTTTGCTCAAACTCATGTCCATTGAATTGGTTACCCTCTTTGGTAATTTCAAAATTTATTAGAAATAAAACATTTTGGAATAATATCAAAGTACTGCATACATCACAGCTGCATTAAAGCATAGTATACAGGTGTTCTAGAATGGGATTTTTTATCCTCCAAAATTTAATTCTAGTAAGAAATATTAGAATATTTTTTAGCTTTTATATTTTCAGGTGGTCTAGGTTTATCTTAATTAATCTGTGTAATAATTATGCCCCCAAATGACCATCTGCAATCTCAAAATTTATTTTCCATTTTCAATACTATTTCTCCCCTTGCTTCACCTGTGGCCAGAAGCAAAGGAGTGTTGGAAGTCACACATCTGATGAGAAATGATGTGACAACAAGTTCCCACACAACCAGGAGCCTCCCACATATTCTACACATTGCCTCTCTCTTCTAAGAGTCAACATTCTCTTCCTTCTGAGGGTCTTTATTCCTTCATGATTCCCCCAAGTCTAGTGTCTAAGCTCAGTCTTGTTTATGAAAGACAATAGGTGTGTCTCATTTTTCTAGTCATGCAAGCACCTCAGCAGTTAGCTGTTTTGCTTGGAAGTGGAAAGGCATTATGGGTTTAAAAGTTGGCTCTCTTCTTCTTCCTGGCACCATACATTGGGCAAGTTATTCCATTTCCTGGGGTGGCTCAGATGGTAAAGTGTCTGCCTACAATGCGGGAGACCCGGGTTCAATCCCTGGTCGGGAAGATCTCCTGGAGAAGGAAATGGCAACCCATTCCAGTATTCTTGCCTGGAAAATCCCATGGACAGAGGAGCCTGGTAGGCTACACTCTCCATGGGGTTGCAAAGAGTCAGACACGACTGAGCAACTTCACTTTCAGTCCTCACAACTTTTCATTTGTCAAACGTGGCTGATGAGAGTATCCATCTCATATGAGTGCTGGGAGAATTAAATGAATGAGCACATGTAAGGTGCTTAGAATTCTGCTGAATGTTTGGTAAATGTTTGCATTAAGGATTAAAAAAAAATTTTATAGACACATTAGCAATTCAGCAAGATTAACTTGTTCAAAGACATCTTTGGGAGATGCAGCCCTTTTTTGTAAGTATCATCACAGGCAGAATGAGAAGATTTCAAGGGCTAAGAGTAAGAAATGAACAGGGAACAAGCAAAAAGTATCAACAACTGGCTGACATTTACCCTCCATTTTTCTTCTTGGTTCAACCTAAGTCTTATACGCTCAATTTTGGAAAGAATTTGTTTTGCTATTTCAAATTTTAATTTAGAATGATGTCTTCATAGTTATTTTCCCAGAGTTGCTTTGTTAAAGGGAGAAGAGTAAGTAAGTTCAGTGGAGTGAAGGCTGTTGCATTGTGCACTTCCACCAAATAATAAGCATAGAGGCTTTTAAAGCATACTTTATTAAAATTTTCTTATTTCTATATTATTTATGTCACAGTAGTTTAAATGTTGCATTTCATGTATTTAGTTCATCTCTCTACTTTGTAAAAAGAATCTCTCTACTTCAGCCATGGTGCATTTATTGTAGACAAAGCTCCAGTTTACAGACCATTCCCCTGGGATCACTTATTTTATGGTATCCATTGCATCTATTTATTTATTTAGTGACTGTCATAAACCTGCTGTTTTGAGGGAACATGGAGGCTAATATATACTTTGCAGCATCTGTGTTCGATGTGTATTTACCTTTGAGTGATTTGGTTCAAGACCTTCTTGCATAGAATACTTTTTGCCTATAATTTTATTCCTTTCGAGCTGGATCCATTTTAATTTTTAATACAGCCAGTGCTGACCTTATCCCTTTTATTTTCAGATTCTCCCTGCTTGATAACTGATGATAAGTCATCTCTCAAATCTCTGGAGAGAGAAAGGACTATTTATTTGATGTGTAATAGCTGGTTCAACGTCCCCTTCCTTCCCTCCTCCCGCATAACCTCCTCTCTCCTCTCCATCCTGCTCACCCTCTTCCTTTTCCTTCATCTATTCCTCCTCTGAGGCCCCTTCTCTCTTTAGCTGTGTGTGTTTGTAGGTGTGTGCCTTTGTGTATGTTTGGGTTCATTTAAGCATGTATGTTCCTGACACAATGCAACATGTTTCATTTTTAATTTTCTCCTTATTTTTCTTTTTAAGTAATTTTATTTGTTTATTTATTTTTACTTTTTGGCTGTGCTGAGTCTTAGTTGCTGCACAGGCTTTTCTCTAGTTGTGGAGAGTAGGGGCTGCTCTCGTTGTGATGCACGGGCTTCTCACTGCAGTGGCTTCTCTTGTGG
>NW_011494715.1:2366044-2408763 GCF_000754665.1 Bison bison bison | reverse complement strand
GCAGCTTCTCTTGTGGAGCTTGGGCTCTAGGGCACACAGGCTTCAGTAGTTGCGGCTCCCGGACTCTAAAGCCCGGGCTCAATAGTTGTGGCCCATGGGCTTTGTTGCTCCACAGCATGTGGGATCTTTCCGGCTCAAGGACTGAACCTGTGTCTCTGCACTGGCGGGCAGATTCTGTACCACTGAGCCACCGGGGAAGAGCTTATTTTTTTTTAATATTTGAATTCCTATTTTTGACCATGTCATCTTTTTAGGCCCTACTTGCAATAAGTCTTCCCATAAAGCCTTAATGTCATATAGAATTGTATTTTAAACATTACCTCTTATTTACAGGTTCAAAACTCTTTGGCAATATTTACAGCAAATATGATCTCTGATAAATCAATACTTGCCACTGTGCCTGGTTGATAACTCTCTTGGATTTCATTTCCACCATATTATTGTAGATGACACTTTGAGATCATAAACTTTTGTGGCATATTATGTTTGAGTAGAACTATATTTGTGTGAGTGTGTACATGTATATCTACACACAGAAAAGTCTATAAGGTTACATACCAAACACCTTGGAGTGTGGAATGAGGTTGAGGATCCTTTCACTTCTAAAATGTCTGAAAATATTCTTTCTCTCTATCCAGCATATACATCCTTTTTATTTTTATTTTTTTAAATCACAAATCTAAAAAGAAACAAAATCCCAAACACCTAGGAAATATCCTGGTTGGACTTAAGGGAGTTTGATACATTTTCCAAATGGAATTTATTCTAGATTCATAGTTGGATTCATAGTGGGCTCCAATTCAAGGGGTACAGTGTATCCCAAGGAAATTAATCAGTTTCAGTGGATTTATTCTCCTTTGTGAAAATGTGTGGAATTAACACATACCAAATATCACCTCCCCTTTATATTGACTTTTAAACTTTATTATATGATTTTCATTCTTAAAACTGTTTTCATGTCATTAAAATATGCATATATTTCTTTGTCAATTTTAGTCACTATCTTACCATTTTAAAAAATAGTTAAAACACACATTCAACTTCTCTCCCCTTTTTTATTCACCTCTACTTTCCAGTTTTTGTTGTTACATTATAGTTTTTACATTATTAAAGTTGGAACATTGATTTATAGTCTCTGACTTTAATCAAGTTTATGTAGGTCTGTACAAGTTAACTCAGAAAATTGAAAACCTCTAAAAGATATTGAATTTATATAGAAGGAAATGTACTTCTGTTGAAGCTTTGTGATTCCATAGCAACTTTAATAAGGTCAAGGCTAACAAGTTCTTTTTCTCTTTCTAAACATTTTCCTTCTCTCATCAGTCATTCTCAGTTGATATCGAATCTTGAAATTTATGCCACTCTTTCTTTAAATATATATACAATTTATTTTCTAATTAATAGACTTTATAGTAGTTTTAGGTTTGCAGAACATTGAGCAGATAGAAGCAAGAACCATATACCCTCTGATTCAATACTATCAAGCTATTCATATAGATTATATTATTATCTGTATGGATTCTGAGAGGGCATTTGACAAAATAAGCATTCATTTTTATTAAAAACATTGACAATACAGGAATCATTTTATCGTTTCTTTCTTAACTTGATTATCTACACATAGACATATAGCTAAATGTCGAAAAGTCAGCATCATCCTAATGGGGAAATACTACAGATTCTCTCACCAAAGTCAAGAACAAGAATGAATATCCACTAACATTATGACAATTTAATGTTGTCTGAAAGAGATGAAGCTATAACTTAGACAAGAGAAGAAAATTAGAGATATAAATATTGGGAAGGAGGAGGTAAAACTATTTGCAGTTAACATAGTGTTTTTTGCAAAACACTAAGATATTAAGTAAGAAAGCAAAAGCCTGCAAGGATGAGATAATACAGTGACTTGGTGAAATAGAATTTGACACAAATAGAATTTATCTAAACATAAAACTGCAATGCAGGAGACGTGGGTTTGATCCTGGTTCAGGAAAATCCTCTGGAGAAGGAAAGGCAACCCACCCCAGTATTCTTGCCTGGGAAATCCCATGGACAGAGGAGCCTGGCATGCTATAGTCCTTGGGTTCCCAAGAGTCAGACACGACTTAGCAACCAAACCACCAAACATGAGACTACCAGTTCAAAGATATAATGAAAGACCTCATTCTTACTAGCAGCATAAAAAATAAAGCCACACGCCTAAACTTAGCACAGTATGTGCAAACTCTATATGAAAAGAAACTTCAAACCACTCCTACAGTACATAAAAGTAAACTTAAACTAATAGAAAAACATATCACAGTCAGAGAGAGAAAGAGTCAATATCAATGGCATCTATTTTTCCTAAATTCTTTTGCATTAATGTAATGTGATCTTAAATGGTACTGGGACCAGATAAAATGATTCTAAAGTTCACATAAAAATTGGGCAGTTTAGCTAAATAAACTTGGACAAAGAACAAAGAGCAGAAATGAGTTCTAACAGACATGGAGTCTATTATAAACCTCAGTAGGTAGAATCGTGTTGTGCTTATGTGTAAGGAGACACAATCCAAAATAGTAATATCAAAAATAAAAATATATACAGGATTTTAATATGTGATAAAGGTGTCATTGGAAAACAGTGAGTAAAAATGAAGCTTTCCAATTTCATGTATCCTGAAGTATCAGTCTTATCTTTCCATGATTGCTGGATTATATATTATGGTTAGAAAAGCCTTCCCCAATGTGAAATTATAAATAAACATTAATCCATAGTTTCTGTTAATTCAGCTCAGTTCAGTCACTCAGTCATGTCCAACTGTTTGCAACCCATGGATCGCATCACACCAGGCTTCCCTGTCCATCACCAAAGCCTGGAGTTTGCTCAAACTCATGTCCATTGAGTTGGTGATGCCATCCAACCATCTCATCCTCAGTCGTCCCTTTCTCCTCCTTCCTTCAATCTTTCCCAGCTTCAGGGTCTTTTCCAGTGAGTCAGTTCTTCCCATCAAGTGGCCAAAGCACTGGAGTCTCAGCTTCAGCATCAGTCTTTCCAATGAATGTTCAGGACTGATTTCCTTTAGGATTGACTGGTTTGATCTCCTTGCAGTCCAAGGAACACTCAAGAGTCTTCTCAAATACCACAGTTCAAAAGCATCAATTCTGGGAGTACAAGATGGCAGAGGAGTAGGTGGATGTGGAGTACATCTCTCTCCACAGGTACATCAGGAATACACCTGCAGATGCAGAAGTGCATGCAGAACACCAGCTGGGAGCAGACAGGAGAACCTAAATAGTGGAGAAGAATATAAAGAACCACACAAAACTTGGTAGGACAAAGGAACTAGGGGGGAAAACAGGAGTGTTAGTAAGGCTGGATCTGCCCTCAGCCAGTGGGGGCACTGAAGCAAGGGTCCGGTCCCCACATCACGGCAATCATCTGAGTCAGAGGAGAAACATTTAAGGCTGAGAATGAAACAGCTGATCTGTGGCAGCCTAAACGGAATGAGAATCAGATGGTCATTGCCACAGCCATACATACTCTGGACAGGGATGCAGGTCCCCTGGAAGGCAGAGCGGCTGGCAACTGGAGTTTAGGGATTGTGGAGAAATACCAGGGCAAGGTTGCTATTGACTGCAGAGAGACAGATTGATCTAAGAGGAGCTGAGAGAGGAGATTATGGTGGAAAATGCCTGTAGAGGAAAGCTGGGCAGCCATGGAAGCAAGGCAATACTGCTGAGTCAGGCGTAGGGGGTGGAGCCAACACCATAGCCTCTCTCTCCCCACATGCCCGCATCAGCAGCTCAACAAAAGAGAGGCTGGCTCATCAAATGCCTGACACACTGAATTACAGAGTAGGACCCCACCCAGGGTGCCCCTTTAAGTCCCTGATGCACTGATCTACAGAGTAGGGTCCTAGCCAGGGGGGCCTCTCTATGTGCCTGATGCGCTGAACAACAAAGAAGGACCCCAGGCAAAGGAACCCTCTAAGTGCCTGAATGGGTGGACCTATGGAGAAAGACTGGCCAAAGAGGCCTTCTGATCGCCAGCTACATGAGGCTTGAAAAAAGACTCTGATAGGGCCATAACTCCTGTGGTGGAGACAGTCCATGTCTCTGCACACTTGGCACCTCCAGGGTCCCCACAAGCCAAGCAGCTGTGCCACCTTCACGCTCAACACTCACTGGGGCAGAGCTGCCACAGGCAAAAAAGTCTCGCATCTATACACACAGGGTCACTTTGGTAGTGTCCAAATCTTTGCGACCCTGTAGACTGTGGCCTGCCAGGCTTCTCTGTCAGGGAGGGGTGCTTCTCTAGACAAGAATACTGGAGCGTACTGGCCAATACTGGTTGCCATACCCTTCTAGAGCACTATATTTCCTGCTGCCCTAGCTGCCAACTCCCCCTGAGTACCTGGTGCTGCCAGAACCCCTGCAACCCAAGCAGCTGCACTACCTCCACACCTGGCCCTCAAGGGGGGAAAACCAGATCCTCAAGGGCAGCCTCAGGAGCAAACCCCAGAAGGCAGAGGTGGAAATAAAACAATTGAAACCCAAGGGCAGTATGGCTAAGGAAGAAGACCCAAAACATTCCCACCAGCTGTACAAGCTGCAGATTAAATCCACACGATCAACTAGGCAGACTCTATGTCTATGCAATATATAAAATGTCATAGAGAGCTCCCACAAAAGAAAACGCACTAGTTCTGATAGCTGTGAACATTGGTGGCAAGAAAACACTGGAGTAGGACCAGATTAGAATCTGAGCTTCCCACACAGGTCCAGAGATCAGAAGAGTGTAGGAGGGCGTCCTAGGGAGGTGAGGTGGACTGTGACTTCTAGCTAGGGAAAAGACTCTGACAGCAGTGACTCAAGAAAAGCATTTATTATTCTTATGTTTTGATTTGTTCTGTAGATTCTTTTGGATTTTTTTCTTTTTCTTTTTCCTTTTCTTCCCCCCTCTGTTGTAGTTGTTGACTTTATTAGCACTATGAAATCCAATTAAGCTTTTGAACTTTCTTTTTTTTCCCCTAGTCACATTTTTTATTGTTGCTATAAACCTCTGTCTCTACATTGGGCTTTTGCAGTTCTGTGGAATTTTCCTTTTTCTCTCTCTCTCTTTTTTTAATTTTAATTTTTTAAGCCTATTATTATTTTTTCTACATTTATTCCTTTGTTTGTTTTTCCTACTGTTCTGTTCCCCTTGAGTTAATCTTTAATGTATATAAATCTTCTTTATCTATCTCTATTTAACTTTGCATATCTATTCTTTCTTTCTTTTCTTTCTTGTTAACATATTTGTTAATTTTATTTTCATTGCTTTAATGTCCAACTGGTGCCTTGCTTTATAAACTTGTTTTCCAGTTTATGCTTTAGTTAGTTTTCTTCTTGTAGATATAATTTTTGGTTCCTTTGTTTGCCAGATCAATCTATTGTACTTTATTTTTCTGGGACTATTTTGATTTTGCTTATGAGTGTATATGTATATGTGTATATTAAATCACACTTTTTACTGTTGTTATAAACCTCTGTCTCTGTGTTGGGTTTTTGCAGTTCTATGGGATTTTCCTTTTTTTGTTTTTTTTCTTCTTCCCTTTTTTTTCTTTTCTCTTTTTTATAATTTTAATTCTTAAAATTTTTAACCTATTATTATTTTTTCCTACATTTATTCATTTGTTTGCTTTTCCTACTGTTCTTTTCCCCTTGCAATTAATCTTTAATGTTTATAAATCTTCTTCATCTATCTCTATTTAACTTTGCATAACTATTCCTTCTTTCTTTTCTTTCTCTTCTTTCCTCTCAATATATTTACTTGTTTTATTTTCATTGCTTTATTCCCCACTTGGCACCTTGCTTTAGTTTTGTTTTCTAGTTTGTGCTTTAGTTAGTTTTGTTCTTCACTGGTAATTATAATTTTTTATTTCTTTAGTTTGCTGGGTCAATCTACCATACTTTATTTTTGTTAGACTGTTTTGACTTTGCTCATGAGTGTATATGTATATGTGTATATTCCATTATTTTAATTATTATTTGCCTGATTTTGTAACTGCTATTTGTCTGGAGTTCATCTTTGGTTTTCAGATATTTGTTTTAATGCCATAACAAACCCACCTGTGGAATCTTCATTCCTGAACATAGATCAAGCCTTGAGACTTTGGAGTGGGAGCACTGACCCCAAGACCCTAGACTACCAGAAAACTAACCCTAAGGAGTATCAAATAGTGAAAACTCACACAAAGGAAACCACTTGAATACAAGACCCAGAATCACCCAACCACCAGTAGCACCCTGTGCAGGACACTCATCTAAACAACAAACAAAACAAAAATACAAACCCAATCATCAGCAGACAGGAGTACCACCTCACTCAGCCTGTCCATCAGAGGAAAAACAAACAAACAAAAAGTCAGCACAAATCTCACCCTATATGAAGCTTACACAACCCCCGGACCAACCTTGGGAAGGCAGAAACCAAAAGGAAGAAAGGATTCATCCTTGAAGCCTGGGAAAAGGAGACCTCAAACACAATAAGTTAAAAAGAAATAATGAAAAGGCAGAGAAAAACTATAGAAATGAAGAAACAAACTAGAAACACAGAAGTCCAAATAAATGAAGAGGAAATAGGCAAACTACCTAAAAAAAATTCAGAATAATGATAGTAAAGATGAAAAAAAAACCTTAAAAACAGAATGGAGAAAAATTCAAGACTCAATTAAGAAAGACATAGAAGAATTAAAGAATAAACATGCAGAGACAAACAACACAGTTAATGAAATTAAAACTACTCTAGAAGGAATCAATAGCAGAGTATCTGAATCAGAAGAATGAATCAGTGAGCTGGAAGATAAAATGGTGGAAATAACTTCTGAATAGGAGAATAAAGTAAAAAGAATGAAAAGAACTGATGACAGTCTGAGACCTCTGGGACAATGTCAAATGCACCAACATTCGAATTATAGGGGTCACAGAAGAAGAAGAGAAAAAGAAAGGGTATGAGAAAATTTTTGAAAGATTATAGTTGAGAATTTCCTCAACACAGAAAAGGAAATAGTCAATCAAGTACAAGAGGCACAAAGAGTCCCATACAGGATAAACCCAAGGAGAAACATGCCAAGACACATACTAATCAAACTAACAAAGACTAAACACAAAGAAAGAATATTAAAAGCAGCAAGGGAGAAGCAACAAGTAACATACAAGGGAAACCCCATATGCTTAACAGCTGATCTTTCAGCAGAAACTCTGCAGGACAGAAAGGAATGGCAGGATATATTTAAAGTAGTGAAAGGGAAACATCTACAACCAAGATTGCTGTACCCAGCAAGGATATCATTCAAAATTTATGGAGAAATAAAAAGCTTTTCAGACAAGCAAGAGTTAAGAGAATTCAATACCACCAAACCAACTACAACAAATATTAAATAGATTTATATAGTCAAGAAATACAAGAGAAGAAAAAAAGATCTACAAAATCAGTCCCAAACTATTAAGAAAATAGCAATAGGAACATATATATCAATAATTACTTTAAATGTAAATGGTTTAAATGCTTTAACCAAAAGACACAGACTGGTTGAATGGATACAAAAACAAGACCCATATATAGGCTGTCTACAGGAAATGCACGTCAGATCTCAAGACACATATAGACTGAAAGTGAGAGGGTGGAAAATATATTCCAATATTCCATGCAAATGGGAAGCAAAAGAAAGCTGGAGTAGCAATCCTCATATCAGACACAATAGTCCTTAAAATAAAGACGATTACAAGAGGTAAGGAAGGGCACTACATAATGATCAAGAGGAAGACATAGCAACTGTAAATATCTATGCACCCAACACAGGAGCACCTCAATACATAAGATAAGCACTAACAGACATAAAAGGAGAAATTGACAGTAACACAATAATAGTAGGCGATTTTAACACCCCACTCACACCAATGGACAGATCATCAAAACAGAAAATTAATAAGGAAACACATGTCTTAAATGATACATTAGATGAGGTGGATCTCATTGATATCATCAGGACATTCCACCCAAATCAGAAGAATACACATTCTTCTCAAGTGCATATGGAACATTCTCCAGGATAGACCACATCTTGGGCCACAAATCAAACCTCAATAAATTTAAGAAAATTAAAATTGTATCAAGCATCTTCTCTGACCACAACACTATGAGACTAGATATCAACTAAAGAAAAAAACTGTAAGAAACACAGACACATTGAGATTAAACAACACATTTCTAAGTAACCAAAAGGTTACTGAAGAAACCAAAAGGGAAATTAAAAAAATTCTAGAAACAGAAGACAATGAAAACATGACAACTCAAAACCTATGGGATGCAGCAAAAGCAGTTTTAAGAGGGAAGTTTATAGCAGTACAATCCTACCTCAAGAAACAGAAAAACATCGACTAGACAACCTAACTTTACACATAAAACAGCTAGAAAAAGAACAAAAAAGTCCCCAAAATTAGTAGAAGGAAAGAAATCATAAAGATCCAAGCAGAAATAAATGAAAAAGAAATGAAAGAAACAATAGTAAAGATTAATAAAACTAAAAGCTAGTTCTATGAAAAGATAAACAACATTGACAAACCTTTATCCAGACTCATTAAGATAAAAAGAGAGGAGGATCAAATCAACAAAGTTAGAAATGAAAAAGGAGAGGTTGCCACAAACAATGCAGAAATACAAAGGATAATAACAGACTATTATGAAAAAATATATGGCAATAAAATGGATAACCTTGGAAAAATGGACAGATTCTCAGAGAAGTTCAATCTTCCAAGACTGAACCAGGAAGAAATAGAAATCCTGAACAACCCAATTACAAGCACTGAAATTGAAGCTGTGATCAAAAATCTCCCAGAAAACAAAAGCCCAGGACCAGATGGCTTCACAGGAGAATTCTATCAAACATTTAGAGAAGAGCTAATGCTTATCCTTCTAAAACTCTTTCAAAAAATTGCCAAGGAAGGAACACTTCCAAACTCATTCTTTGAGGTCACCATCACCCCAACACCAAAACCAGACAAAGACAACACAAAAAAAGAAAACCACAGGCCAATATCACTGATGAACAGAGATGCAAAATTTTAGCAAACAGAATTCAGCAACACATCAAAAAGCTCATACACCATGATCAAGTTGGGTTTATTCCAGGAATGCAAGGATTCTTCAATATATATAAATCAATCAATGTGATACACCACATTAACAAATTGAAAGATAAAAACCATATGATACTCTCAATAGATGCAGAAAAGCCCTTTGGCAAAATTTAGCACCCACTTATGATTACAACACTTCAAAAAATGGGCATAGAAGGAACCTACCTCAACATAGTAAAGGCCATATTTGATAAGCCTACAGAAAATATCATTTTCAATGGTACAAAACTGAAAGCATTCCCCCTAAGATCAGGAACAAGACAAGGGCATCCATTTTTGCCACTATTATTCAACATAATTTTGGAAATCCTAGCTACAGCTATCAGAGAAGAAAGAAGAAATAAAAGGAGTTCAGATCAGAAAAGAAGTTAAGCTCTCACTGTTTGCAGATGATGTTATACAGTACATAGAAAACCCTAAAGATAGCATTGGAAAATTACTAGAGCTAACCAGTGAATTTAGCAAAGTTGAAGGATACAAAATCAATACACAGAAATCACTTGTATTTCTATATACCAGCAATGAAAAATCAGAAAGAGCAATTAAGGAATCAATCCCATTCACCATTGCAAGAAAAAGAATAAAATATCTAGGGATAAACTTACCTAAGGAGACAAAAGAACTGCAGAAAATTAAAAGACACTAATGAAAGAAATCAAAGACAACATAAACAGATAGAGAGATATTCCATGTTCCTGGGTAGGAAGAATCAATATTGTGAAAATGACTATACTACCAAACACAATCTACAGACTTAATGTGATCCCTATCAAATTACCAATGGCATTTCTCATAGAACTAAAACAAAAAATTTCACAATTCACATGGGAACCCAAAAGATCCCAAATAGACAAAGCAGTCTTGAGAAAGAAGAATGGAGTTGGAGGAATCAACCTTCCTGACTTCAGATTATACTTCAAAGCTACAGTCATCAAGACAGTATGATACTGTCTTGCACAAAAACAGAAATATAGACCAATGAAAGAAGATAGAAAGCCCAGAAATAAACCCGTGCAGCTCTGGGTAACTTATTTTTGACAAAGGAGGCAAGAACATACAATGGGGCAAAGACAGCCTCTTCAATAAACGGTGCTAGAAAAACTGGATAATTACATGTTGTTGTTTAGTTTAGTTGCTAAGTTGTGTTCAACTCTTTTGCAACCCCATGGACTGTAGCTCACCAGGCTCCTCTGTCCACAGTATTTCCCAGGCAAGAATACTGGGGTGGGTTGCCATTTTCTTCTCCATTAGCTACATGTAAAAGAATGAAATTAGAACACTTTAACACCATACACAAAGATAAACTCAAAATGGATTAAAAACCTAAATGTAAGACCAGGAAGTATAAAACTCTTAGAGGAAAACATAGGCAGAACACTCGATGACATAAATCAAAGCAAGATCCTCTATGACCCACCTCCTACAGTAAAGGAAATAAAAGTTAACAAGTGGGACCTTATTAAACTTAAAAGCTTTTGAACATCAAAGGAAACTACAAGCAAGGTGAAAAGAAAACCCTCAGAATGTGAGAAAATAATATCAAATGAAGCAACTGACAAAGGATTAATTTCCAAAATATACAAGCAGCTCATACAACTCAATGCCAGGAAGAAAAAATAAATAAATAAAAAATGTGGGGAAAAGGCCTAAACAGACATTTCTCCAAAGAAGATAACCAGATGGCTAACAAACACATGAAAAGATAGTCAGCATCATTCATTATTAGAGAAATGCTAGTCAAAACTACAATGAGATATCACCTCACATCGGTCAGAATGGCCATCCTCAAAAAGTCTACAAACAATAAATGCTGGAGAGGATGTGGGGAAAAGGGAATGCTCTTGAACTGTCGGTGGAAGTGTAAATTGAAACAGCCACTATGGAAGATGGTATGAAGATTCCTTAAAAAACAATGAATAAAACCACCATATGACCCAGCAATGTCACTCCTAGGCATATACCCTGAGGAAACCAAAATTGAAAAAGATACATGTATCCCATTGTTCATTGCAACACTATTTACAATAGCTAAAACATAGAAGTAACCTAGATGTCCATCAACAGATGAATGGATAAAGAAGTTGTGGTACATATACACAATGGAATATTACTCACCCATAAAAAGGAATGCATCTGAGTCAGTTCTGATGAGGTGGATGAACCTAAAACCTAATATACATAGTGAAATGAGTCAGAAAGAAGATAAATATCATATTCTAAACCCAAATCACTGCAGATGTCGATTGCAGCCATGAAATTAAAAGACTCTTACTCCTTGGAAGGAAAGTTATGACCAACCTAGATAGCATATTCAAAAGCAGAGACATTACTTTGCCATCAAAAGTCCATCTAGTCATGGCTATGGTTTTTCCTGTGGTCATGTATGGATGTGAGAGTTGGACTGTGAAGAAAGCTGAGCGCCCAAGAATTGATGCTTTTAAACTGTGGTGTTGGAGAAGACTCTTGAGAGTCCCTTGGACTGCAAGGAGATCCAACCAGTCCATTCTAAAGGAGATCAGCCCTGGGATTTCTTTGGAAGGAATGATGCTAAAGCTGAAACTCCAGTACTTTGGCTACCTCATGCAAAGAGCTGACTCATTGGAAAAGATCCTGATGCTGGGAGGGATTGGGGGCAGGAGGAGAAGGGGACGACAGAGGATGAGATGGCTGGATGGCATCACCGACTTTATGGACGTGAGTCTGAGTAAACTCCGGGAGTTGGTAATGGACAGGGAGGCCTGGTGTCCTGCGATTCATGGTGTTGCAAAGAGTTGGACACAAGTGAGCAACTGAACTGAACTGAACTGAATACATATATATGGAATCTAGAAGAATGGTACCGAAGAACTTATTTACAGGGCAGCAATGGAGAAAGAGACATACAGAATAGACTTATGAACATGGGGAAAGCAGAGGAGAGGGTGAGATGTATAAAAAGAGTAATGTTGAAGCTTACATTCAGTTCAGTTCAGTCTCTCAGTTGTGTCTGACTCTTTGCGACCCCATGAATCGCAGCACAACAGGCCTCCCTGTCCATCACCAACTCCCGGAGTTCACTCAGATTCACGTCCATTGAGTCGGTGATGCCATCCAGCCATCTCATCCTCTGTCGTCCCTGTCTCCTCCTGCCCCCAATCCCTCCCAGCATCAGAGTCTTTTCCAATGAGTCAGCTCTTCGCATGAGGTGGCCAAAGTACTGGAGTTTCAGCTTTAGCATCATTCCTTCCAAAGAAATCCCAGGGCTGATCTCCTTTAGAATGGACAAGTTGGAACTCCTTGCAGTCCAAGGGACCCTCAAGAGTCTTCTCCAACACCACAGGTCAAAAGCATCAATTCTTGGGCGCTCAGCTTTCTTCACAGTCCAACTCTCACATCCGTACATGACCACTGGAAAAACCATAGCCTTGACTAGATGGACCTTTGTTGGCAAAGTAATGTCTCTGCTTTTGAATATGCTATCTAGGTTGGTCATAACTTTCCTTCCAAGGAGTAAGCGTCTTTTAATTTAATGGCTGCAGTCACCATCTGCAGTGATTTTGGAACCCAAAAAAATAAAGTCTGACACTGTTTCCACTGTTTCCCCATCTGTTTCCCACGAAGTGATGGTACCAGATGCCATGATCTTTGTTTTCTGAATGTTGAGCTTTAAGCCAACTTTTTCACTCTCCACTTTCACTTTCATCAAGAGGCTTTTTAGTTCCTCTTCACTTTCTGCCATAAGGGTGGTGTCATCTGCATATCTGAGGTTATCAATATTTCTCCCGGCAATCTTGATTCCAGCTTGTGCTTCTTCCAGCCCAGTGTTTCTCATGATGTACTCTGCATATAAGTTAAATAAGCAGGGTGACAATATACAGCCTTGATGTACTCCTTTTCGTATTTGGAAACTTACATTACTTACAAAACCTACATTACTATATGTAAAATAGATAGCCGAAGGGAATTTGCTGTATGGCTCAGGAAACTCAAACAGGGACTCTCTATCAACCTGTGGGGTGGGGAGGGGGATGCAAGGAATGTTCAAAAGGGACGGGATATATGTATACCAATGGCTGATTCATCTTGAGGTTTGACAGAAAGCAACAAAATTCTGTAAAGCAATTATCCTTCAATTAAAAAATAAATTAAAAAAAGAACACAACAAAGCAAACCAAAAAAGCATCAATTTTTCAGCACTCAGCTTTGTTTTCGGTCCAACCCTCACATCCATACACAACTACTGGAAAAACCATCCCTTTGACTAGATGGACCTTTGTCAGCAAAGTAATGTCTCTGCTTTTTAATATGTTGTCTAAATTGGTCATAGCTTTTCTTCCAAGGAGTAAGCGTCTGTTAATTTCATGGCTGCAGTCACCATCTGCAGTGATTTTGGAGCCCAAGAAAATAAAGTCTGTCACTTTTTCCATTATTTCCCCATCTATTTGCTATGAAGTGATGGTACCAGATGCCATGATCTTAGTTTTCTGAATGTTGAGTTTTAAGCCAACTTTTTCACTCTCCTCTTCCACTTTCATCAAGAGGCTCTTTAGTTCCTCTTTGGTTTCTGCCATAAGGGTGGTGTCATTTGCATATCTGAGGTTATTGATATTTCTCCTAGCAATCTATATTCCAGCTTGTGGTTCATTCAGCCCAGTATTTCACATGATGTACTCTGTATATAAGTTAAATAAGTAGGGTGACAACATACAGTCTTGACATTCTCCTTTCCTAATTTGAAACCAGTCTATGGTTCCATGTCTAGTTCTAACTGTTGCTTCTTGACCTGCATACAGATTTCTCTGGAGACAGTTAAGGTGGTCTGGTATTCTTAACTCTTTAAGAATTTTCCAGTTTGTTGTGATCTCACAGTCAATGGCTTTGGTGTAGTCAAAATTTTTCTGTTAACTAAAAAAATATAAACTTTTGATCAACAGTGTTAGATGGATCACCTGGCCATCTGGAGTCAGTTAACATTGCAAATCTTACACTAGACAAATTCTGAATGAATGGATAGTTGAAATTTTGAAAATGAAACTATACAAAAGCTACAAGAAAACATCAAGAAATTATATCCTTGAAATGGGGCTGACCTTTATTAATATAATGAAAAATTAAAGACAAGAATGACAATTTTTCCCAGAGAAAAGTCAAGAACGTTTTCATGGAGTGTAAAAACTGGAATATAGATTGCCAGGAGAAATATCAGTAACCCCATGCCATACAAAAATTCAAAGGATAAATGAGAAATGGGTGATGATTGGAAGGTGGGGATTGTAACTCATTCATTAACAAAGGCTAATTCCCTAATATATAAATCACTCTTAGTTACTGAGATAAAACAGGCTAACAACCCCAACAAAATGCAGGTAAGATTATTTGCAGATAAATACTAATATGTCCTCAAACATAGGAAAGGAAGCTATACCTCAACAGTGGAAGTACGAGAAATCATGTTTAATCTACGCTGAGATACCATGTTTTACATTTTTTGTTGACAAAAATCCTAACAGTTGACATATTCTTCTAGCAAAATTATGGGAAAACGACTGTTCTTATACATTGTTCTGGATTCCAAGATGGAATGACATTTTAGGAAGGAAATTTGATATTATTTACCTAAGTGCATTTAACCGTATCTAGTAGTACTGCTATAAAGTAATCGTACAGATACATATGGATATTTAAGAAATATTTTAAAACATTTACACAGTATTATTAATTGTGGGACTGTTTATAACACATACAAGCATGGAAACCATTCAAGGCCAGCAATAGGGGACTGAAAGCACGAACTCTGGTGGATCTACACAGCACAGTCCTAGGAAGCTGTTAAGAACAGTGATGTGACCAAGATTTTGGTACCAAAATGGTGAGACCCCCAACGTTTTATGTTGTGATTAAAAAGTAATAGAGTAGCAGTTTTAGTAAAGAAAGGGGGCTAATATATTTACAAAGAAATATTAAAAGCATACACAAACAACAAATGAAATTGTTGAGGGAGAGGGTGGGAAGAGAGGCGGGAGTCTTCTCTTTGGTAAGTTGTATACACATATATCTGGGGTTGGTGGTGAGAGGGAGGCCGAGGAGGGAGGGGATATATGTGAACATACAGCTGATTCACTGTGTTGTATAGCAGAAACTAACAATGTAAAGCAATTACGTAAGTTATATATATTTATAGTATATTGATTATTGCACCATATGGACATCTTCAAAAATAAAACTGCACACATATATATGTATATATGCACTATATATAATTTTAAATCTAGATTGAAACATTTCCCACAGAAATCTAAATATCTGAGTAAGTTGCTTCACTGTTGTCTAGCATCTGACTCATAAAAATCTAATGCAATAGGATTCTTGTTTCTTTGTAGACTCTCTGTCTCTCCCTCTCCCCACACCCTTTCGGGAAGCTTATAGAATTTTCCTCTTTATTCTTAAAAGCTGTGGTACATATACACAATGGAGTATTACTCAGCCATTAAAAAGAATACATTTGAATCAGTTCTAATGAGATGGATGAAACTGGAACCTATTATACAGAGTGAAGTAAGCCAAAAAGAAAAACACCAATACAGTATACTAACGCATATATATGGAATTTAGAAAGATGGTAACAATAACCCTGAGTACGAGACAGCAAAAGAGACACTGATGTATAGATCAGTCTTATGGACTCTGTGGGAGAGGGAGAGGGTGGGGAGATTTGGGAGAATGGCATTGAAACATGTATAATATTATGTATGAAACGAGTCACCAGTCCAGGTTTGATGCACGATACTGGATGCTTGGGGCTGGTGCACTGGGATGACCCAGAGGGAGGGTATGCGGAGGGAGGAGTGAGGAGGGTTCAGGATGGGGAACACAGGTATACCTGTGGTGGATTCATTTCGATATTTGGCAAAACTAATACAATATTGTAAAGTTTAAAAAAAAAACTGCAAAATTTTTCCAAGATGAATATGCTCAGCATTTTGTGTGCTGTCCCTGTCTAAATATGAGTGAATATTTTAGAAGCTCAGGTTAGTTTTTGACTCCTATAAATTTATGTTTTCTCTTTACATTCTGAGCTTCCCTGGTAGCTAAGACAATAAAGAATCTGCCTGGAATGTGGGAGGCCCAGGTTTGAGCCCTGAGTCAGAAGATTCCCTGGAGAAGGAAATGACAACCCACAACAGTATTCTTGCCTGGAGAATTCCATGGACAGAGGAGCATAGCAAGCTAGAGTCCATGGGATTGCAAAGAGTCAGAAATGACTGAAGGACTAACATTTTACATTCTGAAAGAACTCCATGTCTTCATCATCTGCTTCACCAAAACACAATTCTGATACATAAATACAGCTTAAACATGTGAACAAGTCCCAAATGGGCAATGCATTGCTTGGAGAAAAGTTAAGAGATCTAAACAAAGGGAATTGTACCCACATTATGGGATTTATAGCTGAGATATAGGTTCTTTTAAACTTCACAGTCCCTACAATTCATCATCTCCTTTGCAAAATGCAAGTATCTCATTCATTAAAATCAATAAAAATGTAGAAAAATCTCCTAATAGCTCTGATGTCTTTCTTTTCACTGGCTTTCTCAGAGATCTATAAACTATAAATAGAATAAGAAAAATGCTTTCTCCTTAAACTTCAGATACCTCCTGGTTTCTTTCATTTTTATGTCAGTAATCCAAATTTCTGTCAGATTTTACCTCAGAACCCTCTAGTTTCTGCCATATTTTACCTCAGCACCCCCAGATTCTGTCAGATTTTACCTCAGAATTCCCTACTTTCTGTCAGATTTTACCTCAGGATCCCCTGCTTTCTGTCAGAGTTTACCTCAGAATGCCTTAGTTTCTTTCAGATTTTACCTTAGAATCCTCTGGTTTCTGTCAGATTTTATCTCAAAATCCTTGAGTTTCTGTCAGATTTTACCTCAGAACCCTCTAGTTTCTGTCAGATTTACCTCAGAACCCTATTAGCTATCAGATTTTGTCTCAGAACCCTCTACTTTCTGTCAGATTTTACCTCAGATCCCTCTGGTTGCTGTCAAATTTTACCTCAGTATGTTCTAGTTTCTATCAGGTTTTACCTCAGAAAATCCTAGTTTCCATCTGACTTTACCTCAGAACCCCCTAGTTTCTGTCAGATTTTACTTTAGAATCCCCTACTTTCTGCAAGATTTTACCTCAAAACTCCCTACTTTCTGCCACATTTTACCTTACAACCCCCTACTTCCTATCAGATTTTACCTCAGAATCCACTACTTTACGTTAGATTTTACCTTAGAACCCAGCTGGGTAGTTTTGACAGCCTTTGAAGACAGTTTTTAGTCCTGTGGTAGCAACTTAGTGTCTTGAAGGAGTTCTTTTCTTTGTTGGGCGTCTGAATTTCAGGTTGGCTGTTATATTAGTGCTATCTCTTTATCTTTTTTCCAGAAATATTGAACATGGTAGAGATTAGTATTAAAATCTAGAAGGTATTTAACCCTTTTACTCACATGGGCTGTTTTTAAGTATTTAACAATGATGTTATGAATATAAGAGCAAGGTCATCGGAACAGGGCGTCTTCAGTTGTACCAAGTCCTCCTGCAAGTCAGGATTTAAAAGTTTTTTTAAATGAAGCATTTAAATTTTTTTTTTTAATTCTAGGATAATTGCTTTTGAATATTGTGTTGGTTTCTGCTTTATGAATTGGCTATATGCATACATACATCTCCTCCCTCTTAAGCCTCCCTCCCATCCATTTCCACCCCACCCCTCTAGTTAGTCACAGAGCCCCATGCTGAACTCCCTGTGCTATACAGTAGCTTCCCACTAGTTATCTGTTTCACACATTTTAGTGTATTTATGTCAGTGCTACTGGGAAGAAATAGAGAAGCAGATGCAGAGTACGGACTTGTGGACACAGCAGGCGAAGGAGCGGGTAGGATTTTTTTTTTTAATGAGACTTTTCAAAGGTCATTCAAAGATGAATCATTCATCTCACTATCCTGGTATTTGTCCTGGTATAGCAGAGACTTTTCTCGATATATTCTGGTATCTCTGTTAATGCTTTGACATCTATGCCTACAATATTTATTTCTTGTTACCTCCATACCAAAAATGAAACTGTGTATTTGCTTTTGGAAGAATTACTATGATGTTCATTTTTCACATATTATCTTCATATATTGAGGAAGTCTTTAAAATGTTTTTGGCCTTTCCCAGATAAATCAGCCCAAAACAAATCTTTAGAAAACCTCTTTATCACACATTATTCTCAGGAATTAAGTCAGACAAAGACAATATCATATGATACCACTTACTGTTGTTGTTCAGTCACTAAGTTGTGTCCAACTTTTTGGTACCCCATGGACTGCAGTTTACCCAGCTTCCTTGTCCTTCACTATCTCCCAGAGTTTGCTCAAACTCATGTTCATTGAGCTGGTGATGGTATATGACCATCTCATCTTCTGTAGCCCCCTTTGCTTCCTGCTCTGAATCTTTCCCAGCATCAGTTTTGAAGCCAAAATAAAAGTGAATAAGTGACACTCTAACGCTGAACTAGTTTTGTGCTAGTTTTGTTCAATCTATTCAACTTAGTTTTCTGTTAAAAGATCACTGGTTAAGTCTTCTTTTAATAAACTTATTTAAAAGTTTTTTTCCTAGTATCATTCTTTTAATTTTTAATCATCTGAGATTCTTTCAGACTGACTTAATACTCTATAAATGAACAAACCACTGCATAATTGATTAATTTATTTTTATAGTATATGAATTAATGTACCATGCAGTACAATGTACTCTCCCCTTTCCTACCCTTATGAAGATGCTCACAGCTATTAAAAAGAATGCATTTGAATCAGTTCTAATGAGGTGGATGAAACTGGAGCTTATTATACAGAGCAAAGTAAGTCAGAAAGAAAAACACCAATAGAGTATATTAACACATACATATGGAATTTAGAAAGATGGTAACAATAACCCTATATACGAGACAGCAAAAGAGACACAGATATATAGAACAGTCTTTTGCACTCTGTGGGAGAAGGCAAGGGTGGGATGGATGGTTTGAGAAAGTAGCATTGAAACATGTATATTACCATATGTGAAATAGATCGCCAGTCCATGTTCAATGCATAAGGCAGGGTGCTCAGCGCTGGTGCACTGGGATGCACCAGGATGCATCCAGAGGGTGCACTGGGATGACCCCGAAGGATGGGGTGGGGAGGGAGGTGGGAGGGAGGGTCAGGATGGGGAACACATGTCCACCCATGGCTCATTCATGTCAATGTATGGCAAAACCAATACAATATTGTAAAGTAATTAGCCTCCAATTAAAATAAAAAGAAAAAATAAATAAATAAATTCTAACAACAACAACAAAAAATGAAAATGCTGACAATCATGCATTTTCATTTGAAAGGATCTCAATCCAGTATGATTTTTTCCATTTGGTCAAATGGAAAATGGTTTGGTGGGCAATAGCATTAATAGTATTAATTAACTGTTGAAGGGAAATGCATTTATTTTACTTAGTGATTTTATTGTATCTCTGAGCCTACATTTTTTTTTTCTTCTTTTTTTCCCACACTCTGAGACTTGTGTGATCTTAGTTCCCCAACCATGAATTGAACCAGGGCCCTCAGCTGTGAAAGCACAAAATCCTAGTCACTCGACTGCCAAAGAATTCCCTTGAGTATACTTTTTCATCTATACAACTTTGGAAACATTTATTTTGTATCTTAGAAATTATGAGAGGTTAATGATTCAAAAATCATAGTTTTTGTTTGTTTGTTTTTTACCCTGGAATAATTTATCACACTGTAGCCTATTCTGGGCTCCCCAGGTGACTCAGTGGTAAAGAATTCATCTGCCAATCCAGGAGACACATGGAATGAAGGTTTGATTCTTGGCTTGGGAAGATCTGCTAGTGGAGGAAATGGCAATTGATTCCAGTATTCTCCCTGAGATAATCCCATGACAGAGGAGTCAAGTGGGCTACCATCTAGGGACTTGAAAAGAGTCAGACATGAATGAGCATGGACATGCATGCAGCTTAATTTGCCTGTCTCTGCATCTCACTGGATTCTCCAGCCCTTCCCCAACCCCCCGACCCAGAACCTGACTCTACTATCCAGATTACTCCATGGATCATCCCTCCAACTTATTGAGTATGAACTGATGCTATAAATTTTCTTTCACTCACAGTGAGTCCTCAGCCTGGAACACATTTCTCTTCATTCATCCATCCTCTGCCTCCTGCAAACTGTAGTTCCATCTCCCCAGGGTCTTCAAGGCCTCTAATATCTTCTCTGTCTTTCCTTTAAATAATAATAACACTGCCATTTATGAAGAGTTTATACCATCAGAGCTTGTAAAGCTTCTCCATCAAGGTCTCCTTTTATCAGAAAAGAATGAATACTATTCCAAGAGTGGGAAGGAGTGGGGTGGGTCTTATGCATTTTTCAAACATTGCATATTTATTTTAAAATAGTGTTTTAAATTGATTCCCTTAAAAACTGGATGAAGATGTGGATCATCTGACAACTCTGGGGAATACTTTTCTATGGCTGCCTAGAAGGAATCAGAAAGAGGCTGGTTGATAACTTACCACCAAGCTCCTTATATAATGAATAAGATATAAATTAATACTTCTTCCCCTACAGGGCTTCTCAGTTAACACTAGTGGTAAGGAATCTGCCTGCCAATGCAGGACACAGGGGTCTGATCTCTGAGTCAGGAAGATCCCCTGGAGAAGGGAATGGCACCCCACTCCAGTATTCTTGCCTGGAGAATTCCATGGACAGAGGAGCCTGCCTGGCAGGCTACAGTCCATGGGGTCCCAAAGAGTCAGACACGACTGAGGGACTGCACACATGGTACATTAAATTACATGAGAAACATTGTCAAAACTAATAAAAAATCTTCTAACACTATATTTTATAGTAAAATATTAATATAAAAGTTGTAGAAATTATATGAAGTACCTAAAATTTGAAATGTCCTGGTATGTTGTTGGTCATCATTGTAGCTATTATCTTAAAATGTTGTATGTCACAGAAATAACCAAATTCTTTTAGGGTTTATTTTGTTTGCTGCATTCTAATATCTCCATTTCAGAAGTCTTATGACACTTTTGACTCCTTGATTATTGTCTAATGAGGGCTGAGTCCAAAGCTGTCTGAATCACCACTATAATCCCAGGGATTAAGGTGGACATACAAGCATCACTGAAAAAATTAAGTAATATTCTAACACTTACTTAAAGGATGAGGTACTTTTTGGAGCTTGTGTGGCTTAAGTAACTCACCCAAGGGCTGTACAGCTAATAGTAGCAGAGTGAGGCTCCAGCTTTTTCTGACTCCACACACAGGGGAATTAATGACCACACTATATTAAAAAGCAGAGACATTACTTTGTCAATAAAGTTTCATCTAGTCAAGGCTATGGTTTTTCCAGTAGTCATGTATGGATGTGAGAGTTGGACTGTGAAGAAAGCTGAGCGCCAAAAAATTGATGCTTTTGAACTATGGTGTTGGAGAAGACTCTTGAGAGTCTCTTGGACTGCAAGGAGATCCAACCAGTCCATTCTAAAGGAGATCAGTCCTGGGTGTTCATTGGTAGGACTGATGTTGAAGCTGAAACTCCAATACTTTGGCCACCTGATGTGAAGAACTGATTCATTTGAAAAGACCCTGATGTTGGGAAAGATCGAGGGCAGGAGGAGAAGGGGACGACAGAGGATGAGATGGTTGGATGGCATCACTGACTCAATGGACATGGGTTTGGGTGGACTTTGGGAGTTGGTGATGGACAGGGAAGCCTGGCGTGCTGCAGTTCATTGGGTTGCAAAGAGTGGGACACAACTGAGTGATTGAACTGAACTGATAGATCTAAAAAAGGAACAAAGCTTTCCTAAGTGATCAGTGCAAAGAAATAGAGGAAAACAATAGAATGGGAAAGACTAGAGACCTCGTCAAGAAAATTAGAGATACCCAGGGAATATTTCATGCAGAGATGGGCACAATAAAGAACAGAAACAGTATGGACCTAACAGAAGCAGAAAACATTAAGAAGAAGTGGCAAGAATACACAGAAGAACTATACAAAAAAGATCACGATCCAGATAACCATGATGGTGTGATCACTCAACTAGAGCCAGACAACTTGGAGTGCAAAGTCAAGTGAACCTTAGGAAGCATCACTACGAACAAAGCTAGTAGAGGTGATGGAATTCCAGATGAGCAATTTCAAATCCTAAAAGATGATACAGTTAAAGTGCTGCACTCAACATGCCACCAATTATGGAAAACTCACCAGTGGCCACAGGACTGGAAAAGGTCAGTTTTCATTTCAATCCCAAAGAAAGGCAATGCCAAAGAATGTTCAAACTACCACACAATTGCACTCATGTCACATGCTAGCAAAGTAATACTCAATATTCTCCAAGCTAGGCTTCAACAGTACATGAGACAAGAACACCCAGATGTTCAAGCTGGATTTAGAAAAGGCAGAGGAACCAGAGATCAAACTGCCAACATCCATTGGATCATGGAAAAAGCAAGAGAGTTCCAGAAAAACATCTACTTCTGCTTTATTGACTATGCCAAAGCCTTTGACTGTGTGGATCACAACACACTGGAACATTCTTAAAGAGATGGGAATACCAGACCATCTTAACTGTTTCCTGAGAAATCTGTATGTAGTTCAAGAAGCAACAGTTAGAACTGGACTTGGAACATTGGACTGGTTCCAAATTGGGAAAGGGGTATGTCAAAGCTGTATGTTGTCACCCTGCTTATTTAACTAATATGCAGAGTACGTCATGTGAAATGCTGGGCTGGATGAAGCACAAGCTGGAATAAAGATTGCTGGTAGAAATACCAATAACCTTAGATATGCAGATGATACCACCCTTATGGCAGAAAGTAAAGAGCAACTAAAAAGAGCCTCTTGATCAAAGAGAAAGAGTAGAGTGAAAAAAAAAAAAAAACTGGCTTAAAACTCAACATTCAGAAAACTAAGATCATGGCATCTGGTCCCATCACTTCATAGCAAATAGATGGGGAAACAATGGAAACAGTGAGAGGCTTTATTTTCTTGGGCTCCAAAATCTTGGCAGATTATGACTGCAGCCACGAAATTAAAAGACACTTGCTCCTTAGAAGAAAAGCTATGACCAACCTAGACAGCATATTAAGAAACAGAGACATTACTTTTCCTGACAAAGGTCCATCTAGTCAAAGCTATGGTTTTTCTAGTAGTCATGTATGGATATAAGAGTTGGACACAAAGAAAGCTGAGTGCTGGGATTGATGCTTTTGGACTGTGGTGTTGGAGAAGACTCTTGAGAGTCCCTGGACTGCAAGGAGATCAAGCCAGTCAATCCTAAAGGAAATCATTCCTAAATATTCAAATAATTGGAAGGATTGATGCTGAAGCTGAAGCTCCAATACTTTGGCCACCTGATAGAAAGAACTGACTCGTTAGAAAAGACCCTGATGCTGGGAAAGATTGAAGGCAGAAAGAAAAGTGTATGACAGAGGATGAGATGGTTGGATGGCATCACTGACTCAATGGGCATGAGTCTGAGCAAACTCTGGGAGTTGGTGATGGACAGGGTAACCTGGCATGCTGCAGTCCAGTGGGGTGGCAAAGAGGTGGACACAACCGAGCAACTGAACTGAGCTGATAGAGCCAGAACTGCCAAACTCTCATTACCTGCTCAGTATACGCTCATCTCCTTTACTGCCTTATAATAATTTCCACACCATTTCTGTCCTACTTATATTGTTAAGTATTTTTCTATGCCCCACTTCTCCAACTAAAATGTCGCCTCCTCTCTTCAACGAGATAGGCCATGTTAGTTGTCATTGTTGAAAAGCCTTGTTTTCTATTTTACATATTGCTGAAAAGGGTGCTCAGTACATACTGCTTACTCAGCCAAGATTTTTAGCCAATGCTATATAGAAAGAAGGGGCTTCCCTGGTGACTCAGATGGTAAAGCATCTGCCTGCAATGCAGGAGACCTGGGTTCAATCCCTGGGTCGGGAAGATCCCCTGGAGAAGGAAATGGCAACCCACTACAGTACTCTTGCCTGGAAAATTCCATGGACTGAGGAGCCTGGTAGGCTACAGTTCATGGGGTCGCAAAGAACTGGACACGACTGAGCAACTTCACTCACTCACTCACTCATATATTAAGGGCTTCCCTGGTGGTACTAGTGGTAAAAAAAAAAAAAAAAAAAATATAAAAATATTTTTTAAAATAAATATTTTAAACATATATTGTTTATATAAAATAAATATATAAACATATATTGGTCATTGGTATATATTAAGATTATGAAATAAGGGTAAACTCTTTGCTCTTTGTGAGTCAAAGTTTGAACTCTAATAGTAATAAGGAAGATTTAATTTATTTAGTTTTAACAAAAAGGCCAAAGAGAAACAAAAAGGCCAAACTGCCATCAATTTACTATGGTGCTTTGTATTTTGGTTGTTTATTAAAAGGTAATGATGTAGTATTTAAAAAGTAAAATAAAATCCTCAGTGAGATAAGGATCTAGAACCCATAAAATTCTATATATTATTGATATAATATACACAGTATAAACTTTTATATATATACACATAATAGTATATATATACTTATATATATATGACAGTATATGTGCATATATACATATACATATATATATATATACACACTATTATCTTCCTCATTTTACAGGTAAAAATATTGAGATAAAGTCAGTTTAGGAAACACAGGGACAGGCTTTGAGTTGAGCAGGAAATCTAACTACAGAGCTCCTGCTCTGATCCCGATGCCGTATAGACACTTAGATGAGCCATACTCCTCACTCAAATCTCTACCATCCTTGCCACCAACTCAAATCTGGCTTTTTTCCCAAGACCCACACTCCTCATAAAGAAAGTGAAGTTGTTCAGTCAAGTCTGACTCTTTGCAATCCCAGGGACTATAGCCTATCAGGCTCCTCTGTCTGTGGGATTTTCCAGGCAAGAGTACTGGAGTGGGTTGCCATTTCCTTCTCTAGGGCATCTTCCTGACCTAGGGATTGAACCCAGGTCTCCCACATTGTAGGCAGCTGCTTTACCACATGAGCCACCAGGGAAGTCCTTCAGGAATAAAGGAATCAGTATGATCAGCTGTGTTCAGAGGTAGGTTTATGAGGAGTGTGAGCTGTGGGGCTTCCCTGATAGCTCACACTCCTCATAGGCCTACCTCTGAACACAGCTGATCATACTGATTCCTTTATTCCTCAAACACTTACAATCCGTAGCATTCATTTTATCACTGAGTCATATCATTGGTTTGCGCTGTCGTTGTTGTTGTTTTTGTCTATCACTTTGTCCTTCCAATAAGATCAAATCCCCAGGGATAGAAACTCCTTAGAAATCCTTATCAAAATGCTAAGTACATAAGAATCCCTGTCTAAAAATCTGCTGACTGGAGTCTAACTAGAGCATTTACTGGATTAATATCATGGCTCCATACACAGAACATTCCAGACTCATAAGATCTACTTGACAAGAGTGCCTTGTTACTTCAGACATTGTGTAATTGATTTGTCGCTATCACATGCTAGTCACGTCTGGCAGCAGTGGGGAAGAGAAAGTGCCTACACACACCGAAATAAAACAAGGGTGACCTGGATAAACAGGCATCATTTACAACCCAAGTCTCTTTTAGAAAAAGAGAAGGTGCTTCTCCATCACTCTGATTTATTCAGACTGCATATGGTTGGATGATCCTTGGAGATTTTAGGGCTTGACTTCTTTTACTGGGCCTTCCCTGGCAGCTCAGTGGTAAAGCGTCTGCTTGCAATGCAGGAGACATAAGAGACGCAGGTTCGATACCTGAGTCAGGAAGATTCCCTGGAAGAGGAAATGTCACACCCACTCCAGTATTTTTGCCAGGAAAATCCCATGGACAGAGGAACTTTGTGGGGGTTGCAAGGAGTCACACTGCTGAGCACATCTGCTTTTTTTTATCAGCAATTCTTGGTATTCTGTATGCTGTAAGCATATCTCATTATCATTAATGGTGACTGAAAACCTAGAAGTCAGATACAGAATTCTATGTAGGAGTATATTAGAAAGATATTTTCTAGCAATCCAAACAATTATTAAGTATCCACTTTGGATTTAACAGTATCCTAAAATCTGTAGTAAATTATGCAGGTAGCAAAAGACATAATTTTTGAACTCAAAGTTCATTCAGGTGAATTTATTTGTACTTTATAGGTTTAAAACATATAATTGAGAGTTAAAAACACTTGTTCAAAAATTAATGCAAAATGTCTTTGTTTCTTAAAATGATTTTTTTGGGTAAGATATGAAAACTGGCTAATGTACAAAGCCTATATATAATTTTATCTTTTAAAAACTCATATATATGTGAATATATGGATATGTGAGTACGTGTGTTTGTATGTATAAAGAAATTAGAGATATAGGAGTTAGAGATATAAGATATCTTAGAGATATAAGAATAACTCAAGCAGATTTTTGTAGAGCATTTATACATATTTATGCCTTTTGAAATACTGCCTAACATATGTATCTGAAAACCAAAGAAGATTTGAGACAGTCATCTTGGCTCCTCTGGAAATATTTTATGATTTACAGTTTTCCATTTAAGGAACGATTTGGGTTTGAAAATTATATGATGCTCAAATGATTACCTAAAAATGTCAGTGAATAATCAGATAACCTACTTCCAATTCGATAAGTCAGTGTGATAGTGCTGAAGGAGCATCTTGCTTCTAAGGCCTACCTAAATCTATGTGTAGTAAATCTTATATTTTAAATGTATCATAAAGCATAAAGTACTTTCCAGAATATGATCTCATTTTGATTTTGGTCCAAACAGATATAAATATATTTCTATTCTATATCCATGTACTAGATTACACATTTATGTCAACTCAAGATAAAACAGAAATACTTACATATTAAGTCTCATTTGATGAAATATAACAAACAGAAGCATTTATTATTTTTCTGTTTACATGTTTTGGTTTTCCCTTAGCAGTAGAGGTTCAAGGCATGATCATTTAGTGGTCATCTTCCTAATGTTTAATCCCCAAGGATTTGTGGATCGTCTTTAGTCTTCAGCTGAAAAGAACAACAGTTCTTGGAAATATCAGGTTTTCTCTATGACAGAAAACAGGCAGCCCCTCCTGTCTTATCTAGAATGACATTGCTAGAGCTAAATGCTACACTAAAATTTGGGTTCGCTGTTCATAAGAGGAAGCAATGACAAATGTGGATCCATAGTTACCTGTGCCCGCACTTGGAAAACCCCTTACAAGCTCGTGCCCCATCGTGGGGAACACGGCCATCTTCCTTCGAGTCTAACAATAATCGTGATAGTTACCAACAGTCACCAATAATCATGATCACAGGAGATCTTAGAAACATAACCAGACATGGAACTATGGACTGGTTTCAAATTGGGAAAGGAGTCTGTCAAGGCTGTATATTGTCACCCTGCTTATTTAACTTATATGCAGAGTACATCATGTGAAATGCTGGGCTGGATGAAACACAAACTGGGATCAAGATTACCAGAAGAAATATCAATAACCTCAGATACGCAGATGACAGCACCATTATGGCAGAAAGTGAAGAGGAACTAAAAAGCCTCTTGATGAAGGTGAAAGAGGAGCATGAAAAATCTGGCTTAAAACTCAATATTCAAAAAGTGATGATCGTAGCATCCGGCCCCAATACCTCATGGCAAACAGGTGGAGAAACAATGGAAACAGTGACAGACTTTTTCTTAGGCTCCAAAATCAGTGCAGATGGTAACTTCAGCCATGAAATTAAAAGACACTTGCTCCTTGGAAGAAAAACTGACAAACCTAGATAGCATACTAAAAAGCAGAGACATTACTTTGCTGACAAAGGTTCCTCTAGTCAAAGCTATGGTTTTTCTAGTAGTCAAGAACTGATGAGAGAGTTGGACCATAAAGACAGCTGAGTGTGGAAGAACTTATGTTTTTGAACTGTGGTGTTGGAGAAGACTCTTGAGAGTCCCTTGGACTGCAAGGAGATCAAACCAGTCAAGCCTAAAGGAAATCAATCCTGAATGTTCATTGGAAGGACTGATGCTGAAGCTGAAGCTCCAATACTTGGGCCACTGAAGTGAAGACCTGACTCATTGGAAGAGAACCTGATGCTGGGAAAGACTGAAGGCAGGAGGAGAAGGAGACGACAGAGGACGAGATGTTTGGATGGCATCAATGACTCAAAGGACATGAGTTGGATCCAGCTCCAGGAGTTGGTGATGGACAGGGAAGCCTGGTGTGCTGCAGTCCATGGGGTAGCAAAGAGTAGGACACGACTGAGCGACTGAAGAAGAGCAACAAATCTTAAAAAGTGAAGATGATGTTTAGCTTTGTGAAGCTAAATTCACAAAGTCACAGCTCTAATATTGAACATTAAAGGACTAAGCAATCATTGACAAAATCTAAAAGAGAAGACTTCCTGGCTGAAACAGAAGCATATGTAAGCTGAGATTTCAAAGCCAAACTTAATATCCACCAAATGTTTCAAAGAAAACAGGAAGTGCAAACGACTCATAATTCTGAGCCTGCCCTATTGGTCAAAGAGACTTGGGATTTTGTGCATTACTGAAATGGTTGTAGTTCAGTTGTTATTACTGGTCTACAAGACTCATCAGCATTTTGTTTCTTCATAACTTCCTGATGTGTCACACTACAAATGTCAAAGGAAAGTATAACTGGAAATGGATTGACAAGGGAAAAATTTAGCTTTGGAAATTACAGATTTGATTAGCTGGATAGTCTGTATTCAATGATATAGCACACACATCTTTATACAGGTATTCTTTTCCTGGTGGTTCAGATGGTAAAGAATCTGCCTGCAATGCAGGAGTCCTGGATTTGATCCCTGGGTTGGGAAGATCCCCTGAAGAAGGGGGATGGTAACCCACTCCAGTATTCTTGCTTGGAGAGTTCCATTGACAGAGGACCCTGGTGGGCTACAGTTCATGGGGCCTCAAAGAGTCAGACACAACTGAGCAACTAATGCTTTCACTTTTTTATTTTTTACGGACTTCTGAACTATGGTGAACATTCATCCTGAAATGGAGAAAATGTTAGGAGTTGAAAGTTGAAGTTTGTTTCCTCTTGTCTGTTAGATCCTTTTGGGTCATTATTTAAGGGAGTCAAAGACCATTACAGAAAGCTAATAGCCTTTAGAACTCTCAGATTATACTGATATTACTGATGGGAGAGTTAAGCCAAATTGCTTTCTCAAAATGGTTCTGGGAACACACCACTTCCAGTAATGGTCCTATCTGCCAGACCTAAAAGCAGGGAGGACAGAGATGCACTTAAAGGCAATTATCCATCAACACTGGAAAATATGGTTACTAGATTAAGAGAGTTGAGTTAGATGCAATATATCTTGATTGCAGCAAAGCAGTTGATATAACATTATTCAATTTACCAGCTAGATTAATTTAAATTGGTTTAGGCAGAAGTATAGTCAAATAAGCTATCAGCTATCCAGAGAGCCATAAATACTAAAAAACAATAAACACATTTGTTTTACATGCTACTAATTTAGTTATTTTCCTGCAGAACTCTTCTTGTGTTCAGAATATGACAGTTAGATAACATAGGCCACCTTCCAGTTATCTATCATTTTCTAAGATCTTTTAGGAATCCCATCTGTTCAATAAAGTTGCAAGGATCAGTTACAGTAGCAACAACTCCCCATTAGTCAGGTCTGGCTTTATTTATTCATATTCAGTTTTCAGATTCCCCTTGTATTTCTTTTGTGATGTCTGGACTTTCTCCTAATGTAAAATGCCAGGAGCAGAAGTGCAAGGCAGTGGGCAAAGGGCAAAGGGCAAAGGGGCAAAACATCCTTTGCTTCCATACAAAAAAATGTACTGACTGTGGATTCTCCAGGGTGCTTTGGTGGAGATGACAGTGACAGGAAAGTTTAGCAGAGGCAATGCTTTTCTCAGCGAGGAGAATTTCCTGTAACTTTCAGGCAGTGGAATTGGCAGTTTCTAAAAATATGGAATCCATGTTTATTATATTAGAAGGAAGACAAAAATGCTTGATGTTATCGTTTAAACTACTGAAAGGAAAGTGTGAAATGCAAAAAATGAGTGAAGTAAGCCAGAAGGAAAAACATAAATACAGTATACTAACGCATATATATGGAATTTAGAAAGATGGTAACAATAACCCGGTGTACGAGACAGCAAAAAATGCAGTGATTCTTAACAGGCATGTCTTCCATGGTGGATAAGATGGGTGGTGGGAGAAATGTAAGAATTCCAAGGGAGTGGGAGATGAGGGCACTTGTGGAGCTGAGGGTACCACCCCCACAGGAGGCAGAAGGGGAACCATGAACAGACTTATTTCCATCAAATTCCCTCTTTTCTTTCAATGCTGATATTGCACAACTGGTTGCCTTGGAAAAGTAATACAATGCCATTCTTATATTTGTTCTTGAATGTTAGAACATTCACATTAGGGGTTTATCAAATGTACTGGGTCTGCTTACTTATAGTATTTGAAATGGCATATAACAAAAGATACACTTGCCTCTTCTCTATTTTTTTTTCTACCACACCATGTAGCATATGGAATCTTAGTATCTCAACCAGGGATCCAGCCCACACCCCCCTGCATTAGAAATATGGGGTCTTAACCATTAAACCACCAGAGAAGTCTCTGCCTTTTCTCTACTTGAGGGGGAAAAAGACAAAATAAATGTGGCAGAAACCTTGAGAGAGAACTATTGTAAATGAGTTTTAAATGTAGCTGAGAGTGGATACAGCAGAGCAGGAAAAAATTATTTCTTCATTACTTTTTTTTCTTCGAAGCCTTACTCATACAAATAAATAGCTGAAAACTCACTATTGGTGTGATTTTAGGCAAATTACTTAATTCTGAACAGTTTCCTCCTCTGTAATATATTCTTTCCATTCAACTGGCTAGCTGGGCTGTGTTTGTGTGTGTGTGTCTTTATGGTCTAAATACTTTCCCCTCTTTTGTTATATAAATAAGGCATATTTATTATTTCAAAAATCTGAAAATATATAAGATATAAAAGTAAAACTAATGAAAGCAATTGTGCTAATGTCCATTGTTGGGTTACCTTTTTTGTGTATGTTTGCCTTGATTTATGTGGATTTTATTTTCATTGTTTTATTCTACTTTTATCGTCTTTTTCTAACATCCAAACTTCCTTCCTTGGTTTCATTTTCTAAAACAATTTCATATTTTTGCTCAGTTTTCTAGTCCCTAATTCTTGTTCTTAATCTATAATCCCACTAGGATTACTCTCTTTTAGTCTTTACTTAATGAGCTTTAAATGTGTCAATATCCACTCTCCCTTTGCCTTTATGTTTTTGTCTGTCATCATTTCCTAGCCTTGTGCTGTGCTTAGTTGCTCAGTCAAGTCCAATTGTTTGTGACCCCATGGACTATAGCCCACCAGGCTCTTCCATCCATGGGGATTCTCCAGGCAAGAATACTGGAGTGCATTGCCATGCTTTCCTCCAGGGGATCTTCCCAACACAGGGATCAAATCCAGATATCCTGCATTGCAGGCAGATTCTTTACCATCTGAGCCCCCGGGGAAGCCCTCTGAGCTACCAGGGAAGCCCACCACGTGAGCTTTTGCCAACTTGGGCTTCTGCTGTGGTTGGCCTCCTCCTTGCTGCGGCTGAGTCAAAGTTGCTTCAGCCAGGTTAGATCCAAGTCACAGCATATGTCGGGAGAATGTGTAATTTCCTCGGTTCTGTCTCGCTGCAACAAAAATTTGAAATGGTGGACCAGTGTTACAGCTTGGTTACAGCTCAGAGTTTTATTCTGTAAACAAAGGATAATACACCCTCGAGGCACGAGAGTGGGCCAATCCAAAGGAAAGCCTTAAATACCTCTTTTTCAGGTTGATTTTCTCTGTCTCTCCACATTCCTTCTCTGCTCTTTTCTGCCTTTTATTTGTGCCTCGAGAGAAAGAAGATTGGGGAGTGGAAAAAAAGAAGCTCCTCTTTACCTGGCCATGCTGTTCTTTTCCTGGACTGACTCCCTCTGTGGAGGGTGGCCCTCAGGGGTTTAGGAGACCAAATTTTAAAGATACCTCCTCCCCTTTCAAGTCCAGAAGTGGTCATGGTCCCCATTTTTGACCAGTCCCCCTGGTTCTCTGGACTCTCTCCATTTCTCTGTCATTTATTCTTCTTTACAAGTCTTTCAGGTAAACATTTGGAGAATCCCATTTATTTCATGCTGAAGTGCTGATGGAAATAATCTTTATCCTGTTAATCTTTTTAAAAAATGTTAAAAGCCTTTGATTTTTTTGCATTGTAGTTAAATTCTCTTATGTTAAATAGTGACTTTTAAAAACAATGTTGAATCTTCTAATTTTACCATATGTTATTCTTATCTCACTTTTAGTTAACCATCCATTAATACATTTTAACTTTTGCATCTCTGATATTATGATTTATGCTTAACTTTATGACCTACAAAAAGCATGAGCACAGTTGGTAGATGCCAGGGGATGGGGGGTAATGGGGACTTAGAGTTTAATGGGAACAGAGTTTCAATTTAGGTGGTGCCAGTGGTAACGAATTCACCTGCCGGTGTAGGAGATGCTGGTGACGTGAGTTCAATTCCTGGCTCTGGAAGATTCCCTGGAGGGGGAAATGGCAACCCACTCCAGTATTCTTGCCTGAAAAATCCCTTGGACAGAGGATCCTGGTGGGCTACAGTCTATGGAGCTGCAGAGAGTCAGATTCGACTGAGCACATACACGTTTCAGTTTAGGAAGGTGAAAAATTCAAGTGATGGATGATGGTGAGTGTCGCGCAACAATGTGAATGTACTCAGTGCCACTGGACTGAGTTAAATATGGTTAAAATAGTAAACTTATGTTATTGATTTTTACCACAGTTAAAAAAAAAAACTTTAAAAAGACATGATTACAGAGGGTGACAGTAACAGACAGACCTCACACATAAACAGGAACATAGCCTTTTATCTACTTTCCTCAACCAATTTCTAACCCCTTTAACAATTATTTCCCTAAAAATATACTAACCCTGAGATACACAGGGACTCACAGATGTAGTCTCCCTAGGGCAATTTATTCTCTTTATACAAGTTCTCCACTTTTCTAACACCATATAGTTTCCATACTACGCAATCTCTGTATTTGGAACTGCCTGTTTTCACATCTGCAGTCTCTGACACGTAGGACCAGTGGTTTTGGCCAAGTGTATCACTGTGTTACAAACAAGCACAGCTTGACGTGAACCTTTATCCTCCAGGACTAGAGGGAGGATAAAGAACTGCCAGCAATGCACTGAATCAAGAAGCAGGCTGGAGAGGGAGTAGCACTTGACATTCTAAGATATGAAATCAGCTGCAGAACAAACTGAGCCTGGAAGAGCTGAAAGTGGCTCATGTAGGGATTATGGATCTTCATCTGCTAATTCTGGCAGGAGAAGATGGAGGGCTGCTGCAGAACAACCAGAAGTGACCTCTACCTCCAGGAGTACAGTGTCTGGGAGGGTCCTACAGCAGTCAGCAGAATCACAGAGAGAAGGGAGTATAAACCTTCAGATAGTTGACTGAGGAAGTGTACACCAAACAGTGCTTCAGTAGAAAGAATCAAAGAGAGTCCACTTAAACAGATCTCTCCCCTAAGAATACATAATTTTAAAATTTTAAAAAAGCACTTCCCTGGGGCTTATTAATAGAATGATGAGGCAATTGACTAAAGAAAGCTGGAGCAGGTATTTAAAGAATCAGCTTGATGTTTTAAGTAATGTCACTGAAAATAATGACTAGAAACAAAATAGGAAATGCAAGAAAAGATAATATGTTGAGAAAGGATTCTTTTGGTACCAATCAGCCAAAAATAGAGGTAATAGACATACTGGGGCAGCTTGGGAACACCAGGTCTGGGGTGGACCTGAGCAGGAAGAAGACCTTGGATTAGCTCTGTGAAGACTGCGGCTCTCATCCTTCCACTCCTGACCCCAACCCCAACTGCACCCCCGCCCCTCCCAACCCCCTTGCATCCACTTCATTCTGCTTGCAATACATGTGGACCAATCTTCATGGCATGGAAGGCTGACAGAAACATGCAGGGTTCACAGTTTAAAGGTCCAAGGACCCAGAGACAGCCTAACTGATCTCTTACCCTCAGGGGAAAAAGGACTGGTATTTCGCACCTTTTGTCCTCTACAGAACAGCCAACACCTAGGGAAGGAATAAGTAATTCATGGAAAGGAATAGGCCTGTGATACAAAAGAGTCCAGGAAAGATGATGAGAAAGGATGAATGAAAAGGTAGCTGAATGAGATCCGGAGAGAACAAAAAGGAATTCCATCACTAAATACAACTTTAGAAACACTTTGCAGAAGAATGAGGCTGAGAAAAAAATACAGTTATGACCCACACTTGAGTTTGCTCAGAATGAATTAGACTAGGAAAGAGAAATTAAAAGTAAGAGCAAAAAGATTTAATGTCTTTTTCTTTGTCTTTTAAAATAGTTTTTTTTTTTTATTAATACTTCATTTTCAGAAGTCCTTTCTTGCTGGTTTTCCTCAGTTTTTACACATCAGAACTTTCTGAGTTGAAAAATTTTTTTTTCTTGTTTTCAAATTTTTCCAGGCTGTTAATTTGCTTGTATGTATAGATTTGGCTTCATCTCATAAATTTTGAAAATAAGTTCATCATTTGTTATTTGATTTCCGATGAAGATACAGTTAAAATTTCATGATTTTTCTCCTTGGAAATGCTTGTTAATTCTTTGATATATTAAATTCTAGACAAAGACAGTGACCTGTATGAGATACAGCTTTTCAGATTTAATTTTCATTGGGGTCTTAATATTTCAGTTTTGTTTATTAATTCTGAGCATGTAACAGGTTTGTAAGAGAAAAACATAAATATACATGTACTCAACCTTGTTTAATTATTCAAATTCTCTGAGCTTTGTTTTTATTTTGTTAATTTTGCAGGGAGTGTTGGCCTGTTTTTCTAAACTCATCAAAGGCTGAAGGAGTTCTTTAAAAAACCTCTGTGACAATTGTAATTCTATTTTTCTTTGTAGAGTCTGATATAGTTATTTGTCTCATAAAGATCTATGACTGTTAATTGTCATGAAGAATATTATCTCTTAGAGTTATGAAGATTAAATAACACAATGCTTACAAAGCACTTAGTCAGTAATTGGTATATGGCAAATGCTCTATAGATGTTAACTATTATTATCATTTCCTAAATCAGTAATTTCTGCTTTTATCTTTATTAATTTCCAGCTCCTGTATTTTTCCTCTTTCTTAAATTGAATGGCTATTCCACTTGTTTTAAATCTTTCTTATTTAATAGTGAAATCTATTAAAGCTGTGGATTTTCCTTTAGCTATATCCTGTAGGTTTTCATATAGGTTATTCTTATGTTTATCATTAATATCTCCAAATAACCAGAAATTTTACATTTTTCTTTTCTTTTATTTCAGTCCAAAGTTGTTGCCATAAAATGTGCACTCCTGGAATCAGTTAAGATTTATTCTGTGACCAAATACATATCCATTAAAAAAAAAATATTCCATGGACATTAAAAAAATTACTTTTCTGAGTTTTTATGATGTAGACTGTTCACATATCACCTTGTATTCTTCAAGTCTTTATATGCATCTATAATTTTGTTGAGTTAATTATTCAATTTTGTGAGATAAGTTTTACATTCTCTCCCTCACCCCTGTGTTATATCTTGGCTGCCTGTAGTATCTTCAAATTCCTTAAAACCATAAATATTTTTTTACTCTGTTGCAGCTTCCTGAGTTGCAGTGGGAATATCTCTCCTGATTCTGAGTTTATCATTATTGATAAACTCTTCTCTCTGTGTGGAAGCTTGGAAGATTTGCTTTTTATCCTTAAGAGTTTCACAAAAACTATGCAGCGGGTGGGCCTGAAGTTTTCTTACTTGGTCTACATCACAGGAACCCAGAGACTGCAGACTTCAGTGATCAGTCTTCTTCCTTCCCATAATCCATTAGCCAGACATATGTATTACCTCAGTTGAGGGTTAAGAAGAGAAGAAATCAAGAACAAACACTGTATCAATGCCTGTTTCCTCACATCCCACCATGCTATGCTAAGTCACTTCAGTCATGTCCGACTCTGCGTGACCCCATAGACAGCAGCCTACCAGGTTCCCCTGTCCCTGGGATTCTCCAGGCAAGAACACTGGAGTGGGTACATCCCACCCCCACCATAGTGTACAGGAAAATATATGATATGATTGCATGGTAATAAACTAGCGTGTCTGACTCTTTGCTATCCCATGGACTGTAACCTGCCAGGCTCCTCTGTCCATGGGGTTCTCCAGGCAAGAATACTGGACTGGGTTGCCATTTCCTTCTCCAAGGGATCTTCCTGACCAAGGGATATAAACCTCATGTCCTGCAAGTCTCCTACATCAACAGGCAGATTCTTTACTATTGCGCCAACTGGGAAACCCCATAATAAACTAGGACTAACCTCAAAAGAAAATTGCTCCTCTATTTCTAGAGGTTTCTCTATTAAATTTCTATGAAAATTCTCTATGAAAGCAAACCTCTTGATTGACTCTTTCAGAGTCATAATTTTTCTTAGATGTGCCCCAACATTTAATTGGTCTCTTACTAGCATCTCTAAGAAATAGTGTTGTGCAGTCTTTGTGGCTTTGGTGATGCAGATGGGATCTTGACAGAGACCTGGTTTGGGGAAAGAAGAAGGATGAGGACCTCATAAGTGATTCATAGGAAACTGTTATTTAGAGATTCATTCAGTTATCTGGGGGTATATTTCACAACTACCTTATTTTGAAGGATTTACCATAAAGTTTTACTTCAATAAATCCTTGATGGATATCTTCCTGAAAAAAAAAGTCTATTGCCACAGTGGATCCAAATCTTAGCTGATGCCTCATCTATGGCTTCCCACTGGAATTTGGTGTCTTCCATGTGGCCAAAGGGTTTCCCAGTGGCTTAGCAGTAAAGAATCCCCCTGCAATGCAGGAGCCACAGAAAACACAGGTTCAATCCCTGGGTCAGGAAGATCCCCTAGAGGATGGCATGGCAACTCACTCCAGTATTCTTGCCTAAAGAAATTCCCAGGGAGTGAGGAGCCTGGCAGGCTACAGTCCATGGGTTTGCAAGGAGTTGGACCCAACTGAAGCAACTTAGCACACATGCACACACATGTGGCCAAAACTCTCCTATAGCAGCTAAGACTTTATGGAAAACAATCTCTTGAGATTTCTTAATGTCCTTTCTGAGAGGCTTTCAAGGCTTGCAAGATAAACTGAAAAATGGTGGGGCCGTACGATGGCTTGGATATTGCCCTTCTTCCTTGAGTCCTACACACACTGCCACTCCTCCCCTTCCACTGAATCGGCCAAACATCTACTATTTGCCAGGTTTCTGCTCATACCACATGCAAATTTTCCCCCTTTCACATTAAATGTAAATGAGTATTGTTGTAGCTGTTATCTGCCAGTGAATGGAAAATTCACCCACCCAAGATGAATCTTGGTCGTAGCTTGCACATTTGGGCAAACCTGTGACAAACAATCAGATGGGAGAAAAACTCTCCTTTCCTGATTACCGCCCCCCCTTCCCCAATCATACAATCAACTTGGCAATAAACGCTATCTTTCTTTTCATAGTTTTTTAATGAAGAGGAAGTGGGGATTGTATTCTGTCTTTAAGCCCAGTTCCCTCTGCTTGGCCGGCCGCCACCTCTCCAATCTCCCCTCATTAAAAAGCAGTGAAGAGAAGGACACCATCTATTGCCAAACAGACTACTGGATTTGATACCTTTCATTTCTGATTCCCACAGACTTCTCTCTCCCCATTCCTGGCCTGAGAGGGTATCCTCCTGCCTTTTCCAGAATGTGCTATGTCGGTCAGTATCTCATCCTCCTTGCCAAAATGGTCAAGAAATGAAGGATATGAGCTTATATCAGACTTACAAACTAATAAATTAGGCTGCTACAGTTTCAGGGATGCTGGAAAAAGACACAATTCTGAGTCAGAGACATAAGACTTCGTTGCCCAAGAAAAGAGCAAGAGCCAGAAAATCAATGTTTACTCCTGTTTCCTGAGCCCCTAGTCCTCTGGGGTGTCTCAAAGAGAGCTAGGAGATACACGCGTGTGCATGCTAAGTCTCTCAGTCGTGTCCACCTCTTTGCAACCCTATCGACTGTAACCCACCAGGCTCCCCTGTCCATGGGGATTCTCCAGGCAAGAATACTGGAGTGGATTGCCATGCCCTCCTCCAGGGGATCTTCCCGCCCCAGGGACCAAACCCACATCTCTTACGTCTCCTGCATTGGCAGGCAGGTTCTTTACCACTAGCGCCGCCTGGGAAGCCCATGAGATACACGCAGTGGGCTGCATTACAGGGGTGGAATGCACGCTTAGCGTATGTGCTCCTGAGGAAGGCACTGTCTCCAACCTCCAAGGCTGTTCTTCACCCAGATACCCTTAGAAAGATAATCTGCCACCAAGGTAGCATGTACTTCTGCTCTCAAGATATACAGAAATGCAAGAAGTCACAGAGGATTTTCTCTGCAAAAAGAAATGATTAAGAAGAATTGCTCTAATAAACACATTGTTGTGATACTTTCAAAATATAAATCAGCTCATGTTACTTTCCTACTCCGGTGACTACCAGTCATGCTTAATAATAAAATCAAACTCCTAACAATGGCCCTTGAGACCTGACAGTCTTTTGCCCTGGCTGTGTCTCAGACACCATCTTTCTGAATGTCAGCATTATGTGTGCTAATTCGCTTTAATCGCATCTGACTCTTTGTGACCCTATGGAATGCAGCCCACAAGACTCCTCTGTCCACGGGATTCTCCTGACAAGAATACTGGAGTGGGGTGCTGCTTCCTTCTTCAGGGGATCTTCCCCACCCAGGGATCAAACCCGTGTGTCCTGTAACTCCTGCATTGCAGGTAATTTCTTTACCACTAGCGCCACCTGGGAAGCCCAAACACCAGCATTCTGTTCTTGCAATACATGGACACCAAAACACTCTCCCATCTGGATGTCTGATGTTGCTGGGTTTGCACATGACTCTGTCCTCTCCTCATTGAGGTCACTGTTGAGATGTGACCTCCTTGGCGAAGACTTACTTGAACACTCTGAAGTTACAGTTCATTTTCGATAAATCTTCTCCTCATATTTTGCAGCACACTTACCTCCACCTGTCAAAGCCAGGTCCATTAATCTATTATCATCTACCCTTTTAGACCATAACCTCTCTGAAGCTAGGGACTTTGTCTAGTATGTCCCCGCCTTAGGTCAGAGACCAACAGTCACTTGACAGTCCCTCAGTTAATATTTGTTAAGTGAAATACGCTGTTGTCAACTTTTTTCTGTATTAAAAGGACTGCTCAATTGCTTACACTTCATAAACCAAAATATAGTGAATCAGGCCTTAACATACCCAGAAACATAGACATTTACAAAGATTGATTCCTTGTGAAAAATGTTACTTTCAGTTTCCCAGAGTGTGTTTATCACTGCAGATAGCCAGTCCACAATGAAGCTCAGAGGACATGTCTGGACTACTGTAGTCACACCCGAGCTGGTCTCTCTCGACATTCACTCTTACTACTCAACTACAGACTCCCTAGAGCACTGAGAATCATCTTATTGTCATTAAGTTTGCACCACATCATGCCCCTCTTTCAAAATCTTCAGTGCATCCCATCGCCTTTAGAACAGTTTCTAAAGTCTTCATGATGACCCTCTAGACTATATCCTAGCAGCTCGCTGTCAAAAAGACATTGTTTAGGGTTGACAAAGCAGCTGGAAATTTAGGAGAGAAATACTGGAAATGAGAAAGTTGCAGGAGGAATGACTCACAGAGTCTTAACATAAACTCCCTCCAAATCCCTGGATAACTGCAGCTACACATGTGTGGGGATTATTGCATGGGGCTTGGGAAACTGCAGACAGAAATGAGAGAGGAGTCTGCCTCAGAAAAACAGAGTCCACTGGGCGAAACTGTGAGCTTGTGGCTCCTTCAAACTTCAAGACAGGAGATTGCTATTCACAAAATGAGACATTTCATGATTATTAAAGTACCAATATATTACTAATATGGCCTTCCCAGATGCAGTCTTAAAGAATCTGCCTGCCGCTGCAGGAGATACAAGAGATGTGGGTTCAATCCCTGTTTTGGGAAGATCCCCTGGAGAAGGAAATGTCAACCCCCTCCAATATTCTTGCCTGGGAAATCCCATGGACAGAGGAGCCTGGCTGGCTATTTATAGTCCATGGGGTTGCAAAGAGTCGAACACAACTGAGCACACACGTACACACACATATATTACTAATGTATTACAGTTATAGAACAGCTTTAAAATATATGAAGAAACAGAAGAAAAGGAATAAATAGTTGAATCTACAATTATAATAGAAGATTTTAATGCTCTTCTCTTAGTTGATAGAACCACCCTATAAAAAATTAGTAAAGATGTAGAAGATCTAAATGACTGACCTTGGATGGCCCTAGAGACTGTCATACAGAGTAAGGTAAGTCGGAAAGAGAAAACAAATATTGTGTATTAATGCATATATGTGGAATCTAGATCTTATTTGCAAAGCAAATAATGAGAACCTACTATATGGCACAGGGAACTCTACTCCGTGCTCTGTGGTGACCTAAATGGAAAGGAAATCCAGAAAAGAGATGAATGTATACACATATAGCTGATTCACTTTGCTGTTCAGCAGAAACTAACATAACATTATAAAGCAATAATACTCCAAGAAAAATTAATTTAAAAAAATAAAGTAAAAGAAAATAAACGATTGACCTTCACCAAATTGACAGACATGAAACATCACACCTAATGACTAATGAATACATAGTTTTTTCAAATGAACATGGAATACTTACCAAGTTAGATCACATCCCAGGCAATGAAATAATTCCCAAATTGATTTTAAAAGATGGACATTTACAAAGTATGTCCCTTGACGATACAAGAATTCGCTTAGAAAGCAGTAACAACACCCTACCTAGATAGACATAAAATATTCACAAATCAAGTGTCCCACTTCCAATTAATTCATGGGGCAAAAATATGTGCTGCATGCTGTGTTAAGCTGCTTCAGTCTTATCCGACTCTGTCAACCCTATGGACTGTAACCCACCAGGCTCCTCTGTCCATGGGAATCTCCAGGCAAGAAAACTTGAATGGATTGTCTTGCCATTCCCCAGAGGATCTTCCCAACCCAGGGATTGAACATATGTCTCTTAGGTCTCCTGCATTGGTAGGCGGGTTCTTTACCACTAGCACCACCTGGGAACCCTGGGGGCAAAAATGTATCACAAGGTAAAAAAATTTATATATTTTGAACAAAATGATAAGAAAAATGTGTCATATCAAACCTGGAAGATGGGGCTAAAGCAGTGCTTAAAGGAACTATATAATTATAAATGCTAATATTAAAATTTTTCAGAGATCTCCATCTCTCTGAATTGCAGCACAAATCCATGGTGCGATACGTTAGGCTCTTGTGACCTGGCTATGTCTCAGACATCTGATCATCCTCACACTCTCTTAACGGAAGCCTTATGACTCCTTCTCAACAACATACCTTTGTGGCATTCTTTGTAGTTTTCCTCTGCATAGAATGCTCCCTTTATTCTCTTATTTCTTCTGTTTTTAATAATTTGAGGGGGGGCAGTACCACAAGGTATGTGGGAATCTTAGTTCCCCAACTAGGGATGGAACCCATGGCCCCGGGCTGGAAGCTTGATTGGCTCTTTTATTTCTTAAACTTTTCTTGCAAAATTTAGCCCAAGCAATGTCTCATCCATGACCCTTCAGGCTTAGCAAAATGCCCTCTATTTCTTTATTTTTTTGCTTCAACTATAGCAGCATAAAACTTTTTGTTTTCTTTTGCACTGTTGCAGGGGTGGGATGAGCACCTCAAATTCACTGGAGAATTAGTCTTCCTGACATTAATTTTATATTTCCTCATCACCCTTTTCATACATCCTTTGCTGTATGCCTTTTAACCTTTGTGCTTATATTAAAATTTTTTGAGGTCTTATGTTATCACACATTGCAATCCAATCCATTTATACCTCCCTTTTTATTCTTGTCTGTTAGAACTGAATTTATGAAGGCTTCATAACTTCTTAAACATATTAGACTCTTTCAGAAATTAATGTTTGGTGGTCAAGTTTATTTTAGACTCTTTCATAAATTTGTGTTTGGGGGGTCAAATTTATTTTTTCTCTGAATATTTTTGCATTCTGTTCTAACATTTGGGGTACCAAGTGTAATACCTCCATATGTTCACTTGCTGATTATCAAGGACTCTAAGATGACCTTCAGTTCAGTCAGTTCAGTCAGTTCACTCACTCAGTTGTGTCTGACTCTTTGCCACCCAATGGACTGCAGCACACCAGGCTTCCCTGTCCATCACCAATTTCAGAGCTTTCTCAAACTCATGTTCATCGAGTCAGTGATGCCATCCAACCATCTCACCC
>NW_011494715.1:2360966-2365944 GCF_000754665.1 Bison bison bison | reverse complement strand
CTCACCCTCTGTCGTCCCCTTCTCCTCCTGCCTTCGATCTTTTCCAGCATCAGGGTCTTTTCCAATGAGGCAGTTCTTCGCATCAGGTGGCCAAAGTATTGGAGCTTCAGCTTCAGCATTAGTCCTTCCAATGAATATTCAGGACTGATTTCCTTTAAGACTGACTGGTTGGATCTCCTTGAAGTCCAAGGGACTCTCAAGAGTTTTCTTCAACACCACAGGTCAAAAGCATCAATTCTCCAGAGCTCAGCTTTCTTTATAGTTCAACTTGCACATCCACACATGACTACTGGAAAAACCATAGCTTTGACTAGACGGAACTTTGCTGGCAAAGTAATGTTTCTGTTTTCTAATGGGCTGTCTAGGCCTCCCTGGTGTTTCAGACGGTAAAGCGTCTGCCTGCAATGTGGGAGACCCAGGTTTGATCCCTGGGTCAGGAATATCCCCCTGGAGGAGGAAATTGGCAACCCACTCCAGTTTTCTTGCATGGAAAATCCCATGGATGGAGGAGCCTGGTAGGCTACAGTCATGGGGTCCCAAAGAGTCAGACACGACTGAGTGACTTCACTTTCACTTTCACAGTTTGGTCATAGCTTTTCTTCAAAGGAGCAAGCGTCTTTTAATTTCATGGCTGCAGTCACCATCTGTAGTGATTTTGGAACCCCCCAAAATAGAGATGGCCTTACTGCTGCTTTTTGTTTTCCTGAAATTTTAGCATTTCTGTTTTGATAACTAAGCATGTTTTTCTTATTGGTAAGAAATGCTGCAGAAGTTTGCTTCTATTGGTTATTATGTTCTAATTTCCAGGAGATACAAATGATACCAAAACAACTTAGCTTACCTTGCAAGTTCATTAATATTGAGAGCTACACTGAGATATGGATTCCAAGCAGACCCATGTTTGGTATCCTTCAAATTAACATTTGCTCAATATTTGTTCAATATTTACTTGGTTGGGGATGGGGTGGATGGGATGAATAAACTGACTTTATATGAATTAAAATGTCCCAATCTTTATATTCAAAATTATGTATTAAATGTCCCATCTATAAGCTATTTTTTTAAACTTTTAATTTGGAAATAATTTCAAACTTAAGAGTTGCAAGAAAAACAATCATACATAGAATGCCTGGACAGCCTCTCTCCAACTTCACCTTTTCTTAACATTTAGCACCATTTGCTTTATTATTTGTCATCTTTTAATATATGTATTACCTATCACCGAATGCATTTAATCTGCCAATCTAATCTATCCATCCACCTAATTAATTCTTTCCTGAACCCTTTGAGAGCAAATTTCATACACTATGACCTCTTATCCCTAATATTTTAGGTGTATTTTTTTTTTTAAGTATAAGGATGCTCATTTATGTAACCCCATACTGTAATATATTTAAAGTGAAAGTAAAAGTGAAGTCACTCAGTCGGGTCTGACTCTTTGGGACCCCGTGGACTGTAGCCTACAGGCTTCTCTGTCCACGAGATTTTCCAGGCAAGAGCACTTGAGTGGGTTGCCATTTCCTTCTCCAGAGGATCTCCCTGACCCAGGATCAAACCTGGGTCTCCCGCATTGTAGGCAGACGCTTTACCGTCTGAGCCACCAGGGAAGCCTGTAATATATTTAACTGTTGTTCAGTTCCTCATCTGTATTCCAGTCTGTCAACTAATCTAATACGTTCCCATATAATATTACTTTTCCTCCAGCACAGGATCACTCTAGGATCTAGTATAGCATTTACTTGTCATGTTTCTTTAGCCTCCTTTGATCTGAAACATTTCCACAGCTTTTCTTTATCTTTTAACAACATTGATATTTTTGAAGTATAATTCCCCATTTAAAAAACAGAGCACCCTTCATTTTTCATTTATCTGTTATTTCTTCACTATTAGATTGAAGTTATACAGTCTCAGTTGAAATGTCTCATAGAGGATGCTATATCCTTCTCAAGATGTCATGTCCATCTGCCTTTCATTGGTGGTGTTAACTTTGATGATTCTATCAGTGTGTTGTCTGAGTTCTCCATCAAAGAGTTATTATCTTTTTTTTTTCCCTTGCAAGTAATATCAATCTGTAGGAAAAATTTTCAAGTCCGTGCAAATACACACTTTTCATTAATTTTTCCCTCTTGGCTTAACTCCCGTTGAAGATTTTTGCCTGAATTAGTCTTTATTATGTTGGCTGCAAAATGATGATTTTCTAATTCTTAATCATATACTACATTTACCAATTGACTCCCAACATTCTATAAGTGAGAGCTCTCCTTTGACTTTTCTTCCCTCCCTTTCTCCCTCCCTCCTTCTTTCCTCCCTTCCTGCCTCCCTTCTTTCCTCTCTTCCTTTCTTCCTTCTTCCATCCTTCTTTCCTCCCCCTCCACTCTGTCCTTCCTTCCTTTACTTTGTTATCTACTTATTATTGTCATGGACTCATGGCTTTCTACGTTTCAACTGTCTGTAACCTATTACTTTCCCTTTGTTATTGTGTTGCTCCTATTTTTAAAGGTTTTTCTAGTTGAAGCCACTTCATGTTGGGTCCTGTGTTCTTATGACATGCCTCCTCAATTTTGGAGTGCTTTCTGACTTTCTGGAACATGGGTCTCCCTGTTTTTCACTTACCCATTCTGCCTCATTCTAGAATCAAACATTTCTCAGGGAAGCACTAGACTCCAATATATCTAGACACCACTTAAACTGATTGCTTCTGGGTATCTTTGCTTCTAGGAAAACTAAAAAGCATATGCATTTATATAGACAGATAAATACACATATGTATACTGGGAAATATTGAGGGCAAGAGGAGAAGGGGACAACAGAGGATAAGGTGGTTGGATGGCATTGCTAATTCAATGGACATGAGTTTGAGCAAACTCAGGGAGATAGTGAAGGACAGGAAAGCCTGGTGTGCTGCAGTTTATGTGGTCGCAGATATTCAGACTGACTTGGTGACTGAACAAGAACAATAATTACACATATATACATATATACACACAAATGTATATGTACATATATATACACACACACTCCAATACACACACACACACGTTAGAAATCATGAGTTCCTATGGGGTTGCCACCTTATTGCTGGTTGGTGTGTCCCTTCTCTTACTTGAGATCACAGTCACATAAACATGTTTGATAACTTGCTCAATCTTGCGATATACCTAATAGAATGGCTTCGCTTATATCCTTACAATAAACAAATCTACTAGAGAGAGTTCAGAATTTGTTCATAGCTTTCTTTCTCACCTGACCTATCTCTCTGCCCAAGACAGGACATATATCAGATACCATGTTCGATTAATAACTTGGATTAGTTCTCTTCCCTTTTCCAGTCTGACTGTCTTATTTATTTGAAATAGATCCTTGTTTATTTATTTCTATTTTCTCTAATATTAGGAACTACTTTATTACCATTACTGATTTAATTTGACATTTCAATTACTAACAACCTGAATTTGCTTCAAGAAAGCCAAAATTTACAAAAACTCAGAGAACTGTCACTCCTTTCTGCAGCTCCTCTGCTTCAGTTCCCTCCACGCTTGAGGTAATCAACCTCGTTCTCTGCTAGTTTACCCTTTCTGAGTGGGTAAGCTTTTATGAAATGTAGAAATAAGTAGTATGTATGCTTTCTTACTTTCTCTTTTTTCTTGAACAAAACTGGCATACTATCTATGCTGTTTTGCATTTGCATTTTTCACTTCACAACATCTAGAAATCACTGCTTATGCATTCACAAAAATTTTCATTTTCTTTTTATCTTTTTAAAATTGTGAAAAATAGTCAATTTACAATGCTGTGTTAGTTTTAGGTGTACATCTAAGTGATTGTTATCCATATATATCCTTTTCAAATTTTTTTCCATTATAGGGTATTTAGTTCAGTTCAGTCGCTCACTTGTGTCTGACTCTGCGACCCCATGGACTGCAGCACACCAGGCCTCCCTGTCCATTACCAACTCCCAGAGTTTACTCAAATTCATGTCCAATGAGTCAGTGATGTCATCCAATCACGTCATCCTCTGTTGACCTCTTCTCCTCCTGCCTTCAATCTTTCCCAGCATCAGGGTCTTTTCAAAGAGTCAGCTCTTTGCATCAGGTGGCCAAAATATTGGAGTTTCAGCTTCAACATCAGTCCTTCCAATGAACACCCAGGACTGATTTCCTTTAGGATGGACTGGTTGGATCTCCTTGCAGTTCAAGGGACTCTCAAGAGTCTTCTCCAACACCACAGTTCAAAAGCATCAATTCTTTGGCACTTTTTATACTCCAACTCTCACATCCATACATGACCACTGGAAAAACCATAACCTTGACTAGACAGACCTTAGTTGGAAAAGCAACGTCTCTGCTTTTTAACATGTTGTCTAGGTTGGTCATAACTTTTCTTCTTAGGAGTAAGCGTCTTTTAATTTCATGGCCGCGGTCACCATCTGCAGTGATTTTGGAGCCCCTCAAAATAAAGTCAGCCACTGTTTCCACTGTTTCCCCATCTACTTGCCATGAAGTGATGGAACCGGATGCCATGATCTTAGTTTTCTGAATGTTGAGCTTTAAGCCAACTTTTTCACTCTCTTTCACTTTCATCAAGAGGCTCTTTAGTTCGTCTTCACTTTCTGCCATAAGGGTGGTGTCATCTGCATATCTGAGGTTATTAATATTTCTCCCGGCAATCTTGATTCCAGCTTGTGCTTCATCCGGTCCAGTGTTTCTCATGATGTACTCTGCATAGAAGTTAAATAAGCAGGGTGACAATATACAGCCATAATGTACTCCTTTTCCTATTTGGAACCAGTCTGTTCCATGTCCAGTTCTAATTGTTGCTTCCTGACCTGCATACAGATTTCTCAAGAAGCAGGTCAGGTGGTCTGGTATTCCCATCTCTTTCAGAAGTTTCCACAGTTTATTGTGATCCACACAGTCAAAGGCTTTGGCATAGTCAATAAAGCAGAAGTAGATTTTTTTCTGGAACTCTCTTGTTTTTT
>NW_011494715.1:2319547-2360866 GCF_000754665.1 Bison bison bison | reverse complement strand
CAGTTTATTGTGATCCACACAGTCAAAGGCTTTGGCATAGTCAATAAAGCAGAAGTAGATTTTTTTCTGGAACTCTCTTGTTTTTTCCATGATCCAGCGGATGTTGGCAATTTGATCTCTGGTTCCTCTGCCTTTTCTAAAACCAGCTTGAACATCTAGAAGTTCACAGTTCATGTACTATTGAAACCTGGCTTGGAGAATTTTGAGCATTATTTTGCTAGCTTGTGAGATGAGTGCAATTGTGTGGTAGTTTGAGCATTCTTTAGCATTGCCTTTCTTTGGGGTTGGACTGAAAACTGACCTGTTCCAGTCCTGTGGCCACTGCTGAGCTTTCCAGATTTGCTGGCATATTGAGTGTAGCACTTTCATAGCATCATCTTTCAGGATTTGAAATAGCTCAACTTAAATTCCATCACCTCCACTAGCTTTGTTCATAGTGATGCTTCCTAAGGCTCACTTGACTTCACATTCCAGGATGTCTGACTCTAGGTGAGTCAGACATCACACCATCACGATTATCTGGATCATGAAGATCTTTTTGGTATAGTTCTTCTGTGTATTCTTGTCTCCTCTTCTTAATATAGGGTATTAAAGGATGTTAAATATAATTTCTTGTACTATACATTAGGTTCTTACTGTTTATTTATTTAATATATAGCAGAGTGTGTATGTTAATAACTGCATAGTACTCCTTTGAGTGTTTGTGATATAGTTAATTAAACCAACTCTTATGCTTAGACACAAATTATATCCAATACAGTAATATAATTACAAAGTATGGGATGTAATTTGTGTTTATATGGTTTTGTGTTTAACTATATACATAACTATATTTGTGTATATAGTTAATTATAGTGAATAATCTTGTGCATGTGTATGTTTTTTTATTCCTATAGTTGGAGGTGTATTTACAGTAATTCTTAGAATGTTAAATGAGTATGTAGTTTTGTTAGATATTGGCTAATTCCACTTTATAAGTATTTTGCCATTTTGCATTTCCACCAGGAATGTATGAGAATGTTAGCTTTTCAACATCATCATCAGAAGAGTGCATTGTCAAGCTTTGTATTTTTTGCCAGTCTAATGGGTGAGAAATAATATTTTTGTGTGATTTTATTTGACTTGAATTGTCAGAGAAGGCAATGGCAACCCACTCCAGTACTCTTGCCTGGAGGATCCCATGGATGGAGGAGCCTGGTGGGCTGCAGTCCATGGGGTCGCTAAGAGTCTGACACGACTGAGTGACTTCCCTTTCACTTTTCACTTTCATGCGTTGGAGAAGGAAATGGCAACCCACGCCAGTGTTCTTGCCTGGAGAATCCCAGGGATGGGCGAGCCTGGTGGGCTGCCGTCTATGGTGTCGCACAGAGTTGGACACGACTGAAGCGACTTAACAACAGCAGCAGCAGCAGCAGCAGCAACTTGAATTGTTAAGACATCTTTTCATATGTGCAAAGGTTATTTTAATATCTATTCTTGTGACTTGTCTGTTCATGTCATTTGATTTTTTTTCTGTGACATTTTTCCTCTTTTCTTCAATTATATAACTGTTTTGTATGTTAGGGAAATTATTTCTCTGTGTACTAATTTTGCAAATATTTTTTCCTAGTATGTCCTATGTCTTTTAGGTTTGTTTATGGTATTTGGGCCTTGCTTTTTGTTTTGGGGGGTTCTTGACATACGATTTTTAATTTTATGCAACTTTATGTAAACTTATCATTCTGTTTTGTGGCATCTGGACTTTTGTTCACAGTGAGAACGCCCTTCCTTTCACTCTTTTGGTCCCTGTAGTCATGTTTGCTTCCAGACCTATGATAAATTTGTTTATTTTTGTATATGATGCAAGAACTGGATTTAATTTTATCTTTTCTCAAATGGCTATCCAGTTATCCCAATACATTTATTAAAAACAAAGCAAAACCTTTGCTCCAGTAAATGCAGAAGCAGTTGTACCAGACACTGGGATTCTGTACAAAGCACAATTATTTCTGGATCTTCCATTTTATTCCTTTGGTTCTCTGTCTATTCACGTGCCAATATCACACTGCTTTAATTATAGATGCTTTGCTGTGTGTTCTATTGTCATTAGCCCTCCCCTTTCTCTTCAGTGTTCCTCTAGCTGGTCTTTCATATTGTTTCACGTGAACTTAAGTACAAATTCTTCTAACTTTGTTTACAAAAAAAGCCATTTGTATTTTTATTAGAGTCACACTAAATTTATAAACTAACAGAGAAGAGGCATATTAATATTGAGACAACCAATCCTAGAACATGGAATGTCTCTCATATCTTCAAAAATACCTTGCTTTCAGTTGTATTTTATAGGTTTCTTTATGTAGGATTGGAGTATTTCTTCTTAAATTTATTTCTAAATATTTTTTGCTGTTGCTATCATCAATGGGATTTTCTTATCCATTAAAAAGATAACATTTTAAGAGTCTGGAAATTCTCTTTTATCTAAGTTTCTCCAACACTAACCACAGGAATCTATATTGTGCATAGATACAATTATAAAGTCTAGTTACAAATAGTATGAATGTTTGTTTTCTCTCGGCTTTCATGTCTGTAAAAATTTTCTCATTTATCTGCATTTTTCAGTTTGAATTTCAATTTTCTGGGATAGACATTTTTGATAATAAGTCACTGTTCTGGTAAAGCCTTGTATAATATTACATGTTTTGAACTTTAGCTAACTATCCTTGGCACTCCCTGCCAACTTGTGCATCACAGCCAAAATTAATACTCAGAGATAGGTCCATGTGGGTGAGGAATGCTTTTATTTTCACCAACAGCAGGACCAAGTTACCATTTATCAGTTGTGTACAATGTGTTCTGCAGAAACCTTTGTTTCTGGGCATCAGCGTCCTAATTTATTGCAGCAATTTATATAGATTGACAGCATATAGATTGCCTGACTTGCCTATTTTAAAAATCTGGCCCTTTCTATGATCCTACTTGGATACATTTTAACCATAGAATGATGCTCATACTTCTACTTCTCCATTTATCTACTAGCTAACATAATGAATAGTTTAAAAATTGTCCAATACAGCAAGTTGGAGGGGATTTCAAACAGATTCACTCAGCAGTCTTGGTTTCATTATAAATTCTTCCAACAATCAGTTACATAATTTAAATTTTCTTAAACAATTTTTTTTTGCTATGAAAAAGTTCTATTTATTTATTTATTTTTTGGGGCCTCAGTCAGAACTGGACATGGAACAACAGAGGGTTCCAAATAGGAAAATGAGTACATCAAGGCTGTATATTGTCACCCTGCTTATTTAACTTCTATGCAGAGTATATCATGAGAAACACTGGGCTGGAGGAAGCACAATCTGGAATCGAGATTGTCTGGAGAAAGATCAATAACCTCAGATATGCAGATGACATCACCCTTATGGCAGAAAGTGAGGAAGAACTAAAGAGCCTCTCGATGAAAGTGAAAGAGGAGAGTGAAAAAGTTGGCTTAAAGCTCAACATTCAGAAAACTAAGATCATGGCATCCAGTCCCATCACCTAATGGGAAATAGATGGGAAAACAGTAGCTGACTTTATTTTTGGGGGCTCCAAAATCACTGCAGATGGTGATTGCAGCCGTGAAATTAAAAGACACTTACTCCTTGGAAGGAAAGTTATGACCAACCTAGATAGCATATTCAAAAGCAGAGACATTACTTTTCCAACTAAGATCTGTCTAGTCAAGGCTATGGTTTTTCCAGTGGTCATGTATGGATGTGAGAATTGGACTGTGAAGAAAAGCTGAGCACCACAGATGCTTTCGAACTGTGGTATTGGAGAAGACTCTTGAGAGTCCCTTGGATTGCAAGGAGATCCAACCAGTCCATCCTAAAGGAAATCAGTCCTGGGTGTTCATTGGAAGGACTGGTACTGAAGCTGAAACTCTAATACTTTGGCCACCTGATGTGAAGAACTAACTCATTTGAAAAGACTCTGATGCTGGGAAATTTTGAGGGCAGAGGGAAAAGGGGACAACAGAGGATGAGATGGTTGGATGGCATCACTGACTCAAGGGACATGAGTTTGGGTAAACTCCGGGAGTTGGTGATGGACAGGGAGGCCTGGTATGCTGCAATTCATGGGGTCGCAAAGAGTCCGACACGACTGAGCGACTGAACTGAACTGAAGCATCATTTAGTATCTCAATTCTCTGACCAGGGATCGAACCCACACTCCCTGAATTGGAAAGTGGAGACTTAACCACAGGGACTGCTGATGCAGATCCAGTTAGGTGAATGTAAAAGAATTATTTCATCTTTTTTATTCTGTTTCCAAAGCTGTAAAATAAAGGGATTGACTTGAAAATTACCAACTTCCAGGGTGGAGTGACATGCTTCTTAGGTTGAAATTGTGAGCATGTTTATCATTAATAAATTCTCCTTTTGTCTTTGTGACCAAAAGAACATAAAGAGATAGCTCTTAACAAATGGGTGAAACTGTTCTAATGAGAATGAATTAATTCATGCCTGTTTCATAATCTCCTAAGACTTATGGGCAGATTGAACAAATGAATTACTTTGATGTACAAGAATGAATAACCACCTCCACTGCTCACCATCATTTCCCTTATTTACACACACACATACACACACACGCGCACACGCACACACACAGAGAGTGAGCTTACATTCTTTGACCAATGTAGGAACATCAAATGAAACTCTGTTTGGACATGAGAAATAGACTTTTCTCAGATGAACAATGAATTTCAAAGCTATATAATATGCTATTCAATAAAGAAAATCTATCCTTATCATTCAACAAATCTGTCAATACTATTTAAAAGAATGATGTAGAAAAAAACCTTTTTATTGATATACTAACCTCCTCTGACCTTGGAGATGGAGTTGGTAACCCACTCCAGTAGTTTTGCCTGGGAAATCCTCTGGACAGAGGAGCCTGGTGGATTACAGTCCAGGGGGTTGCAAAGAGTCAAACATGACTTAGCAACTAAACAACAACGACAACCTCCTCTGAAGTGTATAAAATGCATATTTTTTCTGAAAGGAGGCTTTTTAAATGCTCATCCTTCATAATTAGTAACTATTGTGAATCTCAAAGGTGTGAGAGACCCGGGCTATAGCATTCAGTCAAACTTTAGCATGTAAGCCAGGTCATGTTTGGTGCAGGCAAAATGAAAGGAATAATCAGTCTTTCCCAAAACACAGCGCCCTGTCACAGGAAGGCATCATCTCCAATCACTGTCTGATCTTATTTGAGAGCACCAGGCATTGCAGATTACCGGAGAGAGAGTTTATTTTTTTTCCCATAAGTCCCATTGCCAGAATTTAAAACCCAAATTGGATTATTAGAACATCACTGCAAAATCCTGGGGCTGTATATTTTGAAAAGAAAAACAACAGAAATAGCAAAAAGCAACAGAGGGATGCCTCTTAATTCTCCTTACACACGTTAAATATCACTTTGCTTAGATCCCTACTTTGAAACAGGAAATAATGTCAAGGCACAGCTATAGCCCTGAAAACTAGCTCTAAGGATTTAAGAAAGTTTTTACTTTTGCTTGTGTGGGCTTTTGGAAAGCACATTTGGTAAAGTCTAAAAGACCTGATGCTGGGAAAGACTGAAGGCAAAAAGGAGAAGAGGGCAACAGAGGATAAGGTGGTTGGATATCATCACTGACTCAACAGACATGAGTTTGAGCAGATTCCAGGAGCTAGTGAAGGACAGGGAAGTCTGGTGTGCTGCAGTCTATTAGGTCAAAAAGAGCTGGATATGAGCTAGCGACTGAACAACAAAAATATAGGGGCTGTTGTATCACGAAGTAGTACTGTGTTACTGGCCTTCAGAGTTTTTTTTTTTAAATTAGGGTATAGCTTCTTTACAGTGTTGTGTTAGTCTCTGCTGTACAACAGAGTGAATCAGCTATGTGTGTACATATATCCCTTCCCTCGTGGACCTCCAGATCACATAAATGTTTCATCTTCAGAATTTTGACCCAGGTTATGTGCTCATAACACTGTCTCATTGCAGTTAGAACCGCTACAGGCCACCAAAAATTCTGAGGCATGTTGTAAAACGGGGCCATCCACACATATCTGAAGCTGTGGCATAATGTCAACAAAATACGCCAACCTATGAACGAATGATTTAGTCTTTATCTGGACTATCTTGGTGTTTATCATAACCCATGGCAGCAGAGGAAGCTCGTCAAATTCTGAGATTTAAAAGTCTTCCTGGGTTCAACTAAGGGTGCTGTGGGATTTCCATTTCGGTTTCATTTTAACGACATTTTTGTGCCTTAAAAGTACTAAAACAGGAAACTTTCTGGGAAGGAAAGTATTTGACCGGGAGAATTTGTCTTTTGCTGTCACAGTCTTCGGCTACCATTCAGCTAAATGTTGTTTGGAATAATATGGCCTCACTGCCCTATCTCCTGTTGAATTGCTCAGACGGGTGGAAGATTAGAGAGGGGCGAGGTGCCGGTATTATCTGTGCGAGCCCTCCAGGGGTCACGCTATACTAACAAGGCCGCCCCAGTCAGGGTGACAGAAGCCAGCTGCTGCCTCGCCCAGCCTCCACCGTCAGAAGGTTCCACTTACTGCAGGGCTGTGTCTCCAGAGATTGTGGCTTCTAACCCGTTTTTTTCCACCTCTAAAAGAGTAGCTAGCTCATCATCTTTGTCCTCGTGTTTTAGGAAGGACCTCCATGTGAAACCACTTACCTGTTTAACCCTCTGAACTTAAAGAAAATGTATAATGCCACTTAAAATACCTAACCTCGAGTTCTGCCTTGTCTAGTAGGAGGGTCCTAATGAGCCATTTATCAAGAAGGTAAATATTGGATTTTTTTGAAAGAAGAGTATTATTTTATTTTTTTTAAACTGAAATGGAAAGTTAAAACATGAAACAAACTGACATGCCATTTTCATTTCTGTCTGTACTGTTACCTGGGTCATATTTTGGTTTTCTAAATCCAGGTGTAAATGGAGAGTCTTTTTTCTTTTATAAGAATGTGAATATTGGATTTTTCACATTTGTACATTCACAGCCATGAGATTTGATGTGACTTATTTTCCAAATTGCTTTGTCTCTATTTATCCTGGGGAAAAGTCATACTCCGCGTGCACAGAGGGCCGTGCATCTTTACTTTAATCTTCAAAAATTGACTTGGCACTATTTTTTTTTTTAAGGAAAATACTTCCCTTTCTTCCACTGAGGGCTCTTTATTCATGATAATCACTTTTTTCCCTCCTAAAGATGGAAAGAAAATTCCCAGGCTTGTTTGGCCCAGGGCTGCTTCTGAAAAACCAGTACATGGCCAGAAATGCTCTCCTTGGTTTTCATCCTTGTTTGGGGGGTGGAGTGGGGTGAGAGAATGCCAGTCTTGGGTCAACAGAACTCAGAAACTGGGATGCGGATTCAGCCAGTAGAGGGAGCTAGGGCTACCTCACAGCTTTATAGGGTAGAGCAAGGACACAATAATTTTTTTTTTTGAATGAGGTTAATGCTTAATGTTACCCTGAGAGTAAATTTTTGTACATTGCTTTTCCTATAAAAGTGAAGAAGTAATCAAAACCATTCCGACCCTTTGAGGAGAATAAGAGATCTGAAAGTAATATATTTGTTTTATAGCTTCTAAAGAGTGAAGCATTTTTTAAAAGACAAATAACTTTTATAATTATGTTCATTAGACTACTATAATTTAAAATATTGTTATAACAAACTTACATTTATATAGAGCTATAAGAAAGAGACAGCATTCATAATGGGGCTTAGCTCAAAGGAGACCACAGATTTGAATATTTGTTACATGTTTGGTTTTTAAATGGTTTTGCCAGGTTAACGCATGACATAGATTTCTCTTCATCGGTGAGTGTATTTGCGCTACAGGAAAAGGGCAATGAAAACATTTTGGTGCCCTATTTTTTTCATTTATCAGCATTTGTAATTACAGTTAAGTGTTTCCAAAACAGGACCTCAATCTATGAAAGGTCCTGCATTTATATGATGCTTTTAACTTTTCAAAGTATTTTTATATGTGCTATCTCATTTTAAAGTAGATTTGACCCAGCCCCAATCTATTAAGGAAGTGACCCTTTCAACCCAAGAACACTCTGGAAATTTTTTAGCTAGACTTCTTGGCTATCATTGTAAAATTTAATGAAAGTCATGGTGATACTAAAATTCCCATCATTGATATAAAATTATCTAAGTAGAAGGTTTGCAAAAAACTAGTATATTTAATATCCAGAAGGCTTTTTCAGTTTTATTTCAATGAATTTGAATGTATCCATTGCTTGTGTTTAGAGTAATACTGTCAAGAATTGTATTATAGTGACCACTGTTGAGAATTTCATAGAATCAACAAGTTCTGTGAGTATGTCCAGACTTGCCCAGAAAATTTAAAAAGTTTGAGATTTTTTTTTATTTCATTTTTTTTCCAATTATAGTTTCTATTTCTTTTTCATATCAGTTTGTCATTTAACACTGTTGATTCTGCTTTCCAGTTATTGAGATGTTGTTTTTAAGGATATTTTTTAGAATATGATGAATTCTATTCCCTGAAGACTTGTACCACGTTCTTTTTGAAATGTGTGCACCCTCCATGGTGTCTTAAGAAACAGTGGCTAGTCCAGCACTGTTTTTGATTGTGTAAATTGCTGTTGCTAAGATACTAGGGATGTCTCTTCTGGTTCTTGTCCATCTTCTGGAGTAACAACGGCATTATGTGAAAGGCCAGCAGAGATATTAACTCTGTCAGAGCTGTCGATTCAATTCTGAATAACCATTCGGATGCATGTGACTGGGCCATCGTGGGAGTAGCCAAAATTCAAAAATGAGGATCCTGGATACAGTCAGTAAAAATCAGTTGGTTCAACTGGGCTCAAATTTCCTGGCGAATATTTTTTTCCAAAAGCTTGAGCCAAGTTTGAGATAAAAAAAGCATTATTATCATCTTCTGAAACTAAATTAGCAGGAATCTGGGTTGTTTCCTTGATAATTCCAGACTCAGTCTTTATATTCATGATTTGCTTCTTTTTCTAAGTTTGTCACTCTTAACAAATATAAAAAACTTGTTTTTATGTGATTATGTGTAGCTAATTTGTAGGAAAATATTGTGTTCTTTTTTTCTTTCTAATTTAGGAAAGAAAACTGGAGCTATGAAATTTGAAGAGTGACCTTTGCCAGGCACTGCATCTTTATCATCTTTTTACATTTTAAATCTATTTTGACATTCTTTGTTGGTTGAACTTGAAGAAATAAACAATTGTGGAAGAAAAGTGAAGGGTGTCCTTGTAAGTAAGTACTCATCTTAGAAAAATAGATTTATTTTATATTTACACATTTTATTTCTAATTGGGTTTTAGTGCCAAAATTGAAGTATTTTCAAATGACAAAATTATACTTATGTTATAGTTATTTTCATTGTTAAAGCCAGTGATAATCATATTCTACCTGTCTTTGTAAGTTTCTACTTCCTAGGTCTGTTATAAGGATTTAATGTAATATGTAAAAATATGTAATATACAGAAGTTGTCACTTACTATGGATATTTTATTAAACATATTCAAGGAATCTTTGAGATTCAGTACAACTTCAGGATAGAGACTGAAACACAAAATAGAAAAATACCTGTGTGCTTTCTTGCATACTCAGTTGTGTCCAACTCTTTGCGACCACGTGGACTGCACTCTGACAAGCTTCTCTGTCCACGGGACTTTCCAGGCAAGAATACTGGAGTGGGTTGCCATTTCCTCCTCCAAAGGATCTTCCCGACCTAGGGAATGAACCCGCATCTCCTGTGTTTTCTGCATTGGCAGGTGGATGCTTTACCACTGTGCTACCTGAGCAGAGAAAAAGACTGTTCTGTACAAATTCCAAGATATATTGCTTGAAATCAGCAAATTGTTTGGTCCTCTTTTACTTTAACAAAACTTATTAATTTAAAGACAAATTATATGCAGTACTTTTGAGATAGTGCTTTGCGTTCTTCACATATTTGTTTCCAAATCCCTATAAATCTGAAGTAGGTATTTAGGTCTTACTGAATTGAGAATCTCGAGGCAACTAGAGAGGAAATCAGTTGTTTCATTTCATGGGTAAGTTAGTCTCAGAATGGCTGTCAACATAAAATTTCCTAATTTTAAGCTTCTGTTTCCTTCCACAGCTCATTCAATATTTAGTTCCTAATCATGAAACCTCACAGCATCAATTCTTATTATAAGATCGACTCCCTATATCCTGCTGAGAATTTATAAGAAGGCAGTACTTGCAATGGAAAGGCAGATAGATGCCTGGGGCTGTATGTTTTTTCCCTATGATTGACTCCAAGGAATTAGGGTATACATGGTATACAGGGTAGAGAAACATAACAGACAAAATATCTATTTTCCTGAGCTTATCTTCTGGGGAGGGGCGAGAGAGAATAAACAAGGTAAATAAGTAAAATACACAATAAGTTAGAAGATACTGAAGATAAAAATAAGACAGGAAGGAAGATAGGGAGTGTTAGGTGATAGAAAAGCTGCAACTTTACACAGGATGGCCTGTCAAGGTGTCTCCAGAAACGGCATTTGAATCAAGATGAAGGTGAGGGGGAGCCATGGAGAGCCAGAGGAAGAAAGCTTTGGGCTGAGGACCCCATTTCCCAGGAAGGGAGCCCACAAGTTGTGCTGGGTGCCAGGTGGCCCACTCTGTGGGTAGGAGCTAAACTCAGAAAGGAGCAAGGCCAGCCCATGCGTTTTACTCAGTGTGAGAAGGGAAGCAACCGCAGGGTTAAGGGCAGAAAAATGCCACAGTTCAATGTGTTGCTTTTATTTTTTTTACATTTCATGTGTTATTTTACTTAAAAAAAAAAACTTTTTGTAATTAGATTTATTTATTTTTAATTGAAGGATAACTGCTCTACAATATTGTGTTGCTGCTGCTGCTGCTAAGTCGCTTCAGTCCTGTCCGACTCTGTGCGACCCCATAGACGGCAGCCCACCAGGCTCCCCTGTCCCTGGGACTCGCCAGGCAAGAACACTGGAGTGGGTTGCCATTTCCTTCTCCAGTGCATGAAAGTGGAAAGTGAAAGTGAAGTCACTCAGTCGTGTCCGACTCTTTAGCGACCCCATGGACTGCAGCCCACCAGGCTCCTCCATCCATGGGATTTTCTAGGCAAGAGTACTGGAGTGGGGTGCCACTGCATTCTCCGGAATATTGTGCTAGTTTCTGCCGAACCTCAGCATAAATCAGCCATAAGTATACCTATGTCCTATAGTACCACCATGGACTGAGTCATTGTGAATGGACCTCCTGAGATAAAAACAGAAGCAGTAATGCCAGTTCAGTGGGGTGATAGATGGAGGATCCATGGAGTAGTGCAGAGGTAGTGTAGTAGTAGAGATGATAGATAATTGGTAATAAATTTATTTTGGAAATATAAGCTCGTGACAGACATCACAGGCTATCCTTTCACATCTCCTCTCTCCTTCCTGGGCATATGGATACCCAGCTAGAAACTGCATCTGCAAGCTTCCTTTGCAGACAAGAGCATCCACTTGATGTGGCTCTTGCCAGTGGATGAGAAGTTGAAGTGCTCTGTGCCAGCTCCTGGCCGTCCTCATCAAAGTGGTAGCCCCACATTTGCCTCTCATCTTTTCTCCAGTCTTTCTGGAAACAGTGATGACTGGGCACCTTGGGATGTGTTGAGCAAGGCAGATCTGCCGCTGTCTCAGAGCCCTGAATAATTATTATCTTTCTTGAAATTGTACATGGCAAAGAACTAACTTTTAAAGTCCTCAAGCCTCTATTTTTCAGTGTCTGTATTAGGGTAACTTAGCCTACACCCTCATAGAGGCTCATAGGATGTGCTGATGGATCAGATGTGGATTTGAGAGGAGAGAAGAGGCAAAGATGATTCCAAAGTTTGAACTTGAGTTTGGGTGGAAAGCAGTTGCCCTTTACTGAGATTTAGCAAAGCATGGGAGGAATGGGTTTCCCAGGTGGCCCTACTGGTAAAGAATCCACCCGCCAATGCAGGAGACATAAGAGATGTGGTTTTGATCCCTGGGTCAGAAAGATCCCTGGGAGGAGGGCATGGCAACCCACTCCAGTATTCTTGCCTGGAGAATCCCTGGTGGGCTACAGTCCATGGGGTCGCAAAGAGCAGATATGACTGAAGAGACTTAGCACAGCGCAGCACATATGGGAGGAACAGGTTTGGCAAGAAGATTGAGAATATAATTTGGGGCATGGTACATTAGAGATGTCTTTTAGACATACCTTTTAAAAATAATTTTTCATTAGCCTAATGAATGCTTTTTTAAAAAACTAAACTCTCTGAATGCACTAAGTATTGTATAAAACTAAAATGAGATTCTTTTCTCTCAAGGGGTTTGCTGTTTAATGTAGGTCATTTATGGTCCATGTCAGATCAAAATTACACCCCACATTAGGAATTTTTAGAGAGAAACTCATTCAGGTTTTAATGGTAGTGACTTTATTACTTAACCTTCTTCATATGAATCACTCTGCTAGATCCCATTATGATTGCAGTGATCTCAAAATACAAATATTTATCAAACATACACAGATAGAATACTATGTCTCTATTTTATGTACAAGCCAATTTTATATGGCGGCATGATCTGACTTTTGTATAGCTGAGTATAAAGGGTTTTTTTTTTTTTTAATCAAAAATAATTTTAAAGAGTTTCCGTCTACTCCAAAGAAGTGATATCACTGTTTGCTACATTTCTCATCCTTGTCTTTTTTGTAATTGACCTTACCCAATTGATAACAAAGTCAAAGCTGGATGTCAACAAGCAACACAGGATCAGCTAGGAAATGTTTTTGGCCATATTAGGCTCACTTCTTTTGCACATCCATCAATCTTCTTCAGGCACATTTCATTCCATTTCTGAGCAGAGTTCTTTCAAAATCCAAGACTACCACCCAAGTCTGCTCCCTCGTCCACTGGACCCTGCTTGGAGCCTGTCTCTGGACTTGTGAAGCCAATTCTTCTATCTGTCTCTTCTTCATGGGTACTTAAATCAGACACTTCATCCCCTCACACCATGCTTCCTGTTTCTTCTAATATAAACATCACACAATTTGATAAGCTATGAGATTCCAAATCAAGCTACATTATTAAAAATACAACTTATTTTTAGACTTATTATCTCTTTTTTAAAATTTCTCACCCAGTTTCTATGAATGCGATAGTTACCTTCTCCATTTTCTGTTGACCCAGTTTGTATGAATGCGATAGTTACCTTCTCCATTTTCTGTTGAGGAAAAAGGCAGTAAGAGATTGCTAAGAGATTTGCTTCAGGAAAAAAGCTGTGAGAAGGGAGGTTCAAACAAAATGGGGTTCCAGTTCTTCTCATGTCACCAACACCAGCTAGTTGAGGGGTGTTATTCTATGATGCCCCCAAAATACAGCAGGCAAGTACCAGCCAACTCACCTTCCTCCTCATGTTATATATATATATATATAAAACAACAATTATATATTTATATATATATATATATATAATGTCCTATATCTTCTTGGTGGGACTGAAAACTCCTTGAAGACAAGGACTGTGTCTTCTAAATTTATATCACTTCATAATCTTTCAGAAAGGGTTGGATATAGTCAATGCCCAGGAAATACTTGTTGGTTGAATGTTTAATAATAATCTGAATGAGTATTATGTTTTTAAATACTTTTCCTGGTCTGGTCTACATTTTCTGTGTTATTTCTCAAGATAGGCTAAAGCAAAATAAACAAACAAAAAAAAAGTTTACAAAGTCAGTCAATACATAATTTTTTTTCTATACATGTAGTATTTAGGGTAAAACCTTAAATAACTGCAAAATAAAATCAGTAGAACCTGAATTATTATTTCCTTGGTTTTCAGTGTCATTGCTCCAGGGTTGATCCACAGAAAGTGAGAACTGAACTGAATATTCCAGCAACATTCAAACACCTTTTGAAATATTTTAGTGTTTCAGCTTCTCATTGGCACCTTCCTTTGCTGGGGAACTTTTACAGAATGTGGTACTCATTGCATCTCAAGTACTTTCTTCCTGTGCCTTGATCCAGAGGTATTTTAAATTGTGTTATGGGCCAGGAATAGAATGGTTTTGGGTCAGAAATCTGCATGGTCTGAAAGCATGGTGTGAGTAAACTGGAGTCCTTTTTGCCAGGATGGATGAACAGCCTCAGCACAAGGTTCTCAATAGAAGCAGCACTAAAGCTATGTTGGAGTCTGTTCTTCCCTCCCCCAGTCATCCTTCTCATAGGACTGTTGCTGCTGCTGTTATTGTTTTTAACCCAAGAAGGAGATAAATTTATTGTTTCCCACAGGGAGCTCTTGCTTAAAGTTTCTCTATCTCACTGCAATCCAGCTGGTTGAACTCAGCAATACTGTCGGAAACATTTTATATCCTTTTATATCCATTTGTTTAATGACCTCAAAGATATGAAATATTGCCATTTTCCATAAACTGGCACTGGGCTTTGGCCATATATACGTATTAATGAAAAAATATCTTACACTTAACACTTTCTTGGGAACTTTGCTTCCTGGCTTTATTGTTATTTATTCAAGTTTATTCAGTTTAGCAGAAATAGTATATTCTGAGCAAATTAAAATAAAATGAACTTTGCACTTTAATAAATATTGTGATGAAAGAAAATAAACTCAGAGTAAAATGACAGATTTGAAAGCTACCATAATAAGATTAGAAAATCAGAATTCAGAAGTTAGGTCTGCAAACTGTTAAATGGGGAAGAAGGATGCATAATCCCCATCTTCTAAATTCTTGGGTCCCCCACCCCCATCCTCATCTGGAAGTTGTCTTCTCTCTAATCATTGTGTTCCCACCTCCCACTCTCCTGGAAATCTAAGCTAAATGTCAGGAATTGTTCTACCAGAACATTAACATTTCTAAGAGTCTGACTGAAATAGCCCTAAAGCTTAACAAGTATGGTGGTGATTTAGTTGCTAAGTTGTGTCCAACTCTTTGAGACCCCATGGACTGTAGCATGCCAGGCTTCATTGTCCATCACCAATTCCTGGTTCTTACTCACTCAGGTCCATCGAGTTGGTGATGGTACATCTCATCCTCTGCCGTCCCCTTCTCCTCCTGCCTTCAATCTTTCCCAGCATCAGTGTCTTTTCCAATGAGTCGGTTCTTCACATCAGGTGGCCAAAGTATTGGAGCTTCAGTTTCAGCATCAGTCCTTCCAATGAATATTCAGGACTGATATCCTATAGGACTGACTGGTTGGATCTCCTTGCAGTACAAGGGACTCTCAAGAGTCTTCTCCAACACCACAGTTCAAAAGCATCAATTCTTCAGCACTCAGCTTTCTTTATGGTCCAACTCTCACATCCACACATGACTACTGGAAAAACCATAGCTTTGAGTATATGGACCTTTGTCAGTAAAGTAATGTCTTTGTTTTTTAAGCCTGTCTAGGGTTGTCATAGTTTTTCTTCCAAGAAGCAAGCGTATTTTAATTTCATGGCTGCAGTCACCATCTGCCGTGATTTTGGAGCCCAAGAAAACAAAGTTTCTCACTGTTTCCACTGTTTCCCCATCTATTTGCTATGAAGTGATGGGACTGGTTTTCTGAATGTTGAGTTTTAAGCCAGCTTTTTCACTCTCCTCTTTCACTTTCATCGAGAGGCTCTTTAGTTCCTCTTTGCTTTCTGCCATAAGGGTGGTATCATCTACATATCTGAGGTTATTGATATTTCTTCCTGCAATCTTGATTCCAGCTTGTTCTTCATTCGGCCCAGCATTTTGCATGATGTACTCAGAATATAAGTTAAATAAGCAGGGTGACAATATACAGCTTTGGTAGACTCCTTTCTCAAGTACGAACCAGTCCGTTGTTCCATGTCCAGTTCTAACTGTTGCTTCTTGACCTGCATACAGATTTCTCAGGAGGCAGGTAAGGTGATCTGATATTCCCATCTCTTTAATAATTTTCCACCATTTGTTGTGATCCACACAATCAAAGGCTTTAGCGTAGTCAATGAAAATCATTAGGAAAGTTAAACACATAGTTACACAGAATTTCATAATCTCCTGCAGCAGGAGAGTGCTTCAAAATTATCAAGAGAAATTTTTTTAAAATATGCATTACTAATTTCTACACCTCCCCCCACCCCTCTCTGAAACTCTTATCCAGTGGGTCCGGGAAAGTACTATTAATAACATGGATTTTTTTTTTTTAATCAAGATCTTTCATGATGTTTCTCAAGTATGGCCTGGCTTGGAAATCACTGAACTGGGGATATTTTCAAGACCTTGTATCTTGTTTGTTGTTGAATTTTTTTTTTTTTTTTAGCACTTTTCTTCTAACGTTTTCATACTATCTGGTGTAGTAATTACTTTCCCATATCTTGTCTCCCTATTGCTTGTGTGTTCCCTGAGGACAGAGTTGGATATTTCTAGTTTTTGTATCCCATATGGTACCTTGTGCAGTTTTTAGTGCACCAAAGATATTTAAAATATAAGACGATTTGAATTCCTTCTGTCTTCCATTTTGATGCATCTTGATATTTCCTGCTCACTTATCATTTGACCCCAAACCATGAATTCAGAACAATATTCGGTTCTTTTCCTCAGACACCTAACCAGGATAAAGTTAAGGGTAAAGTGAGCTGTTTGCCAGAATGCTACTTAGAGAATTTTTTGCAGATGAAACAACTCAGCCTAGCTTGAAGTGTTTTAGTATTTTGGTAACTGATTTATTTCCTTTTCCAAACAAAAATAGTAAGCTTGGGTAAATCTGAATATATTTATGGAAGCAGAGTATTTGAAAATGGGGGTCTTACAAAGCAAAGAATGTGTGGTTATAAAGCTCAAAATATAGACATGTAAAATCTTCTGGGCAGGTAAATACACACACACACACACACAGTCTAAATCTAAAAGATTTTTGAAATACTATTGATACAATCTCCCTTAAACACAGCAGAGTCTGTTGCCACCTTATAACACATTCTGTAACCAAAAGCATTTTGATAAATTTTTAATATCTATAAAACTCTCATCCAAAAGTAGTCAAGTAATATTAGAATACCAAAACTATTGACAAATATTGTCACTTCAGAGCCTGCTGAAATATAATTACATCCATTTTATGAGTTATTTTTTAATCTCCTAGTTATAAAAATAAGCAAAAGCACATAGACAAATATTTCACTTTTAACATGTAACTACATTACCCATCGCATATTTTAAAAAGAGTCCTAGTGAATATAAACAAACCATGTTCTATCAACATCCTTGGGGAAAATATAAAATGGAATGGAATTTTAGCTCTAAATATGTGCACTTATGGCAAAATAGAAAAAATTTTTTAATAAGTATGGCAAATCACATAGTATTTTCAAGGTTTAAAAACCTGAAATTGTATTACAATGTTACCACATTCTGCCTTAATTTTACAAAACAGAGAAGTAGACTAATCACAAGAATGATTTAAACAAAGTGTTATATATTTTTTTCAACTTAAAATGCAATATAAATTTCCTGGAGAAGGGGAGGAAAGTGGCAATTTTAAACTTGCTTACCTCAACTTCAGTCTGGTTTAGGAAATGTAGCGTTTCTTTGATTTTTAATTGTTCCTGCATTACTTGCAAATGTGACCACATGACTATAGTTTATGCTATTATGTTGTCAGGCTTCTGATAATGGTAAGGAATGTTTGTTTAGACTGTGTGGCTCTTCACTTTAATTCACTCTGGCTCCAGTGTGACCTGTTAAAACTGCTATCAATGGAAAATCCAAATTTCCCAGAAAGGCTTAAAGCAACAGCAACCCCTGTGAACCAAAATTATCTCCTATTGAGGCTAATTACCTTAGCACACTTAGGAAAGCACCGCTGTAGGAAATTTGCTGCCTTGCAGTCATTCCCCCTCTGTTAAGTGCTTTTAGTTGATATGAGGTCGTATATTTGCTGATTACTCTACGGCATCTTTTAGTACCTTTGGAAGTGTGAGGCTGGATGCAAAAAACTGAAATGGCATATTATAGGATGTGTGCAGCTTTCCCTGGTTATAAAACCTGTGCTTAGGGAACTGACCCCATTAGGGTGGGAGTTTTAAAGGGGAAAAAATTGCAAGCCTTAAGTTATAAGGAATAAAGATAGATTTAGTAAATTTTAAAGGTTATTAATTTTTAACTTACATATAGCAAATAACATAAAATTTAACAAATAAGCAAGATGTGTTTCTTATCTTTTCTTACTATTTTGAACATAACCTTACTCAATCCTTTAAAAAAAAGCCACTTGGTATATTATTTAATGTATAAAATGATAGTTGTTTTAATGAGAGTATCAAAAGTGCTCCAATGTGAATATAGTGGAGATTGTATCTATGCAGATTTGAGTTATTTAAACATATAATAAATTTTAGTTTATGCATTAAAATGATAGATATTTTGTCATTTACAAAAACAATCATAAAATGAAAAATAAAAAGTGAAAGCGTTAGTTGCTCAGTCTTGGCCTACTCCTTGTGACCACATGGACTGTAGCCCAAACCAGGCTTCTCTGTCCATGGAATTCTCCAGGCAAGAATACTGGAGTTGGCAGTTCTCTTCTCCAGGGTATCTTCCCAACTCAGAGATCAAACCTAGGTCTCCTGCATTGCAGGGAGATTCTTTAACATCTGAACCACCAGGGAAGCCCCACCAAACTATACAAAGAGATGGTACTACTATCAAAAAATCATTCATCCAGTGTATATCTCTCTAGTGAATGATGCTTTAGCTTGTGCTATGCGTAATCTTTTCCAAATTAAACGTTTTTTTCTACAAAGATGAAGAATTATTATTTAGAGATACAACTATTTCAATTGCCTTTTTAAAAAGTAAAACTACATTTGTCACAATTTTGGTTGCTTTTAAAGAAACCCTATTTCCCGTAGATTTACATTAAAACATTAACAATTCCCTGATAAACTGCATAGTTGGCAGCAGAGAAAGGCTCTAAAGCTGGAGAGCAGGAATATGATTCAAACTCTGTCATGCTGGATGTGTGAGAATTTTTTTTTTTTTGAAGTTTAGTTGATTTGCAATCTTTCACGTGTACAGTAAAGTAATTCAGTGTGTGTATATATATATATATATACTCTGTCCCTCTGCCATGTCCAATTGTTTTGCAACCCTATAGACCATAGCATGCCAGGCTTCTTTGTTCATGGAATTCGCCAGGCAAGAATACTGAAGTGGGTTGCCATATCCTTCTCTAAGGGATCTTCCTGACCCAGGGACTGAACTCATGTTTCCTGCTTGGCAGGCGGATTCTTTACCAATGAGCCACCTGGAAAGTCTGTATATATTTCAGATTATTATCCCTTATGGGTTATTACAAGATATTGAATATAGTCCCTTGTGCTACAGTAGGTCCTTGTTGTGTATCTATTTTGTATATAAAAGTGTGTATCTGCTAATCTCAAATTCCCAATTTATTCTCCTCCTCCCCACCGAGTATGTGTGGGAATTTAAATTCAAGATATAACATCACATTCCTGGGGAAAAAAACATTGTTATTCATCCAAAAGTATAAACCTGAAAATAGAGTTCTTCAGTCATAGCAGAAGATGAGTAATCAACACCCTCTAACCTCTGATTCAAATCTTTCATGTCTTTTAATATGACAAACATAATTCCAACAATGAGAAATATTGGTAGGATGGTAAAGCATCCAAACAGGGAAGCCCACTGCATCCCACAGCTGTATTCTGCTTCCAGGGGGAGCCACTGGAGATGTGAATTTAACAGGAAAATCTCCACCTGAAAATGCAACTACTACACATCCCAATACATGTGTGACACTTTCCCATCTCTTTTATTTTTCTCCCCAGTGAATAAAAAGCAGGACTAATGACTATATTGTGCATGCTCAATCGCTCAGTCATATCTGACTCTTTGCCATCTCATGGACTATAGCCTGCTAGGCTCCTCTGTCCATGCGATTTTCCAGGCAAGAATACCAAAGTGGGTTGCCATTTCCTTCTCCAGGGAATCTGCTACACCCAGAGATCAAACCCACATCTCCTGCATCGGCAGGCTGATTCTTTACCACTGAATTCCTATTCTTCACTAGGGAAGCCCCAATAACAATATAGCTGAAACTAAAATAGGAAACGAGAGACAGAAAATGTAGTACGTTGGGAGTAATCAAGATTTGCTTTTTTATGATTTTCTTTTTCTCCAGCATCATCCCAGATCAGAATGGTGGAGGTTCTGAGTTGTAGTTATTCAAGACGTAGTAGACAGATTAACTATTCGACTGGCAGGTAATACAGTGAAGGACCAGGAGGAAGGACTATCCCCTTGATTCTGATTCTGATGAGTAAAGAAATGCTATGCACAGTGGCTGGACAAGAATAATGTGAGTAATTGTAGAGGCTGTCCCCTCACAAAAGATCACAGTAATCTCATGACTGCACTAAATTCCATGGATATGAAAACAGTTCATGTATAAAACTAGCCAAAATCCATTATTGGATTATGCTCACAGCACAGTGCTAAAGAATTCACTTGCCAATGTAGGATATGCAACAGCAGGAGATACGGGTTTGATCCCTGGGTCAGGAAGAACCCCTGAAGGAAATGGCAACCCACTCCAGTATTCTTGCCTGGGAAATCCCATGGACAGAGGAGCCTGGAAGGCGGTAGTCTGTTGGGTCATAAAGAGTTGGACACAAGTGAGTGACTGAGCACACACACACACACACACACAGTTCTCAAACACATCTATCCTTTTCACTAATAGCTCAAATCCTAGAAGTCTGCCTGGTACAATAAATATTAAATGAGAGAAAGAAAGAAATATTTTTATAAATTATCATGAATGCTAACTTGGAAAAAATAATTTTTAAAAAATGTTTAAATCCATTTTAAAACCAGACAAGCAGGGCAGTCTTTGCAGCTGCCTTAAAGGTAACTGAATAAGAAGTTTTATGAGCTGGTTCTAAAAGCCTTCAAGATTCATATCTTTATCAAGAGGTTTAAATGCAAACTTGTGATTCAGTGCATGTCATTTTAAAGATATTTAATTCATAGCTGTAATTTGCTTTTAAAAAGATGAAAATGGATGAGCTGCATTGGGGGTTTAAAATAGACTTTTGAAAGCTAAGGCGACTCCTCTCTTCATCTATTTACAGGAAAGTCAGAAAAAAATATCTTGAGATTTGCTCAGGGAAACAGTTAAAGCCGCAGGCTGTGAGTTGATGGGGTTTGGTGGTTCAGAGGGAAAGACATGTGTCGACAAATTATGAGGCTTTCCCAGCCCAAGTGCCACTTATTAAGAGTTTATGACCTGCCCACTGAGTGGCCAGATATAGTCCCCACCACCTTCCCCACACACTTGGTTATTGGCATTTTGACACCTTTTTTGCACAGCTGGAGGCATTCCTGACACTATCAATGTAATATAGCTGTTTCAGATCACAAATATTACTCATTAACCTTAGGGCAGAAATCTAACATAATCAAATATCCTTTGCTACCTAATTCAAGTCAGCCAGGGGCAGGATAGATAGGAAAAACATAATGCAAACAATACATAGAGAAATGCTCAAAAAGTTTTGTTTTTTTTTTTTTAAGAGTTTCTCTGTTTTCAGAATCTGCCATCTGTCACAGTCTTCAGGTTATGAACTATTTTGCGAGCCATGTGCTTAAAAAGTGTTCAGAAAATGGATGTTGTGATTCAAGGGAATTACACTCTTTAGCAGAATGACTTTTACTAGGTTTTTTTTTACTTTATTAATATATTTTATTTAACTCAATATATCCAAAATATTTCATTTCTATATTTAATCAATATCAACTTTTTTCTTTTCATTTCATTTATTTATTTTTATTGAAGTATAGTTGATGGACAGAGGAGCCTGGAGGGCTGCAGTCCATGGGGTGGCAAAGAGTCAGACATGACTCATTCATTCACTCAGTTGATTTACAATGCTGTGTTAATTTCTGGTGTACAGCGGAATGACTCAGTTATACACAGGTGTATACATTCCTTTTTATATTCTTTTCCACTATAGTTTATCCCAAGATATTAAATATAGTTCCCTGTGCTATACAATAGAATCTTGTTGTTCATCCATTCTACATTTGCATCTATCAGCTGGCCAAAAAGTTGTACAGTATTTTCCATATGATGTTATGGAAAAACCAGAATGAACTTTCTAGCCAACCCATTACTAACCCCAAACTCCCAGTCCAAAAAGATATGGAACACTTCATAAATTTGTGTATCACCCTTGTTCAGGAAATGCTGATCTTCTCAGTATCGTTCCAATTTTAGTGTACATGCCGACAAAGTTAGCGTGACTTCTACCAATTTTTTTCCTTTCTCTAAGAAAATATTCACTATCTCAAGTACTGCAAAAAGGCTTTTGGGAATTAAATATCCCTTTTAATCTCTCCTCTTTGACTTCCCAAAAGTTATCCTTTACAATCAAGTCAAAACTGAATGCTTTCTGTGTTGGCCCTATCCCTCTTCTATCTAAAACCTGAGTCTCCCATCTTCATATTTTTCAGTTAACCATTAATAGATTTGGCAAGAATTACTTGAAAGTTTAAGGGAGACTAGACTGTTCCTAGCTTGTCTTATTTACCTGACCTTTTGATGACTAGGACCAGCATCATGGTATCTCACTCACCTTACCCTACCCCCTGCTTTGTTGATGACCAGATGTGAATCTTTTTATTTTTTGCCATGCTGCATGGCTTACAGGATCCTAGTTCCCTAACCAGGGTTCGAACCTGGGCCCTCAGCAGTGAGATCATGGAGTCCTAACCACTGGACTGCCAGGGAATTCCCCAGATGCAAATTTTGCATAAATATGTCCCTACTTGGTAAACCTGTACATATTAAGCAATCAGAATTAATAATAATATCAAAGTTTAAAATTCTAAAACATGATTTTATCATTACATTGTCCCTAAAGATGCCTCCTCACTTTTAATCATTTAAGATGAAAAAAGTGGACCTGGACATTTCAACAAAGCTCATCCCCCAAGATGTTTGTAGAATTTCATTTTGATGAAAAGAGTTCACATCATGTTCTCACGTATAGCTCTTCATGACTTGAATTATGTTTAAAAAGCAATTGTCATTATCCAGATATTTTTAGTACAAATAGGCTGATTTCTAAGCAGAGAAGATAAACAGAAAAGATAAAGTTATGGTCCCAAGGCAAGCATAATTTTCTTATTTTGAAATTTCAACTATTAACGAGGCATCTTGTCTTAGGGGCTCTTTGGAGATTACATTCATTATGTTCATTATATATTATCATAACAGGCTTGTGTAAATGTTGCTGAAATCACACTAAAGGACAATTATTTGTCCTTTCGAGTGAGATATAAGGTATATCAGCAATGGTGACAAGATGACAACCCCTAGTTCCTTCCACCAGGGAGGAGAAAAAAGGCAGAGATAGGTGAGCCCAAGAAATTCTGGGGAAGCATAGAAAAAAGCCAGATACAACCCAAATTCTCCATCTGCTCTCTACTGAGGGCCACACTCCTGACTTTAGTGGGATCATCTCGCTTTCACCAATGCAAGTCCAAGAACAGATCCATTCCTCGGCAAATCATCCACCTTCCCAGCTCCACCTAGGGGCCTGTGAAAATGTCTGGGAGGTGTCCAGGCCATTTGCAGTTTGAATCTAGAGCAGCCCATGGAAGCTGAACAGCCAGGCTTCCCCTACCTGACCTCAGGGAGTCACCAAAACTACTCCACTGAGGTCATGTTTCAAAGTGGTTCAGGGCAGTATATAGCATGATCTTTCTCCAGAAATTTGAATGGGAAACAGAAAAAAAAAAAAACAAATACTTTTTCTCTGTGCCTCAATTCCCATTAAGGACTCTTCAGAGACTAATTATAGACAAAATGAATTAGCTACACATTTTTCTGCACAATTAAATGGCAGTGTGGGTAAATTTGTGTAAAATTATAGTGTCGATAAGTCTGCTAGGATAGTAACATAGCCAGTCTTCAGGATGGAGGCCAGAACATCTTTAGATCTTCCCCCCACCCCCTCAAAGGCTACCCCCATTCCCCGAAAGAATCCAAGTGGCTCACGTGGACTCCATGGAGATATTTAATTTCCTCCCTTCCTGCTACTGCTTGTAGAACTTCTCTTCACTCAACCTCCATGGCCATGATGGGTTTGTCCTGTTCCAATCAACCAGTGTGGACCTTCCTCAAGAGTCACATTATCTCCTGATAAGCCTAAGTGTAGCTTGCGGTTGAGAATAATGCCATCTTGCCCCTCAAGTTCAGGCCTGCAGCCAGGTTGTGTCACTAGGGTAAACCACAGGGCTTCCTTCAGTCCTTAAAGCCTGTTATTAAAGGTCCCAGTGCTAATGCTCAGTTGCTCAGTTGTATCCAACTCAGTTGTATCTTTGCAGCCCCATGGATCATAGCCCACAAATCTCCTCTGTCCATGTGATGTTCCAGGCAAGAGTACTGGAGTGGGTTGCCATTTCCTACTCCAAGGCATCTTCCCAACCCAGGGATCAAACCCTCATCTCTTGCATCTGCTGCACTGGCTATTTACCACTAGTGCCACTTGGGAAGTCCGTTATAGGTTGCAAAGTCTTCGCAACTGAGTTCTCCCTCCCTGATTCTGACTCCTGGAAAGGTGGCCTCATCCATTTAGTTTCCTAAGTTCCCTCATTCAGAGAATTTATTATAAGTTTTCCCCAGGATGAGTTGGGAGATGTTTGCTGCTGCTGCTGCTAAGTCACTTCAGTCGTGTCTGACTCTGTGCAATCCCATAGACAGCAGCCTACCAGGCTCCTCCATCCCTGGGATTTTCCAGGCAAGAACACTGGAGTGGGTTGTCATTTCCTTCTCCAATGCATGAAAGTGAAAAGTGAAAGTGCAGTCACTCAGTCATGTCCAACTCTTTGAGACCCCATGGACTGCAGCTTACCAGGCTCCTCTGTCCATGGGATTTTCCAGATAAGAGTACTGGAGTGGGTTGCCATTGCCTTCTCCAGGGAGATGTTTGAGTAGACCCTAAAAGTACTCACCCAAAAGTGTGGTGTACTCTCAGTCTTCCACCCAATCAGTAACCCAGGAGAACAATATAGACATCTGATTATTTCTTATTTCTTCATGAGCTTCCTGTCTATATGAGGTACTCCTGGAAAGCTTTTTATATTCTCTTTTCAGAGTTTTAATTCTTGTATCCTTTTGTTTGATCATTAACTCCCAAATCCTCTTTTATAGAATTCTTGGTGGATCAATCTGGTCCTCATAGACATGAGATCTTGGGTCCTACCTCAACCCCACTCCCATATGTTAAGCATAAACTATATGCTAAACACTGCAGAAATTGTGCGACCTCCTAGGTGGTTCAGTGGTAAAGAATCCACCTACTAATGCAGGAGATGTGAGTTCAATCCCTGGGTTGGAAAGATCCCTTGGAGAAGGAAATGGCAACCCACTCCAGTATTCTTGCCTGGGAAATCCCATGGACAGAGAAGTCTAGTGGGTTACAGTCCACGGGGTCACAAAGAGTCAGACATGACTGAGCGACTGAGCATGCACACACTAGATATTAGACTTTCATTCTAACTTGAGGGACTTCCTAGGACTGAGTGGGAGGCAAACAGAACACTGAACTCCAAAAGTAATTTGTATCCTCACAAAATTAGTATTAGAAACACAAATTAATCCTCAATTCAGCGACTGTGGGACACTTTAGTTAATATGCTAATATTTTTCCCTTATTAAAATCAGAATAATCACCCCAACTCTCTCCTAGGTCCTGCTCAAAACTGTTAACAATTCACCAAATTTGTACAATTTCTGAGCTAAAGCTAAAGGTAGTCAGTCTCCTTTTTATATTCGGCCCATATTCAGAGACACCAAGAAGCTGATGAAGGGTGAAATATTCATGGCATCTATTGCCTCCTGGATTATCAACTAATGGTAGCATCGTTGATAGAACTAAATTAATTTGAAGGAATCAGAGACAAGTGGAGCTGAGGTCTGGTGGGTGAAAAATGTGCACTTTATCAGCTAAAGTACTCAGTTCCAGACTCCCCTACCTCTTAAGTACAAGTAATGTATGGCTGGGTTTCGACATTACTTTGCACAGTGCCCATCCTGTCATAATTAAAAATCTCTGAGAGACCTAAAAGCTGTAAATGACCATCCAGACACTCACTAAATGAAATATTACCCACTAAAAAGGACTTTTGTGAATTATTCATTCTATAAAACACTTTGTGGAATATGATTATCACATAAAGGCACTTGAAAGATGAACTGTGGTAGGGATGATCTTCCATGATGAACACACACAAGGTTCCTTCTATCTCTTTTTAGATATTTAAGCCGACTGAATTTGGTTATATTTTAAAATAGAGAGTTGAGATATTCACATTTAAGCCCTCTACTCTTGAAAAGGCTTGCCAGGTGTCTCAGTGGTAAAGAATCCGCCTGCCAATGCAGGAAACGTGGGTTGGATCTCTGGGCTCAGAAAATTCCCCTGCAGAAGGAAATGGCAACCCGCTTCAGTATTCTTGCCTAGGAAATACCATGTACAGAAGAGCCTGGTGGGCTACAGTGCCTGACGTTGCAAAGAGCTGGACACAACTGAGCAACCATGCATGTATGCACCCTTGAAAAGAATTCATTCTGGCATGAGATGACATGATTTGAAATCAGTGATAGTGTTCAATTGTGAGAATTGGTAATTTTAACAACTTATTTTCAGGTCCTTTCTAATTTATGGACATGGCACGCCAAAGTGGAAGCCAGGAATGGACTTAACCAGCCTGCCATGAGGTCGGAGCTGACATATGACCAAGGCTCTGCCATTCAGATCTATCAATGAAAGTCTTAGGCTTGAAAGAAAGTGAGGTGGGAGAAAAGATAGAAGGATACCATGTCCAAAGACAACTTTGGAGTGACTATCTTATGCTTCATTGGAGTCTTTGCTTTTGTCCATCTGATGGATGACTTCAAGGAAAGTAGTGACAATTTTTCAGCTTAACTTCATTTATTTAGGAAATTAGAAAGATGTATTTATTTCATGTTTCTGTGTTTGTTAGCCATCTGTATGTCTTTGGATAAATTTCTGTTTAGGTTTTTCCCCACTTTTGGATGGGGTTGTTTGTTTTTCTGGCATTGAGGTGTATGAGTTGCTTGTATACTTTGGAAATTAATCATTTGTCAGTTGTTTCATTTGCTGTTATTTTCTCCCATTCTGAGGCCTGTCTTTTCACTTTGCTTATAGTTTCCTTTGCTGTGCAAAAGCTATTAAGTTTAATCAGGTCCCACTTGTTTGTTTTTATTTCCATTACTCTAGAAGGTGGATCATAGAGGATCTTGCTTTGATTTATGTCATTGAGTGTTCTGCCTATGTTTTCCTCTAAGAATTTTATACTTTCTGGTCTTATATTTAGGTCTTACACCCTTTTTGAGTTTATCTTTGTGTATGGTGTTAGGAAGTGTTCTAATTTCATTATTTTATATGCAGCTGTCCAGTTTTCCCAGCACCATTTATTGAAGAGGCTGTCTTTGCCCCATTATATATTCTTGCCTCCTTTGTCAAAGATAAGGTACCTATAGGTGCATGGGTTTATTTCCAGGCTTTCTATCTTGTTCCATTTGGTCTATATTTCTGTTTTTGTGCCAGTACCATACTGCAGCTTTGATGACTGTAGCTTTGAAGTATAATGTGAAGTCAGGAAGATTGATTCCTCCAGCTCCATTCTTCTTTCTTAAGGCTGCTTTGGCTATTTGGAATCTTTTGTGTTTCCATATGAACTGAGAAATTTTTGGTTCTAGTTCTGTGAGAAATGTCATTGGTAATTTGCTAGGGGTCACATTGAATCTGTGAATTGTGTCTGGTAGTATAGTCATTTTTACAATATTGATTCTTTCTACCCAGGAATATGAACTATCTCTCCATCTGTTTATGTCATCTTTGATTTCTTTCATTAGTGTCTTAATTTTCTGTGTGCAGTTCTTTCATCTCCTTAGGGAGGTAAGTTTATTCCTAGATATTTAATTCTTTTTCTTGCAATGGTGAATGGGATTGATTCCTTAATTGCTGTTTCTGATTTTTCTTTGCTAGTATATAGAAATGCTAGTGATTTCTGTGTATTGATTTTGTATCCTGCAACTTTGCTAAATTCACTGATTACCTCTAGTAATTTTCTAATACTATCTAAAGATAGTTTTCTAAAGGGTTTTCTGTGCACAGTATCATGTCATCTGCAAACAGTGATACCTTTACTTCTTCTTTTCTGATCTGGATTGCTTTTATTTCTTTTTCTTCTCTGATTGCTGTAGCTAGGACTTCTAGAACTATGTTGGATAATAGTGGTGAAAATGGACACCCTTGTCTTGTTCCTGATCTTAGAGGAAATGTTTTCAGTTTTTAACCATTCAGAATGTTTGTTGTAGGCTTATCATATATAGCCTTTACTATGTTGAGGTAGGTTCCTTCTATGCCCATTTTTTGAAGTGTTTTAATCATAAGTGGGTGCTAAATTTTGTCAAAGGGTTTTTCTGCATCTATTGAGATCATATGGTTTTTATCTTTCAATTTGTTAATGTGGTGTATCACATTGATTGATTTATATATATTGAAGAATCCTTGCATTCCTGGAATAAACCCAACTTGATCATGGTGTATGAACTTTTTGATGTGTTGTTGAATTCTGTTTGCTAAAATTTTGTTGAGGATCTTTACATCTATGTTGTTCATTAGTGATATTGGCCTGTAGTTTTCTTTTTTTGTCTGGTTTTGGTATCGGGGTGATGGTGACCTCATAGAATGAGTTTGGAAGTGTTCCTTCCTTGGCAACTTTTTGAAAGAGTTTTAGAAGGATAGGCATTAGCTCTTCTCTAAATATTTGATAGAATTCTCCTGTGAAGCTAACTGGTCCTGGGCTTTTGTTTTCTGGGAGATTTTTGATCACAGCTTCAATTTCAGTACTTGTAATTGGGTTGTTCATAATTTCTATTTCTTCCTGGTTCAGTCTTGGAAGATTGAACTTTTCTAAGAATCTGTCCATTTCTTGCAAGTTATCCATTTTATTGCCATATAGTTGTTCATAATAGTCTCTTCTAATCCTTTGTATTTCTGCATTGTCAGTGGCAACCTCTCCTTCTTCATTTCTAATTTTATTGATTTGATTCTTCTCTCTTTTTTTCCCTGATGAATCTGGAAAGGTTTGTGAATTTGGTTTATCTTCTCAGAGAACCAGCTTTTAGTTTTATTAATCTTTACTATTGTTTCTTTCATTTATTTTTCATTTATTTCTGCTTGGATCTTTATGATTTCTTTTCTTCTACTAATTTTGGGGGGTTTGGGTTCTTCTTTTTCCAGCTGTTTTAGGTATAAAGCTAGGTTGTCTATTTGATGTTTTTCTTGTTTCTTGAGGTAAGATTGTATTGCTATAAACTTCACCTTTAGAACTGCTTTTGCTGCATCTCATAGGTTTTGAGTTGTCATGTTTTCATTGTCATTTGTTTCTGGAAATTACTTTATTTCCCTTTTGATTTCTTCAGTAACCTATTTCTTATTTAGACACGTGTTGTTTAATCTCAATGTGTTTGTGTTTCTTACAGGTTTATTCTTGTAATTGTTATCTAGTCTCATAGTGTTATGGTCAGAGAAGATGTATGATACAATTTCAATTTTCTTGAATTTACTGAGGTTTGATTTGTGACCCAAGATGTGGTCTATCCTGGAGAATGTTCCATGTGCACTTGAGAAGAAGGTGTATTCTCCTGCATTTGGACGGAATGTCCTGAAGATTTGAATGATATCCATCTCATCTAATGTATCATTTAAGACTTGTGTTTCCTTATTAATTTTCTGTTTGGATGATCTGTCCATTGGTGTGAGTGGGGTGTGAAAGTCTCCTACTATTATTGTGTTGCTGTAAATTTCTCCTTTTACGTCTGTTAGTGTTTGTCTTATATATTGAGGTGCTCCTAAGTTGGGTGCATAGATATTTACAGTTGTTATGTCTTCCTCTTGGATTGATCCCTTGCTCATTATGTAGTGTCCTTCCTTATGTCTTGTAATCTTCTTTATTTTAAGGTCTATAATGTCTGATATGAGGATTGCTACTCTAGCTTTCTTTTGCTTCCCATTTGCATGAAATATACTTTTCCACCCTCTCACTTTCAGTCCATATGTGTCTTGAGGTCTGAAGTGAGTTTCTTGTAGACAACATATATATGGGTCTTATTTTTGTATTCATTCAACCAGTCTGTGTCTTTTGGTTGGAGCATTTAATCCATTTACATTTAAAGTAATTATTGATATATATGTTCCTATTGCCATTTTCTAATTGTTCAGGGTTGATTTTGTTGATCTTTTTTTTTTTTTTTTTCTCTTGTATTTCTTGACTATGTAAGTCCCTTTAACATTTGTTGTAAAGCTGGTTTGGTGGTACTGAATTCTATTACCTTTTGCTTGTTGGAAAAGCTCTTTATTTCTTCATCAATTTTGAACAAGAGCCTTTCTGGGTACAGTAATCTTGGTTGTAGATGTTTCCCTTTCACTACTTTAAATATATCCTGCCATTCCCTTCTGGCCTGCAGAGTTTCTGCTGAAAGATCAGCTCTTAAGCGTATGGGGTTTCCCTTGTATGTTACTTGTTGCTTCTCCCTTGCTGCTTTTAATATTCTTTCTTTGTGTTTAGTCTTTGTTAGTTTGATTAGTATGTGTCTTGGCATGTTTCTCCTTGGGTTTATCCTATATGGGATTCTTTGTGCCTCTTGGACTTGATTGACTATTTCCTTTTCCATGTTGGGGAAATTCTCAACTATAATCTCTTCAAAAATTTTCTCATACCCTTTCTTTTTCTAGGACCCCTATAATTCGAATGTTGGTGCATTAAATATTGTCCCAGAGAAAGGAATGGCAACCCAGTACAGTATTCTTGCCTAGAGAATCCCAGGGACAGAGGAGCCTGGTGGGCTGCTGTCTATGGGGTTGCAGAGTTGGACACGACTGAAGCGAATTAGCAGCAGCAGTAGCAGAGGTCTCTGAGACTGTCATCAGTTCTTTTCATTCTTTTTAATTTATCTGCTATTCAGAAGCTATTTCCATCATTTTAACTTCCAGCTCACTGATCCATTCTTCTGCTTCAGATATTCTGCTATTGATTCCCTCTAGAGTAGTTTTAATTTCAGTAATTGTGCTGTTTGTCTCTGCATGTTTATTCTTTAATTCTTCTAGGTCTTTCTTAATTGATTCTTTCATTTTCTCCATTTTGTTTTCAAAGTTTTTGATCATCTTTACTACCATTATTCTGAATTCTTTTTCAGGTAGTTTGCCTATTTCCTCTTCATTATTTGGACTTCTGTGTTTCTAGTTTGTTCCTTCATTTGTTTATTATTTCTCTGCCTTTTCATTATTTTTTTTTAACTTATTCTGTTTGAGGTCTCCTTTTCCCAGGCTTCAAGGTTGAATTTTTTTCTTCCTTTTGGTTTCTGCCTTCCCATGGTTGGTCCAGGCGTTTGTGTAAGCTTCATACAGGATATGAGGTTTGTGCTGAGTTTTTGTTTGTCTGTTTTTCCTCTGATGGACAGGCTGGGTGAGGTGGTGATCCTGTCTGCTGATGACTGGGTTTGTATTTGTTTTGTTTGTTGTTTAGATGAGGTGTCCTGCACAGGGTGCTACTGGTGGTTGGGTGATGCTGGTCTTGTGTTCAAGTGGTTTCCTTTGTGTGAGTTCTCACTATTTGATACTCCTTAGGGTTAGTTTTCTGGTAGTCTAGGGTCCTGGAGTCAGTGCTTCTACTCTAAAGGCTCAGGGCTTGATCTGTGTTCAGGAACGAAGATTCCACTAGTGGTTTGTTATGGCATTAAGTGAGATTAAAACACATATCCAAAAATGAGAAACCAAAGATGAGCCCCAGACAAATGGCAGTTACAAAATCAGGCAAATAATAATTAAAATAATGGAATATACACATATACATATACACTCATGAGCAAAGTCAAAATGGCCCAACAAAAATAAAATATGGTAGGCTGACACAGTGAACAAAGGGAATCAAAAATTATATTTACCAGTTAAGAACAAAACTAACTAAAGCACAAACTGGAAAACAAAACTAAAGCAAGGTGCCAACTGGGGAATAAAATAATGAAAATAAAACTGACAAATATGTTGAGAGGAAAGGGGAGAAAGAAAAGAAAGAAAGAATAGATATGAAAGTTAAATAGAGGTAGATAAAGAGATTTATATAATTAAAGATTAACTGCAAGGGGAAAAGTATAGTAGGAAAAGCAAACAAGGAATAAATGTAGAAAAAATAATAATAGGTTTAAAAAATTAGAATTAAAAGAAAAAAAAAAGATTAAAAAAAAGGAAAACGTCACAGAACTGTAAAAGCCCAATGTAGAGGCAGATGTTTATAACAACAATAAAAAATGTGACTGGGGGAATAAAAAAAGCTCAAAAGCTTAATTGGATTTCATAGTGCCAATAAAATTGACAACTACAACCAAGGCAAGGGGAAGGAAAAGAAAAAAATCCAAAAGATTCTATAGAATAAAAATAATAATAAAAAAAAATTTTTTTTTTGAGTCACTGCTAGCAGAGTCTTTCCTTCGCTGAGAGTCACAGTCCACCTCACCTCCCTAGGATGCCCTGCAACACTGTGCTGATCTCTAGACCTGATGTGGGGGCAGCTCAGATTCTAATCTGGTCCTACTCCTCTGTGTTCTTGCCTCCAATGTCCACAGCTATCAGAACTAGTGCATTTTCTTTTGTGGGAACTCTCAATGACCTTTTATATATTCCATAGACACAGAGTCTACCTAGTTGATCATATGGATTTAATCTGCAGGTTGTATAGCTAATGGGACGATTTTGGGTCTTCCTTAGTCACACTGCCCCTGGATTTCAAATGTGGTTTTATTTCCACCTCTGCATATTGGTCGTCCACTGGGGTTTGCTCCTTCAACTGCCCTGGAGGACTTGGGTTTGCCCCGTGAGGGCCAGGTGTGGAGGTAGTGCAGCTGCTTGGGTCGCAGGGGTTCTGGCAGCACCAGGTACTCAGGGGAGTTGGTGGCTAGGGCAGCAGGAAATAAAGTGCTCTAGAAGGGCATGGCAACCAGTACTGGCCAGTACGCTCCAGTATTCTTGCCTGGAGAACCCTCCTCCCTGACAGAGAAGCCTGGTAGGTCACATTCTACAGGGTCACAAAGAGCCAGACATGACCAAAGTGACCCTGTACACACAGACACAAGACTTTTGCCTGTGGCAGCTCTGCCCCAGTAAGAGTTGAGCATGAAGGTAGTGCAGCTGCTTGGCTTGCGGGGACCATGGCGGCACCAAGTGTGCAGGGACACGGACTACCTCTGTCGCAGGAGTTATGCCCTATCAGAGTCTTTTTTCAAGCCTCTTGTAGCTGGTTATCAGAAGGCCTCTTTGGCCAGTCTTTCTCTGTAACTCCGCCTGTTGAGGCACTTAGAGTGTTCCCTTGCCTGGAGTCCTTCTCTGTTGTTCAACGTGTCAGGCACATAGAGGGGTCACCCTGGCCAGAATCCTACTCTGTAAGTTGGCACGCCAGGCACTTAAAGGGGCACCCTGGGTGGGTTCCTACTCTGTAGTTCACTGTGTCAGGCCTTTGATGGGCCAACCTGTCTGTTGTTCAGCTACCGATGCTGGCATGTGTGGGGAGAGAGAGTCTCTGGTGCTGGGTCCACCCCCTACACATGACTCAGCAGTATCACCTTGCTTCCATGGCTGCCCAGCTTTCCTCCACAGGCATTTCCGCCCACAATCTCCTGCCTCACATCCCCTTGACTAGTCTCTCTGCAGTCAACAGCAGCCCTCGCCCTGGGATTTCTCCACATCCCTAAACTCCAGCTCCCAGCAACTCTGCCTTTCAGGGGAGCAGCATTCCTTCCCCAGGGTGTGTATGGCTGCGGCAAGGGTTGTCTGATTCCCATTCTATTTAGGCTGCTACAGATCAGCTGTTTCACTCTCAGCCTTAAATGTTTCTCCTCTGACTCAGACAATTGCCTGGATCATACCCCTGCTTCAGTTCCCCCACCAGCCAAGGGCAGGTCCTGTCCTACTAACAATACTGTTTTTCCCCATAGTTTCTTCATCCTACTGAGTTTTGCGTGGTTCTATATATTCTTTTCCACTGGTCAGGTACTCCTGTCCACTCTCAGCAGGTGTTCTGCAGGCACTTCTGTGTCTGAAGGTATATTCCTGATGCATCCGTGGAGAGAGACATACTCCACATCCACCTACTTCCTTACCATCTTGTTCTCTCCTCCTCTTAAATACGTTTTAAAACTTTTGCCTTATAATATCAAATTCTATCTCATTTCTCATCTGCTTGCTGCTTCAATTTTGCTGCAAATTTAAAAACTGTTAGACTTGGCGTTTACTCTCTGTTGAACTGAAAATTCTCCAGAAGAAAGTGTGGAAGACTTCCTTAGTGGTCCGGTGGTTAGGACTTTGCCTTTCAATGCAGGGAATGCAGATTTGATCCCTGGTTGGGAAGCTAAGATCCCATATGCCTTGTGGCAAAAAAAAAAAAAAAAAAAAGAACCAAAACACAAAAGAAAAGCAATGTTGTAACAAATTCAATTAAGACTTTTTAAATGGTCCCCTTTAAAAAAAAAAAAAAAAAGTCTTTAAAAAACAAAAAGAAAAGAAAATGTGAAAGGTCTATATGTTTAAAGTCAAGTTATCATCTTATGCAACCAAACACCAGTACCAATTGGATTAGATAATATGGTCTTTCTCTAAAATCAAGTAAATTGAAAAACCACTTTTCCAAATCAAAAAATTATCACGGAAACTTTTCCTTAGATCTCATAATTTTAATAAATCACCAGATTCCATTTCCCCACATGTGTACTATCATCTTCAACAATATTTTATCACCTCAAGCCTAAATTATCCCAATTGTCTTCCAACTGTAAAACTGTATCATCATTCATAGTCCCTTTTGGCCCCACGATATTTTTAATGTTTCTTTTCTCTTGTTTTTAACCGCATGCCTTGTGGGATCTTAGTTCTCCCACCAGAGAACAAGATCAGGCCCAGCAGTGAAAACAGAGTCTTAGACACAGGACCACCAGGAAATTCCCCCCACCATATTTTTAAATGCTTCCACCATTATGATAATTTCAGTGCTCTTAAAATTCTAATATTGTCTTTTTTTTAATCATTAAGTCCAAACTTCCTCCCTACCCTTCCAATTCTGATCAAACTGGTCAGATACCCTCCACCCTCTCATAGCTCTTTGATTTGAGCCCATCTCTAGTTGGGGCTCTTCCTAGGTGGCGCTAGTCGTAAAGAACCCGCCTGCCAATGCAAGAGATGTAAAAGACACAGGTTCGATACCTGGGTCTGAAAGATACCCTGGAGGAGGGCATGACAACCCACTCCAGTATTCTTGCCTGGGAAATCCCATGGACAGAGTCTGGCAGGCTACAGTCCATGGGGCTGCAAAGAGGCAGACACAACTGAAGTGACTTAGCACTAGTAAGGGGACCTTCCTACCATCACCTGAATGCAGTATGCTGAACACCACCCCCAAGCAGGTGATAGAGTCTGCCTACTCACAGTATATTCCTGCCCATCTTTGAGGTTTTATTCATGTCTCTTCTAAGAAGTTTTCCATAAATGAGAACCAACCTAGTTGTTTTTATGTCTGTACCATTGTGTGGTTATCGAAGATTGTGCGTCTTCTCATTCCAATTAAATTCCCATCTTTGAAGATGGGAATCAGAGTTTTTATTTTTCCAGTGCCTATCATAATGGATTCAATATCCTGACTTTCAACAGTTCCTTGGTTTCCTTATCTTTATAACTTAATCTCTCACATGCTTGTTACAGAGATTTAAGTAAAATAACTCAAAGAGTACTGCCTAAGATAGGTGATCCAAAAATTATTTTCCTATCCATTATTTATTCCCACTTAAACAGTTTTTAAAATTTTATTTGAATATAAATGTTCAAGTTATAATCTAGTGTAAGTCCAAAGTTTTTCTGAAAGCATTTTATAGCAAACTTTTTGGTGGGAGTATCTTAAAAAAAGAGAAGGTCAATTGTGTAAATGTAAGTATTTATTGTATTTATGCGAAAATTTTGAATGGCTCATACTGTTTGATAAAATCAGAAGCAGTTGATGAGTTTATGATGTGACTAAAAATGTGCATTTGTTGGAAGGCAGGCAAACCATATCTCACTGAGTCAAAGTGAAGGATTGTTAACCTTTAAGGAAGGCCTTTAACAGTAGGTTCTAGAGGAGAGAAGATGCAGAAATAAATTTCTAATTAGAAATCAAAGGGGCGTGGGTCTTCCCTGCTGGTCCAGTGGTTAAGACTCCGCACTTCCAATGCAGAAGGTGCGGGTTTGATCCCTGGTTGAGGAGCTAAGATCCCACAAGCCTCATGGCCAAAAAATCAAAACATTAAAAGAAGAAGAAGAAGAAATGTAAAAAATTCAATAAGGACCTCAAAAATGGTCCATATCAAAAAAAAAAAAAAAGAAAAGAAATCAGGATGTAAAGGTTTCCATATTGAACTCTGATACAGAGGCAGCATGACGTCCTGTAAGTCAAAGGAGCATTATTTTTAACACAAATAAGAAGTTTCACTACAAGTTGATAGAATATCTCTCTTCAAGCTTGTTGGAAATCAATTGGGATGCGCTGTGATGAAGAGCAACTCAGAATTAATCACCAAGGTTGTTACCATGGGTGTTAGTGCTCTAAATCGCCATTAGTTATACAACTCAGTACACATTCCTCACTCTTAGCACCTCCAAAAGGCTGATGATACAGCCCAAAAGTCCAGATCAAGGTCTATTTATCTTTCCAAAGTTCATCATACTTAGAATATGAGAATAATTAATATTTTTAAACAGTTGAATAAGCCTAATACAACTCTAAATATAACACAGCTGTACAAAGGGGTTGGTATGCTGGGAAACAGAGCAGCAACAAGAATGGTGAGTGTGCATATTCCATCATTCAAGAAAGTAGGTTTTAAAACCATGCACAGTAAAATTAAACTATTTTCTTTCTCAATGAAAGGCTCCACCCAATCCCCCAGATTTCTGAGAAGGTAGATAATTGCCTCCATTAAACTCTTAGGAGAACAGCTCGAAACAAACCTTGAGGCATTTACACAGTGTTTGCCATCTCTTATTTCTCCTGAAAGTCACTGGAGCACAGGCCTGACCCTCCCTGTGGGTAAACCAGGAAAACTTGACATTTCCTATGAAAATGTCACAGCTTTTCCAAGTGCATTATTAAGATGACCTGACTCATTAAAAATTTTATGAATTCACATAAGATGTTTCATTCTCCCTTTCACACATGGAAAAGTGCATTAAAAGTCATGCTGGGAAAGAATTCTCTCTACTAACTGTGTGTAGTTTCTTCCCTTAATGTTAATGGCAAATAAATATGTAGTATTTACTATGTGCCAAGTAAGGCTGAGAGCTAAAGAATTGATGCTTTCAAATTGTGGTGCTGGAGAAGATTCTTGAGAGTCCCTTGCACTGCAGGGAGATCAAACCAGTCAGTCCTAAAGAAAACCAACCCTTAATACTCATCAGAAAGACTATTGAGGCTGAAGTTGAAGCTCCAATACTTTGGCCACTTGATGCAATGAGCTGACTCACTGGAAAAGACTATGATGCTGGGATAGATTGAAACCAAAGGAGAAGAGTGTGGCATATAGTTAGATAGCACCACTGACTCAAAGGATATGGATTTGAGCAAACTCGGGGAGATAGTGGAGAACAGGGGAGCCTCGTGTCCTACAGTCCATGGGGTCTCAAAGAGTCCAACACGACTTAGTGACTGAAAAACAACAACCACAAAGCATGTTTTGAGTAGCTTGCTGGGTTATTCTTTACAACTACCTTGTAAGGGTGTGAGATGGGTACTCTTATTATTCCTGATTTACAAATGAGGACATTTAAAACACAGACATTTAGTCTCTTATTCAAGGTCACATAGAAGGATTCACACCCAGTCTTCTGGCCCCAAAGTGATGCATGAGTGGGAGCATCTGTGCTCGTGTGTACATATGTGTGACTTTATTTGTTCACACATATGTGCATGTGTGACTGCATGTGTGTGTGTACATATGCTATACATATGTGTGAGTGGCAAAGCCAAGATTCAAGTCCAGATTTGTCTGATGTAAAGGATGCATTCTCATACTATATTTTCAAAATTTAAAAAAAGAGAATAGTAACTGATATTTCTGTCTGACTTTAAGGTCTGCAGAATTCTCCTGTGTGCATTGCCTCAATTGAATAAAGCAAAGGTACACCACAACGTCTTCCATCTACAGATCCAAAAGTTTGCCTGGAAAGTGGAAATAAAGAGGGTTAGGAGTTGTGGTAAGTTTTATGTGTGTAGCAGCTGACAGGCCAGGAAGAGGAGGGGGAGAAAAGAACACATTACAGAAATAGCACCTAAGTATATATATCATCCTTTCATCAAACAATCTCAAAACACATTTTGGTATTTTTCTATCCAATTTTCCCATGCATCAGTGAAGTATACAGAATTTCTCTTATTGTTTAAGGTAAATAAATTAACAGTGAGAGAGGTTGAGTCTGCAGAACCAGGTGGTGTGTCAAGGGCTCAGCCAAGTGAAAATTCGGCCTTTAGGGATAAAGGGATAATAAGCTGGTTTGGTTTCCTGGGAGACGCAGAGCATCCTTTCAGTGAGTCAGCTATTTGACCACATTTGTACATAAATGTCACTGCAACATATCTACACCCTTCAGGTCACCTTTAGTTCTAATGCTGACTGAGATTCCTGCTGGAAGCTCTTCTTTACCTACTACCAGACTCCATAAATAGTTTCAAAAGAGTCTCTTCTGAGGCTCAAAGGCAAGTCCAGCTGAAGTTCTCCAAAAGAACCCTGCCGCCGACGCTCTCACCTTCTGGTTTCTCGGACATTAATTTCCCTTCACCACCTCACTTCAAGGGGGAGTCTGGCACCACAGTGGCGGGAGCCCTAATCAGATACCAAACTCACACTGACCACGTCAGAAATGATGTCAGGGCAGACGGTCCCCCGGTCACCGCCTCATTTGGAGCAAACACTGAAACACTTGTTTTTCAGGCTACTTTATTACTTGCCTGAAAAATGACTGTTCGGCGTGGAAGGCCGCTAATGGATGAGGTGTTAGCCCTGAACTTTAGCACTTCTGCACACACGACCTTCTCTCACATGCAGAGCTCCAAGAACTGTGGCAGGATGGTCGAGCCGCTCCTGTTATCCGGGTTACGGATCAGGGGAGGAGCGCCACAGGCCTAAGGTGTGTTAATACTTCCCTGTGGATAAAATCTAGTAGAAAGCAATGTGAGCAAACGCGTGGGGAGAAAGCATTTTCGTTTTATGCCATATGGTTTGACTTATATCGGATTTACACATTTGAAGTTTCTTATTTATTTTTAATGGTGGTCCTTCACCTCAGGTCCATGGATGTGGTTTGCACCTCTCCTCTTAGGGGACTGGGCTGCCTAAGGCTCCAGCCAGTGGCTCCTGAAAGGCAGCAGCCCTTCTGGTGGCAGATACCGTGTTTCCTCCTGTCTCCTCACAAGAAGCTTGTGTCCTCTGACGAGTGGCTGGGTCCCTCTGACAGTCACAGTTGACCTGGGGCTGGGATGGGGAGATGGCTGCATTCCTCCTGATCCCACAGCCCTTCTCACTCTCAGCCCTGAAGAGATGCCGCATGGAGGCCATGCTTTCCCTCCTCGGGGCCTTTTTATCTCCATGCTGTTCCTGGAAACCCAGGCCCATGCTTTCTCTCCTTCTGGAAATTATTTTGTAATAAGAAACAGACCCAAGGCGGTGTTGGGAGGTGAGGCTTTGACCCTTCACCTTCAGAGACCTGGGTCCCAAGACCAGTGAGAGGTTGGTGGTCTCTGCCTCATCAACACCAGGTATTTCAGTGCCTCACAGCCCGATGGCATGTGGGGGCAACTTCAGCTGATCCCTGGAAAAATCGGCAACAAGATGGGCAGGCCCAGGGTTGCAGCCAATGGCCTCGTTTTCCTGTGTCTCCACTGCTTCAGCGCCAGAAGGCTTTCTGTTTTGACTTCAGTCATTTCTGTGCTGTGCTGTGTTTAGTACCTCGGTTGTGTCCAACTCTCTGCGACCCCGTGGACGGTAGCCAGGCTCCTCTGTCCATGGGGCTTCTCCAGGTAAGAATACTGAGTGGGTTGCCATGCCCTCCTCCAGGGAATCTTCCCAACCCAGGGATCAAACCCAGGTCTCCCACCTTGCAGGCAGATTCTTTACTATCTGAGCCACCCAGGAAACCCTTTTGGTTGTGTAGAAAATAATGTATAGAAGTCAGGGTGGTCTGGTGCAGAGAATAGATCAGTTTTTCTGTACAGGTTGTGGGACTCTCAGATTCCTGGTTCTGGGTTAGAATATTTCTTTATACATTGAGATTCATCCAGATTCCAGTCCACTTTTTAAAAAAAATAAATAAATAAAATTTATTTATTTGGTTCCACCAGTTCTTTCTTAGTTGCAGCACGGAAGATTGTCATTGTGTCATACAGGATCTTTCAGTGTGGCATATAGACTCTCTAGTATGGTATGTGGGATCTTAGTTACCTGACTAGGGATTGAACCCACATCCCCTGTGTTGCAAGGTGGATTCTGAACCTCTGAACTCCCAGGGAAGGCCACCTACTTACTAATATGAATACCATTCCTTTGATTTATACCTTTCAGTATTTATTTTGGTATTCTCTCCAATTATATCCCAGGAACTTCAATGGATGTAGAACACAGTCATTTTAATGGTAATATGTAATTTTCCACTTTATTTACCTTCAAGGACAACCTAAAGTATTCATTGTATTTATCAGAGACCTACATAATTGTTGCTTTGTTTCCTTAAGAATTCACTCCATTAGAGATTGGGAATACCAGACCACCTGACCTGCCTCTTGAGAAACCTATATGCAGGTCAGGAAGCAACAGTTAGAACTGGACATGGAACAACAGACTGGTTCCAAATAGGAAAAGGAGTACATCAAGGCTGTATTTTGTCACCCTGCTTATTTAACTTATATGCAGAGTACATCATGAGAAACGCTGGGCTGGAAGAAGCACAAGTTGGAATCAAGATTGCCAGGAGAAATATCAATAACCTCAGATATGCAGATGACACCACCTTATGGCAGAAAGTGAAGAGGAACTCAAAAGCCTCTTGATGAAAGTGAAAGTGGAGAATGAAAAAGTTGGCTTAAAACTCAACATTCAAAAAACTAAGATCATGGCATCTGGTCCCATCACTTCATGGCGAATAGA
>NW_011494715.1:2295267-2319447 GCF_000754665.1 Bison bison bison | reverse complement strand
ATGGGAAAACAGTGGAAACAGTGGCTGACTTTATTTTGGGGGGCTCCAAAATCACTGCAGATGGTGATTGCAGCCATGAAATTAAAAGATACTTACTCCTTGGAAGGAAAGTTATGACCAACCTAGATAGCATATTAAAAAGCAGAGACATTACTTTGCCAATAAAGGTCCATCTAGTCAAGGCTATGGTTTTTCCAGTGGTCATGTATGGATGTGAGAGTTGGACTGTGAAGAAAGCTGAGCACCGAAGAATTGATGCTTTTGAACTGTGGTGTTGGAGAAGACTCTTGAGAGTCCCTTGGACTGCAAGGAGATCCAACCAGTCCATCCTAAAGGAGATTATTCCTGGGTGTTCATTGGAAGGACTGATACTAAAGCTGAAACTCCAATACTTTGGCTACCTCATGCAAAGAGTTGACTCACTGGAAAAGACCTTGATCCTGGGAGGGATTGAGGGCAGGAGGAGAAGGGGACGACAGAGGATGAGATGACTGGATGGCATCACTGACTCAATGGACACGCGTTTGAGTAAACTCCGGGAGTTGGTGATGGACAGGGAGGCCTGGTGTACTGGGATTCATGGGGTCACAAAGAGTCGGACACGACTGAGCGACTGAACTGAACTCTCCCTCAGTGTATAAGTGGCTGAGTAACATTTATGCGGCTCAGTCGTGTCCGACTCTTGTGACCCATGGACTGCAGTCTGCCAGAATGCTCTGCCCATGGAATTTTCTAGGCAAGAATACTGGAGTGGGTTATCATTTCCTTCTCCAGGAGATCTTCCCTATCTGGGGATGGAACCCATGTCTCCTATGTCTCCTGCATTGGGTAGGCAGAGTCTTTATCACTGAGCCACTTGGGAAACATCAAGTCTTGGAATCTTGGAATATATCTACTTAATAACATTAAGCCTTGGAATATACCTACTGGAGCTCAAGCAATCAAAATAAGTATGGCCAAAAAAAAAAAAATGTTACATGAAGATCTTTGCACTTTGGGGAGTGAATAGAACTTAGAGATTTAGACAGATTCTAATGGTACTGAAGCTTTCAGTGGTATTTGACTGAAAAATTGCAGTTTTGAAAGATGTTTAGCAAAGTAGAACTGTTTGCATGCTAGGTTTCTAAATTATCCCCAAAAACTTACTTCAAACCTACATGTCAGGTCTTAATACTGAATGTTTCAATGTAAAAATGCTAGCTTAAGAAAAGCAGATTCACAAATGATTTTTTAACTCATTGAAAATAAGAAAATATAATTGTTTAAAAATATCATCCCTTAAACTATATTGTGCTTACATTTTGAAATTCTGAGTGAACACTGGGGTATATCTTTCATATTTCAGGAAAGCAAAAATGTTTTAAATAAAACTTACAAAGGCATAAATGAAAATGCTAACACATGCTATCTCTAAGTCTACATAAAATTTTTAAGTCGCTACAGAAGTAAACAATTGACATACCAAACCTTGAAAGGTCCACTTTAAGATTTTGTATGTCCAGCTTTTTCAAATACTTTGGGTTGAAAAAATAAAATATTTTATTTTTTCAAAATAAAAGATATGTGCAATAATAAATATCGTATTCTAACACATATATATGGAATCTAGAAAAATGGTACTGAAGAGTTTATTTGCAGGGCAGCAATGGGGAAACAGGCATAGAGAATAGACTTATGGACATGGGGAGAGGAGAGGAGAGGGTGAGATGTATGGAGAGAGTAACAGGGAAACTTACATTACCATATGTAAAATAGATAGCCAACAGGAATTTGCTGTATGGCTCAGGAAACTCAAATGGGGACTCTCTATCAACCTATAGGGGTGGGATGGGGGACGGGGATGCGAGGGATGTTCAAAAGGGAGGGGATATATGTATACCAATGGCTGATTCATCTTGAGGTTTGACAGAAAGCAACAAAATTCTGTAAAGCAATTATCCTTCAATAAAAAAAAATTAATTAAAAAAAAGATATGTGCAATGTTTATGGCCATGATGCAAATGCAAGATTTCGTATAAAAGTCAAATTTTGGTGCTCTGATTTCCCACTAATAGGAACCAAGAGTTCTTAGAGAAATAATTGCTATTAGGTCCATCTAGCAAATGTAAGATGAGCCTGGAAGGTTTAGGGCACTGGAAAATAAGAAGTCTATCAAAGAGAAATTGGATCATATCAAAAGGGCATAGGAGACAACTTGAAGCAGCTCCCACTGTCCTAAGATGTGATCTTTTTTGTAATAAAAATAGTAACTACAATGGATTAAAATATATCATATATGCATTCATAATGATACCCCAAAGCACCCAACTGTGGACTCCCTCAGGGTTGCTGGGGCAATAACACATTATTCTAGGTATCAATAAAAAAAAAGAGTTCTTGTTTCAGGGTCACTAAATAACTGATGAGTCCTTTTAATAAAGGAATTCCAGAAATGACAAAATTAGGGAATCATTATTTTGTCAACGACAGTGAAATAATGGATTTATGCAACAGTCATCAATTACTGTTTTTTAAAAAGGTGAATGGGGATCATTACAAAGGAGAATCAGGCTGATCCCTTTTGATTCGGCCAGTCACAGTCTTAGCCACACTAAGAGTAGACAGTGCCTGCTAACTGGGTATAGAGAGCAAGCACTCAGCACTATGCATGAATAACTGAACCCAAGGGTCATCAAGCCTCTGTATCTAAATGCCAGTTTATAGAAAAAATCAAAGAGCAGAGACCACAGCAGAGGAAGCAGAAAGCCAAATCTAGAACTTGGGACATTCCAGTCCCTCCATAAGATCAATGGCAGGATGAGAGTAGAGTGGAAGAGGACTTCCACTCTACAGAATACAGAAAGACTTACAGAATGAGAGCAACAAGAGTACTGCATATTGATCTTACTTTTTCAGTTTTATTGAGTTATAATTGATGAAATTGTAAGACATTTAAAGTTTAAATGGTGATTTGATATATGCACATAAATATTGTGAAAAGATTTCACCCACTGGCTTAATTAACATAATCCTCTGTACCTGTATTCTAACTTCTTAGCAATTTCAATTATACAACACAATCTTATCAACTTCTTGTTGTTTAGTCACTAATTTGTGTCCCACTCTTTCGGGACCCCATGGACTGTAGCCCACCAGGCTCCTCTGTCCATAGGATTTCCCAGGCAAGAATGTTGGAGTGGGTTGCCATTTCCTTCTCCAGGGTATCTTCTTGACCCAGGGATCAAATCCATGTCTCCTGCATTAGCAGGCAGATTCTTTACCACTGAGCCACCTACAGTCACTATTTTCTACATTAGATCCTCAGACCTCATTCAGCTTATAACTAACATTTTATACCCTTTTACCAATCTTTCTCTACTCTGGTTTGATTCCTGGGTTTGGAAGATCTGCTGGAGCAGGGAAAGGCTACACACTCCAGTATTCTTGGGCTTCCCTTGTGGCTCAGCTCGTAAAGAAACTGCCTGCAATGCAGGAGAACTGGGTTCGATCTCTGGGTTGGGAAGATCCTCTGGAGAAGGGAAAGGTTACCCACTGTGGCCTGGAGAATTCCATGGACTGTATAGTCCTTAGGGTCAAAGAGTCAGACATGACTGAGAGACTTTCACTCACCAGCCTTTCTCTATTTCCCCCACCCCCCAGCCCCTGGCTTGCCTGGTGACTCAGACCATAAAGAATCTGCCTCCAATGCAGGAGACCAGTTTTGATCCCTGGGTCAGGAAGATCCCCTGGAGAAGGGAATGGCTACCCACTCCAGTATTCTTTCCTGGAGAATTCTATGGACAGAGGAGTCTGGTGGGCTACTGTCCATATGGGTTGCAGAGTTGGGCATGATTGAGTGACTAACTTCTGTTCTTCTTTCTGGGAGCCCCTGGCAACCACTTTTCTACTCTGTTTCTATAAGTTTGATTTTTATTTTTAAGTGTCACATATAAGTGATGTCATGTAGTATTTGTCTTTATTGATCATATTCAGATCCTTACTAGAAGTAGCCAGCCATTGAAAAACACTCTCAAAACAATAAAGGTAATTTGAATACAAATTGGAAATATGAATATGAATGATATTTAGCAATGGTTAATTTTGTTGGTGTGGAGGAATAGTGGTTAATAAAAACAAAGACCCTAGAAATTAAAGTTGCATGCAGACAATACTTACAGTTGAAATGACATGATGTATGGGATTTTTTTTAAACATTTCTAAAAAACTTGTGAGGAGGAGAAGATTCTAAAGGAAAAAAATAAGTGCTGTAAAGCACTGGTTACCCTTGACATTCAGGGAGGGTATATAGGGCATATTGTAAGATTGTTTGCACCTCTGTGTATTGGAAAACTGGTTTTAAAATTGGTAGACAGTGTCTCGGTGATTACCTAAGTGTCCCCAGTCTGGACATTTGAATAGATTTTCCAAATTTGGATGCCCAGATTGCATTGTATGGCAGGTGAACTGTTGAATTTTGCCCCTAAAATTTTCTGGCAAGATTTCCAGGCTATTTTTACATTGCTACAGTGTGATAAAATATCCCATCATCATTAAGTATTCTTGAGGTTTCGCACTTTCCTGGTACTAATTTATTAGGCAAAGGTATGACATAAGCTGTACATATTTTAGGTGTTTTCTCACTAATATCCTTGGCAATGGCTGAACATGTGGGCTACTTCTAAACTATTTACTGTAAAAATAAATTTGATGGGAAAAGTGTGAAGGTCTTGATGGGGCATTCGGGGGGCAGCATCTAAATGTAAAACGTGTTAGAAAATCTTTCTCCCAAAACCCAGGGTCAGAGGCAGCAATGACATCTCAGGCAAAACTCAGAAAGGAAGATATGAGAACACAGACTCTCACTTCAGGTTCACAGATACTGCAGGAGACACTGCTGCACTTGCTACTAAATCAGCTGTTTGATGCTCTGGGGTTGTCCTAGGACCAGCAGGCTCCCAGTGTCCAATGCTCTTCCCTGAAAGACACAGTCTGTTAGAGAGATGGTCACAAGATTGTCAACACCAGTGACATCTGTGTCTGCACAGATTACAATGCTGATATCATCTGTCATTTTGAACTTTGCATTAGGATATTATTTTTATTTGATGGAGGCTTCATGTCTCAATCTTGCAAATAAATAAATGCTTCATGGCAGTGTTCTGGATTTATTAATATCCACCTGAGACAAGCAAAGAGGAACTAAAGAGCCTCTTGATGAAAGTGAAAGTGGAGAGTGAAAAAGTTGGCTTAAAACTCAACATTCAAAAAACTAAGATCATGGCATCTGGTCCCACCACTTTATGGCAAATAGATGGGGAAACAATGGAAACAGTGACAGACTTAATTTTTGGGGGCTCCAAAATCACTGCAGATGGTGACTGCAGCCATGAAATTAAAAGACGCTTACTCCTCGGAATAAAAGCTATGACAAACCTAGACAGCATATTAAAAAGCAGACATACTCCTTGACCGACAAAGGTCTGTTTGGTCAAAGCCACGGTTTTTCCAGGAGTCATATATGGATGTGAGAGTTGGGCCATAAATAAAGCTGAGCACTGAAGAATTGATGCTTTTGAACTGTAGTATTGGAGAAGACTCTTGAGAGACCCTTGGACTGCAAGGAGATCAAACCAGTCCATCCTAAAATAAGTCAGTCCTGAATATTCAAACAATTAGAAGAATTGATGCTGAAGCTGAAGCTCCAATACTTTGGCCACCTGATGCGAAAACTGACTCATTTGAAAAGACCCTGATGCTGGGAAAGATTGAAGGCAGGAGGAAAAGGGGACAACAGAGGATGAGATGGTTGGATGGCATCATCAATTCAATGGACATGAGTTTGAGCAAGCTCTGAGAGTTGATGATGGACAGGGAAGCCTGGCATGCTGCAGTCCATGGGGTTGCAAAGAGTCAGACATGACTGAGCAACTGAATTGAACTGAACTGAACCTGAGACAAACCAAATAACTGACAAACTGCACCATTTGCTTGGCAGGAAATGATGCCCCATTAATGGGGCAGGAAATACAGTATGGTACATTTAGCACTAGTTTCTGTAAACTTACAGATTCTCTTTAGAACTTTAATCATTGGTATTCAAGAATTGTAATGGAATTATCCAGCTTTAGTTTATCCAAATGACCAAAGCAAAAATACTGCTTGTTATGAAACACAAAGTGATTTAAGAGTGTAGATGGACCTAGAGACTCTTAAACAGAGTGAAGTGAGTCACAAAGATAAAAACAAAAAGCATATATGTGACATCTAGGGGGAAAGGTAGTGAGGAACCTATTTTCAGGGCAGGAATAGAGATGTAGAGGCAGAGAGCAGACATGTGTTGGGGGAGAGGGCGGTAGGATGAATTAGGAATGACATATGTACACTACTATGTGTGAAACAGATATCTAGTGGGAAGCTACTGTATAGCACAGGGACTTCAGCTCAGTGCTGTGTGATGACCTAGAGGGGTGGGAAGAGGGGATAGGAGGGAGGCTCAAGAGGGAGGGAATATACATGTATATAGCTGATTCACGTGTTGTAGCAGAAACCAACACAACATTGTGAAGCAACTGTAAAATAGTTATAAACTAAATATAAAATAAAAGGATAAAGTGGTAATGAATGTATGTCTTACACTATGTGTCCACTGGCCTATCTGACTCTCTTAAAGTTACAGAATAATTTTAATTTTCTGGTTCACTTTGTGCTTTTAACAGCCTATAGCTTAGACATAACTGTCAGTGGGTATGAGTTTTTTAAGAGAAGAAAAAGTCTTTCTGCTACATTGGGTCACTTTTCCCTTGCAATGTTTGAGCTAAATCATCTGTTCAAAATTTAAACAGGAGTAACTTGTGGAGGACAGCTGTCACTCCCACAAGGAAAAAGAGACTTGCACTGTGCATCTGAAAAGTGCTTGGATGGTTTCCTGGCTCATGTGGGGCCTCTGGATACTGGTGACAGGAAGTACCTGATGGCCTACTGGTGCTAAACTCTGAGTCCATCAGCTCCCACCTACCTGGCACCTCTCCAACTCCCTTTCCAAGCCAATCAGTCTAGAAGTGTTAAAAAAAAAACAAAAAAAAAACCTCACCCATTTCTTCTAAATCCTTGCCCTCCTGTGCCCAATGCCTGATATCCTTCCATTGTGATATTGAATTTAGTCAATATCATATATCAAGTGCAGTTTAGTGGAGAAAAGGGCCCTTGAGATCTAGATAGAGTGCAGATCAAGCTAGGGGACAGTTTAATACATTGTCCCACCTTATGTTTCATTGTAAAAACAGAATACTGGGGAGAATTCCTTGGTAGTCCAGTGATTAGGCATCCGGCCTCCAATGCAAGGGATGCAGGTATGATCCCTGGTTGGGGAACTGAGATTGCAGATGGCTCGAGGCAACTAAGCCCTTGTGCCACAACTAGAGAAGCCAGCATACCACAACTCCGGAGCGTGTGGGCTCCAGAGTCCATGCTCCACAGCAGGAAAAGCCTGCACGCTACTAGAGAGAACTCCTCTTCATCGCAACTAGAGAAAACCCGAGTGCTGCAGCAAAGACCAAAGGCAGTCAAAGAAAAAAATTTAATTAATTAATTTAAAAAAAGAACTTTCTATAAAACAAAACAAAACAGAAAACTGGAATTCCCTGCCAGTCCAGTAGTTAGAACTTTGTGCTTTCACTGCAGAGGGCCCAGGTTCAATCCCTGATCAGCTGCTGCTGCTGCTAAGTCGCTTCAGTCGTGTCCGACTCTGTGTGACCCCCAGAGACGGCAGCCCACCAGGCTCCCCTGTCCCTGGGATTCTCCAGGCAAAAACACTGGAGTGGGTTGCCGTTTCCTTCTCCAATACATGAAAGTGAAAAGTGAAAGTGAAGTCTCTCAGTCGTGCCCGACCCTCAGCGACCCCATGGACTGCAGCCTTCCAGGCTCCTCCGTCCATGGGATTTTCCAGGCAAAAGTACTGGAGTGGGGTGCCATTGCCCTCTCTGAATCCCTGATCAGGGACCTAATATCCCACAAGCCAACCTAGTGAAGCCAAACAAAACAAAGCAAAACAAAACAAACAAACAATTGGATACATAGAATGCTTCCCACTGTAAAGTTTCAGGGATACAGCTGTGCCTAAAGAAGAAAAGACTCCTTGTTTCAGCCTGTTGCACCCTCTTATTCTTCTTTCTGCCCCATCCTCAACTCCTCAGCTCAGCCTGTCTTCCATCACAGCAAGTTGCTGGGTTTGGCCATCCTGAGTGCACCCCAACCTATAAGGTTTTTCTTACCCTAGCCTTCATGTGTGCTCAGTCTTTCAGTCGTGTCTGACTGTGACCCATGGACTGTAGCTCCTCAGGCTCGTCTGTCCATGGGGTTTCCCAGGCAACAATGCTGGATTGGGTTGCTATTTCCTTCTCCAGGGGATCTTCCCAACCCAGGAATCAAACCTGTGTCTCCTCCATTTCCTGCACTGCCAGCAGACTCTTTACTGCTAAGCCACCTGGGAAGTCAGCCTACACTTCACCCCTTTAAAAATGCTCCAGTCTTGCCTCTGGGAATGTATTATTATCAGCTGGGTGAACTTTAGTTCAGTACTAAATTAAAAAATGTGAGTGTGTTAGTATAGAGTGATATGTTATAATCCTTCCACTCAACAAGATGAGTGATTTTGAGTAAAGTTAGTTTAAGCAGTTATTTTTAAAAAAGATACTTAACCTCGCTGGATTGTGGTGATTAAATTTAATGCCTAAAACACGTCAATGCTGTTCAAATACAAAGTCAACACCAAGCCTTTGCCTAATATACTCAAAGATACTCAGTTAATGTTGAAAGTAATGATAACATTTGATTGAGTCTGTATTTGGCTACATTCCATCCACATCCAGTAGAGCTATTGCTCTATTGTGTGTAATGAGCAGATATCCTATTTCTCAGTATAGCACTCTTAAAACATGGAAAATATTTTCAAAATAAAGATTTTTTTGAAAATCTCTCTTTTAAAGAGTACGTGTAAAACTTCTCTTATATGTTATAAACAATGATGTAAGTTTAGAGATCAACTATGTATACATTTGTACATAATAGTTACACATCTTATAACTAAGGTGGAGTAATTCCATGCCAACTGACTCATTTGTTACCAAGTGGACATGAATCCAGAAGACCACAGCTATGTTAAAACAATCCCATGGGGATGAGATATCTTTCAGCAAGGAAAAAGGAACTGTGTAATAGGATTAGTCTAATTATACTAATTGGAGAAGGGAATGGCAACCCACTCCAGTATTCTTGCCTGGAGAAACCCATGGACACAGGAGCCCAGCAGGCTACAATCCTTGGGTTCGCAAAGAATCGGACACAACTGAGCGACTAACACACACAATTACACTAATACATATATAAATAGATAAAAGTAAGTACAAGATAAAGGTAACTTAGTTAAAAGGAAACAGCAACTCACTCTGGTAATCTTGCCTGCAAAATCCCATGGACAGAGGAGCCTGAAGGGCTACAGTCCCTGGGGTCACAAAAGAGCTGGCTACCACTTAGTGACTAAACAATAGCAAACAACAACAACAATGACAAAGTTAAATAACTGCAAAAAACACTGTCCCCCCCCAAAAAAATATGAAAGTGAAAGATAGAAAGAAAGGAGGGTGGATGGGAGACAGTAAGGAAAGGAGGAAGAAATAGAAGGATTAAGAAAGGAAAGAAAGAAGGAAACAAAGAAAAGAAGGAAGATTAGAAGAGGCCAAGCAAGACATAAAGTAAAAGGAGAACCAAAAATAACAAAAGCAAACTGATGACCTTATTTCCTAAATCTAATGTTCCATCAGTTCAGTTCAGTTGCTCAGTCATGTCCGACTCTTTGCGACCCCATGAATCGCAGCACGCCAGGCATCCCTGTCCATCACCAACTCCCGGAGTTCACTCAGACTCACGTCCACCGAGTCGGTGATGCCATCCAGCCATCTCATCCTCTGTTGTCCCCTTCTCCTCCTGCCCCTAATCCATCCCAGCATCAGAGTCTTTTCCAATGAGTCAACTCTTCGCATGAGGTGGTCAAAGTACTGGAGTTTCAGCTTCAGCATCAATCCTTCCAAAGAAATCCCAGGGCTGATCTCTTTCAGAATGGACTGGTTGGATCTCCTTGCAGCCACATCTAAATTCAGGGGAGAGATAAAATTGCCACATTTCAGTGAAGTTTGGGACTCTCTGCTTGCTAATGACAGGACCATGCACTCGGGATTTAACAGTGACATCTGTTTTCCATGCCCAGTGCCAATGGAAGATGCCAGCACAGTGATGAGAAAGCAAGAACAAATATTTTCATGTTGTGCTTGTTAGTGGTTAAAAAACTATTTGTGGTAAAAAGTGGGTAAATAAATAAAGTGAAAATATTTTTATAGGGAATCTGAACTCTTTTATAGTCAATTGTACAGCAAGAGGAAGCTTCAGAAGCGCAGGCCCAGTTCTGACAGTCTTTCCTTAGTCCACCGATGTGTTGTGTAAATACAAGGAAAAATTTAAGAGCTTGCAACATGGGTTTTATTGAAGTCATCTAAAATGGAGAAGACCGATTTAAAATTAACCACAGTTTCGAAGAGGGCTACAAATTGTGGCTTATGAGGCAACATTGCAACTTCATGAGAGGTTTGAGCCAAAGAAAGTAATGTTTATAAAGGGAAATCATTGGATTTAAAAGGATATTTTAAATGTCACATTAAGAATGGGCCTGTGACTTTCATGAGGTTGTATACTGGCCTTTCAAAAAAGGAAGCCGTGAAAACGTCTTTACAGCTTTTATTAAGGGGAAAAGGACATGTGTTATGGTAGATAATTGATTTATTTGTAAGTAACTATTCAGTTCAGTTCAATCGCTGAGTCATGTCTGACTCTTTGTGACCCCATGGACTGCAGTATGCCAGGCTTCCCTGTCCATCACCAACTCCTGGAGCTTACTCAAACTGATGTCCATCAAGTCAGTGATGCCATCCAACCATCTCATCCTCTATCATCCCCTTTTCCTCCTGCCTTCAATTTTTCCCAGCATCAGGGTCTTTTCTAACGAGCCCATTCTTCGCATCAGGTGGCCAAAGTATTGGAGTTTCAGCTTTAGCATCATTCCTTCCAAAGAACACCCAGGACTGATCTCCTTTAGAATGGACTGGTTGGATCTCCTTGCAGTCCAAGGGACTCGCAGGAGTCTTCTCCAACACCACAGTCCAAAAGCATCAATTCTCCGGTCCTCAGCCTTCTTCATAGTCCAACTCTCACATCCGTACATGGCTACTAGAAAAACCATAGATTTGACTAGATGGACCTTTGTTGGCAAAGTAATGTCTCTGCTTTTTAACATGCTGTCTAGGTTAGTCATAGCTTTTCTTCCAAGGAGCTAGTGTCTTTTAATTTCATGGCTGCAGTCACCATCTGCAGCGATTTTGGAGCCCAAGAAAATAAGGTCTCTCACTGTTCCCATTGTTTCTCCATCTATTTGCCATGAAGTGATGGGACGAGATGCCACTATCTTTGTTTTCTGAATGTTGAGCTTTAAGCCAACTTTTTCCCTCTCCTCTTTCACTTTCCTCAAGAGGCTCTTTAGTTCTTCTTCGCTGTCTGCCATAAGGGCAGTGTCATCTGCATATCTGAGGTTATTGATATCTCTCCCAGCAATCTTGATTCTAGCTTGTGCTTCATCCAGCCTGGCATTTCTCATGATGTATTCTGCATATAAGTTAAATAAGCAGGGTGACTATATACAGCCTTGACATACTCCTTTCCCGATTTGGAAACAGTCTGTTATTCCATGTCCAGTTCTAACTGTTGCTTCCTGACCTGTATACAGATTTCTCTGAAGGCAGGTCAGGTGGTCTGATATTCCCATTTCTTTAAGAATTTTCCACAGTTGGTTGTGATCCACTCTATATTTATGTATTTGTTGTTGTTGAGTTGCTAAGTCACGGCCAACTCTTTGCAACCCCATGGAGCCCATCAGGCTCCTCTGCCCGTGGAATTTTCCCTGCAAGAATACTGGAGTAGGTTCCCATTTCCTTCTCCAGGGCATCTTCCCTATCCAGGGACTGAACCCAAGTCTCCTGCTTCTCCTGTATTGGCAGGCAGGTTCTTTACTGCTGAGCCACCAGAGAAGAACTCACGTAGTAAGTTCAAATAAACTATTTGTTAGCTAAATAATGGGTACATTCTGCTGTTCCCTTTGTCTGGGAAAATTCCTTTTCCTTTCTTGACTGAACTTTCCCTGTATTTCAAATTTTGAGTGACCTGGTAGAAGTCTTCTTTCTACATCTCCAGATCTAGGAAAACTTGTCACTTTCACAGCTTACAACACCCACTGCACCCTTGAAGCATTTTCTACACTGCATTTTTTTTTCAAAGCAAACAACTTTTCACTGAAGTATACTTGACTTACAGTGTTGTGTTATTCCAGATGTACAGCAAACTGATCTACTTATACCTATGCATGTATCTATTCTTTTTCAGTTTCTTTTCCGTTGTAGGTTATGACAAAATATTGACTCTAATCCCCTGTGCTATACAGTAGGTCCTTGTTGTTTAACTACTTTGTATACAGTAGTGTGTGTCTGTTAATCTACACTGCATTTTCATTGTTTTCATCCATTAGCAGACAGAGAGTCCCTGGGAAGGGAAGCAATCTCCAGTTCTCTATGCCCTGTGTCTCTTTGACTATATGATGTATCTGTTTGGTGCCCATGTTCTCTCTTTTCCCAGAGGCCTCAATGATCTGACCCCTGTACTTCTCTCTAGTCTCATCCACCCTGAAATTGTCTCCAGAGGGCTGTAGTCTACAGGGTCGAAAAAGTCGGACACAACTTATTGACTAATCCACAAGAAACTGAGCTCTAGGAATAGTTTTAGGCAATGGGGAAATCAGTAGTGATCAAAAGTGTAATTTTTTTAAATTCTTGCTCTCCTACAAAGGGGTAAAATAAAGCAGAGGTAAAAGCCTGGAATATTCAGGGAACTTCAGGTACTCTCACATGACCTGTGTAAGAAGTATCTGTAGAAAGTGGCAGTGGATGAAACCAGAAGGGTAAATAGCAGCTTTAATGCTAAGAAGTGTGAATTTTAGGAATTTCCCTGGTGGTCCAGTTGTTAAAATTTTGCCTTCCAATGCAGGGGCTGTGGGTTCGACCTCTGGTCAGGAAGCTAAAATCCTGAATATCCGGCAACCATAAAAAAAAAAAAATCCAAACGTAAAGCAGAAGCAATATTGCAACAAATTCAATAAAGACTTTAAAAAATGATCTACATTAAAAAAAAAAAAAAGAAAATAAAAGAAGTATGGATTTTATCCTGAAGGAAGCTAGAGGAGGGCCGTCACTGAAGAATACTCCTCAGGGAAAATGCATCGTGGGTTTCGGAGTCCAAGTCAGATACCAAAAAGATTATGCAATTGGGATTACAGGAGAGAAACTACCATTGTTTTCAGAAGATAGCTTCCAAAGGCCTTTTCCTCCACTTCTCTTCTTATGATGTTTGGAAAGAAAACACAACTGGAGGAGAAGATATTAGAATATATATATGTATATGTAAAGCTTGGGAGGGTTCACACTGTTTGTGATTCATTGCTATTCCCATCTCCATGGGAAAACTTCACTGTGAAACACTCAAATTCCTTCACTATAAAATAAAAGCTTAAAAATAATACCCATCCATCCTTGTACAATGACAAGCCAATTTAAACTTGGGGGAAAACAACTTGAAATGGGTTGGGGAAGGGTAAGGAGGGCTTTCATTTTCTGACTGTGTTAGTCACTAGATAAGGACCCTCTGGGGCTTTTATGTCAGCTAATCCCCATTGACCCCCATAGCCATCCTGCAGCATCCATCACAAAGCAACAGGAGATTTTTGCCTTCTAATTGTTTCCACAGACATTGCTTTTCTCCCCGAAGACAGATGATCTACTCGGAGTTAATTTTCATTCTCTGAAGCCAACTTAGATTTTACTCAGAATCTGAATTTGTGCTATTTATATAAGGTTTTCCTTTTAGATAAATTTGAATAGAGGAGTGTATGCAATCTTTATATTAATACATTTTGTTGTTGTTGTTGTTGTTTAGTTGCTAAGTGGCATCTGATTCTTTTGCAATCCTGTGGACTGTATGTAGCCCACTAGGCTCCTCTCTCCATGGGATTTCTCAGGTAAGAATATTGGAGTGGGCTGCCACTTCATTCTTCAGGGGATCTTCCCAACCCAGGGATCGAACCCATGTCTCCTGCGTTGGCAGGCATATTCTTTACCACTGAGCCATCACAAAAGTCCAACACATATTTTTAGGTACACATTTTTTTTTAATGTCAAGCATTCCCTTAACTGTACTATTGAGACTGGTTTTGTGCTTCCAAAAGAGTACCTCAGTTACAGTTAGGAGATATAGAGATACAGGCAGAGTGAAGTAAATCAGACAGAGAAAGACAAATATCTACAATATCACTCATATATGGAATCTTAAAAAAAATGGTGCTAATGAGCTTATTTACAAAACAGAAGTAGAATCATAGCTGTAGAAAACAAACTTATGGTTACCAGAGGGTGAGAGAGGGAAATAAGTTGGGAGATTGGGGTTGACATACATACCTTACTGCATATAAAAAAGATAAGTAATAAGGACCTACAGCACAGCACAAGGAACTCTACTCAATACTCTGGGAAAACAATCTACAAAAGAGTGGAGATAGACGACAGAGGATGAGATGGCTGGATGGCATCACCGAGTCGATGGACATGGGTTTGGGTGAACTCCGGGGGTTGGTGATGGACAGGGAGCCCTGGCATGCTGCAGTTTGTGGAACCGCAAAGAGTCGAACACGACCGAGCGACTGAACTGAACTGATGTATATATTTAACTAATTTACTGTGTTGTACACCTGAAACTAACACAACATTGTGAATCAACCATACTCCAATAAAAAATTTTTAAAAAAAGAAAAGAAAGTATCAATCCTGAGGAGAAGCCGCCCCAGCCAGTTTTTAGCCTCCAACTTTAGGGAGGCAAATGTGGGTATTTTAATGCAGCACTGCTAAGCTTCCCCAAGAGGTGAAACAAAGTTCTTTTTACTATTTTGCTTTTTTTTTTTATTTTTTAAAGTATGAAAGTATGATAAAGCATTTATAGGAGACTTTTAAAAAAAGCTACATACAGTTCTACTATATATTACCATAATTTTTTAAGTAGCTAAATTAAGATTTTTAGCTGGAGTTTCAATATCAAACTCTAAAAAATTAATAGAATGAGTAAACAGAAAAGTGGAAGGATAGAATAGACCTGAAAAACATTATGAACCAATTCAACATAATTAATATTTATATAATTTTCACACAGTAGCCGGATACACATTCTATTCAAGTTCCCATAGACTATAAACCAGGAGACACTGGACCATATCCAGGGACATAAAACAAGGTGTAAAAATTTCATGGTCTAAAGGTGTTGAAATCAGAAGGAGTCTGTTCTCTTATTACTGTGGAATTATGTTAGAAGCCAGTATCAAACGATAGTTGAAAATAATCCCATGTGTTCAAGTGCAATATGTTCAAGTCAAGAGAGGTCTTTGATTTAGCCATTGAAAGCCTCAATAAAGTCAAAAGACTGAAAAAACTCAGGGTGGTTGCAGAAAAGAAAGCATTTAAATGAGAAATTAACATCAAAGATATTTTAAAAACCTCGTGTATTTGGAGGTCACTTTTGTGTCAAAGGTCACTTTTAAAGGATGGGTGTATCTAAGAAGCCATAACAAGGAAAATTAGAAAATATTTGCAGCAGAATAAAAATGGAAAGATAATTTATCAGAATTTGTTGCATGTAGCTGAAGCTGCTCAATGCAACTAAATACAATGTGGAGTCCTGAATAAGGTATGAAAACAAATAATGGACATGCATAAAATTTTGTGAAATTTGAGAAAGTTCTTTTTAAAAGTCATGGAGGACACTGCCTCCCTTGAGAAACCTGTGGCATCCGGGGTGATAACAGAACCAAGTCTTTTCAGGCTAGCTGCCCAACTTGCCTGAAAACTTAGTGACAGATAAAATATAAATCAGGGTCCTTATCATCCTGCTTCCTTGCTCACCAAACGAGGGGTGAGATTATCACAGACCTGTCGGCCCACTGATGGCTTTTCCCCTCCGCGCTGGGCAGCCGGCAGAACGGCTGGAAGCAGGCTGGCTGCTCTGAAACGTGTTCATGTAAACAAGCAGCGTCAGACTTCCCTGAATTGCCTTGCCGCGTGGTGCCATCCATCTCACTAAACTGTACATTTGATAGGGCCATATCGCTGATATCTCAAAAAGAAAACAAATAAAAAGAAAAAAACCAAGTTCCCTGCTTTAGGCTGGGACCTCTCCTGCTGATAAAAGTACTAAGAACTAAATTGCCTGGCCCAGACAAGGGCTACTCCTTGAAGGAAGGTGGGGGGTGGGGCTGGGAGGATGTTTTTTAGGGCATTTAGAAATACCATCGGCATCCTCCAAGAAAGCATGTGGTAGTCACCTGAATTTTCACTATGTTCCAGATACACCAGCTGAAGTACATTTTCCTAATATTTAAAGGAAAAATTCCATGGACCTGATGGAATGATGCTAATGTGTATGTTATTTTTTTCATCTTTTCATATGGTTTGCTTATGGGAGCAACATGGTTTTCTAGGCAGCTTTGCAAACCTCATAACCCAATCCAATTTATTTTTTTTAATCACTCTAAAATGTATTAACCTTTTATTTTTATTTTTTTTAACTTTTATTTTGTATTGGGGGTATAGCCAATTAACAAACAATGTTGTGACAGTTTCAGTCTGAACAACAAAGGGACTCGGCCATCCCCAATCCAATTTATTGATACATACCTGGAAAAAGTTACGTCATCTTCCATACTGACACTAATACCATCACCATCGGCACACACAAAGTAACAACTTGACTGGCTCACTCTGGGACCCTCTTCACTGAGGATACAAGTCTCTCATTTGGAAGAATGGATACACATGCTTTCTGACATAGCCGGCTAACTCCAGCTTCAAAAGAAAATATGCTACCTTTATGGAAGGCCAAATTGTGTGTTGGCACCAAAGTGAAAGGGACGTGTCCAGCCAAAGGTGGTGTAAAAGTCTGGAAATTAACTCAGGTCGGCATTGTTAAAAATGTTAGGATGTGAAGTTGATAGTTTGGGAAGAAAAAAAGACAATAGATTGTTTATAGCAAATCCAAATTAGAATTACTTTTCCTCTGTAACAAAGTAAGTCCAAACACATCCTGAGAAATGATGGTTTTTACTGTTAATTTCCCGATGTGGCAGAAACCTGGGAGGCATATGGATGTGCATTATTTTGGCCACACCCAGATGTGATAGCATGTGTCATGTGAACACTACTTGCTCATTCAAAATTGGCTCATAGCTGCTGGAAACTCAGATGTTTCCATTTAAAAATTGATGCCTGGATATAAATATAGGGAAAATAAATGTGATCAGACAAAGATATTAGCATATGAGTTTACTAAAAACACCATAAAAGTGGAGGCAAGAAATATTGGTCTAAAATAATAAATATTGTTATAAAATAATAAACCCAAAGTTTTACAGTCAAGAAGTTATATTGGATGTAGGTAATGCATCATAGGTTTGACTTGATCAGGGACTTTTATTTCCATAGAATGCTTTTTTTCCCCAGAGCTTTGTAGTTTGCTTGGTTTTCTCATTTGGATGTAATTAGTGACCAATCCTTTACTTAATAACGAAAAGCCATACTAATGGAAGAATTTATCTTGCAAAAGATTTTAAACCAATGACACTTTTAGGGAAATTATTGATAACTTATTAAAACTTATTTTAAAAAATCCAAACTCTATTACACTTATGTGCAGCATTGACTTAGCAAGGTTTTGTTATATAAACGTACTGTATCAGATCTGGGGACCTGGGAATTTTCTACCATGCTTTAGCTATTTTTTTCCACCTAAGCAGTAGAAATGCAGACATTTGGGGGTTTTTTGTTGCTATTGTTCGACATATATCTATCCTTTCATAATGTAGTTTTGAATGGCTACCATGTGCAACTGCATATATATATATATTTATATATACATTTATTTATTAATATATAATAAACACAATAGGTGGCGCTAGTGGTAAAGACCCCTTCTGCCAGTACAAGAGACACAAGAGACATGACTTCAATCCCTGGGTTGGAAAGATCCCCTGGAGAAAGAAATGGCAACCCAGTCCAGTGTTCCTGCTTGGAGAATCCCATGGACAGAGGAGCCTGGCGGGCTACAGTCCATGGGGTCGCAAAGTTTGGACATGACTCAAATGACTTAGCACACACGAACACAATAGAGTTATATGCACACAGTGCACACAGTAACAAAAAAGAAATATAATACATTGTTTCAGATCTTGAGGAGCTTTAAATCCAGTTTCAGATACAATATTTTGATGAATTTTAAATGCAAATTATTTAAAAGAATGATGAGCTGTCACAGAATAGTGCATTTCAAAGTGAATTTCATAAACATCTGAGAGAAATTAAAGCTGGTCTAACTTTAGGAAAAGGTCAGTAATCTTGTCTTGTCTTGTCACCAACTTTCAGAAGCACTCCTAGTATCTGAAGAAGTGCTGATATTGGGGTTGCTATCTTAAATTGTTTTCTACAATCTTATACTTATCTAGGACTTCAGAGGATCCACTACCTGATTATCATTGCCCTCCAGAAAAAGGAGAGTCACAACCTGTCTCAAGTGTTAAACAAACCTAACTCTTAAGAAATCATTTAAGTTAACCTCCAACCTTAATTGTGTAGTTTTAACCTGTCACATTAGGTCCCCAAAGATGCTTATTCAATTGTACATTGTCATTCTCTCCTTCAAGCTGAATAATGCCAATTTCTGTCTTCCCAGAAGCCATTCTTTCATTGTCAAGGTTACTGTTGATGCTATTAGATTTATTTTTCCATTTGGTATTGTAACTCCAGCTCTTTGATTTGAAGCTAAAAGCTAGTTCTGGGACACAGCCTTGTTTAGGGGATTAGGATGGGTCAGGAAGTGGTTCACCTCTGCGTTTACAGGATTATATCGGGTCCAGGTCAGTGATGATAGCAAAGGAGGTGACTCTTCATTGGTCTACATTGTCTCATAGGAATATAATGCAAGCTATATAGATAATTTTAAGTTTCTCTTAGTCACATTTAAAAGAGTGAAAAGAAATAGGTGAAACTGATCTTCATAATATATTTCATTTAACTCAGAACAAAATATTGTCTTTTTGACATGTAATCAATATATACAATTATCCATGAGATAGTTTGTCTTCTTTTTAAAAAATTTTAATTTATTTATTACCATGAGATAGTTTGTCTTCTTTTTAAAAAATTTTCTTTAATTTATTTATTTGACTGTACCAGGACTTACTTGCAACACACAGGCACGCAGGATCTTCAGTCTTACTTGCAGCCTGTGGGATCTAGTTCCTTGACCAGAAATCAAACCCAGGACCCCTGCATTGGGAATATGGATTCTCAGCCACTTAACCACCAAGGAAGTACCAGTTTGCATTCTTTTTTATACTAAGTCTTTGAGATCTGGTATGTTTTTTACACTTATAACATATCTCAATTTAGACTTTTGTATGTTCCACAGTGACAAGTGGCCAGTGGAGCGCAAAATCCTCTGCAAAACTAAAGGGCAGTCTCAGTAACTGCAAACATGGATATCTTCCTGCCAACAGGCTCAGTAGGCATGAAATCTAAATCCATTTTCCCGATAAGATATGGTCCCTGTTCTCAGTCTCTGTGCTGTTTATTCCAAGTCTGATCAATGGTCATTATACTCAGTTTTATCAAGTTATAAAATATTCAAATGTTCTGCAAGAAGTCTGCAAGCTGAAAGGTATTCATCCAGTACTCTTCAGTGAAAAGAGATCACATGTGCCTTTTTTTTTTCTGTTTACCAGAGCTCTGTTTTCAGAGTCAGTCAGCCAGTCAAGCAATATTGATTAGGGCCAGGCATGTTGAGGTGCTCAGAACGTGCCTGGGGCAGTGGAGAGGCGGACAGAGTGCTGGTCTTCAAGGTGCCTCCATTCTGAAGTCCACTTGGGAAAAATCAGCCCACTTTTCACAAGTTTTATTTTTAGGTGCTTACAAGGATTTATCAGACTGCACAATATCTGCTTGGGTGTTAATAACAAAAAAAACAAGAAGAAAAAACTTTAGTCATTTTCTTTTTGTTCTGTAACATTCAATTTTGGAGAAGGCAATGGCACCCCACTCCAGTACTCTTGCCTGGAAAATCCCATGGATGCAGGAGCCTGGTAGGCTGCAGTCCATGGGGTCGCTAAGAGTCAGACACAACTGAGCAACTTCACTTTCACTTTTCACTTTCATGCATTGGAGAAGGAAATGGCAACCCACTCCAGTGTTCTTGCCTGGAGAATCCCAGGGACGGTGGAGCCTGATGGGCTGCCATCTATGGGGTCGCACAGAGTTGGACACGACTGAAGCGACTTAGCAGCAGTAGCAGCAGCAACACTCAATTTGGCAAGTTTTCCAGGAAACAAAATCTCTCTTGCAAACAAGTGAATCCAATTGTTCCTTTCTATAAACACTTTGTTGTTTTTGTTCAGTCACTAAGTCGTGTCTGAGTTTTTGTGATCCCCTGGCTTCTTTGTCCTTCACTATCTCCCAGAGTTTGCTCAAACTCATGTCTATTGAGTCAGTGATGACATCCAACCATCTCATCCTCTGCCTCCTCCTTCTCCTTTTGCCTTCAAACTCTCCAAGCATCAGAGTCTTCCAATGAGTCAGCTCTTGGCATCAGGTGGCCAAAGTATTGGAGCCTCAGATTCAGCATCAGCCCTTCCAGTGAATATTTTGTAACTGGGTGTTATGTCCTCTTGTCTATGGTAACAGATCATATCAGAGCTCTTTCTTTTTAAAAGAAACATCAAAAGAAACAATACAAAAATAATTGAAGTAAAAAATCATGAATGTGGTATCTGGGGAGATACAAACATCTGTAGGATGAACCACCAACCTTAAGTACTCTGTGGGCAGTACTTACCTGCCCATAGACAGATGCCCACTAAAGAACTCACTGAATGACTTCCTTCTCAACCAAGTGACTCACAGTGTTTCTGATCTCAGCTGAAAGCTAAGTCTGAGTTCTCATTAGTTGTTCTACCAGCTTCTAATGAAGCAAAGCTCTCAGAACTTCCCCTGGCATCATATGCTTTTTCCCTCACTTATCAGCTGACTTTAATGTTCTCTCCTTTTAGCCTTCAAGTTTCTGTGACCTTATTATGACATTGGAGTTGGGTGATTTATCGCTGTTAAATGGCACTGTGCTGATTAAACAAAGGTCTTGCTGGCCTCATAGTCAGTCACAATGCCTCGATTCAGTGTGATAAGCTTAAACACACACAATTAGATGGAGTAATATCCAATTTGTCAAAGCTCTTGTGGCTTAATTTTCAGTCACAAAGCTTGAAAGAAACAGTGACTAGACACAAAGCTCCAGATTTATTGCTTAAGTACCTTCTAGTAAATTGATCTTACCCATCCCATAATCTCATTTTTGGACATTTTGGGAGACAGGGCAGCTCAGCAAGCCTGAAGCCCCCTTAAAAATGGGCCTGAGGGTTCTTGATCACAGAACTTGAAAGCTTAGCGATGAGATAGGAGTGTCTCTTCAGAGGCAGACAACCCATTTGCCTGGCCAGAGTTTCCTTTCAGGATAATTGCATGAAAAGAATAAATGTCAGCAAAAAGATGAAAGATTCATGTAGGGAAATAAAAATATATACAGGGTCCTGAAAACATCATCCTGAAACAGGCCACAGCTCTATTCTGTGAAGAATAAAACAGGAGCAGCTGACATTTCTTTCAAACGGGTTATTACCATCATAATTATCTTATCCCAGGAATAAGTTTTTCTGGCATATGTTTTCAAGGCAAGCTACTATTTTCTAATTGGAAACAAGATAGAAAATGTCCTTCCCTTGCAATTTTTGGAAGCAACATTTACTTTTCCATTCGATGAATAGGAAAGAGTAAATATGAATCTTTTCTGCATATTCAATGTGGAAACCATTTGCTATTGTAGTAAAGACACAGAGTAAGGTTTATATTCAATGTGTCCAACTCTTTGTGACCCTTTGGACTGCAGCCTGCCCAGCTCCTCTGTCCATGGGATTTTTCAGGCAAGAATACTGCAGTGGGTTGCCATTTCCTCCTCCAGGGGATCTTCCTGATCGAGGGATTGAACTAGCATCTCCTGAGTCTCTTGCATTGCAGGCAGATTCTTTACCTGCTGAGCCATCTGGGAGGTGCTCTATACTCAAATATCCTAAAAATATTTATTGGCTAATTGAAGCCATTGCTCTAGGTGTCAGAGAGATAGAAAAATTAGTAAGAGACAGTCTTGATTCTGAAATCTCCTGTGAAATATATAAACATGCACATTATTTTATTAGACAAAAAATTTATGCCATGAGAGAAGCATAAAGCTGAAGAGGTAAATTGGCAACAGATACTAGTAGGTGGTATTTGAGCAAACATTCGATGGAAAAATAGAATTTCTAGCCATAGATAAAGGACATCACAGGGAGAGAAGAGGGTGTGAACAAAGCCTGATGCTGTCAAGGTGCAAGACTGAATCATTTTATACCCAGGAAAATGTTTTAAATAATTTACACGAATTTCCACACTTTCATATACATCAAAGTTGGTCTACTCAATCGGATACAGAGTAAGAGATAACCCAAAGTACGGCCACCCAAACAAGAAGGAAGTTTTGTTCCCTCTTATGGAGCAAGCTCCATGGAGTTGGCAGTGCAAGGCAGGGAAGGCTCTGCGCTCCACAAGGTCATGTAGGCACCAAGACTCCTGCCACTCTGTCGCCCAGCTGGATCTGGGCAGCAATATGCAATATGCAAGACTTTGTTGTTGTGTAGTTCCTTAGCCATGTTTGACTCTTCTGCAACCCCACAGACTGTCCCTCGCCAGCCTCCTCTGTCCATGGGATTTCCAAGGCAAGAGTGCTGGAGAGGATTGCCATTTCCTTTTCCGGGGATCTTCTCAAATCAGGAATCAAACCCTCGTTTCCTGCAAGTCTCCTGCATTGCAGACAGATTCTTTACACCCGAGTTTCTGGGAAAGTCCAACTCTGCTTCTCTTAAAAACTAGAATGAACAAATAAATAAAAGCAAAACAAAAAGAACTTTTAAAGGCATGTATTTAGGACTTTTCTCTGTTTTTAAAAAAAGTCTAAGTATCCTTATCACAGGTAAGGATGTTATGAAAACCTCTTGGGAAGACAATGCCAAGACGCACTGGGGAACATTAAGAGCCATAATGAAGGGAGCTTAGCTACCAGAATTGTTCAAAAGAGACATCAGAAAACTCTAGGGAACTGTCAGCAGGGAAAAAAAGAAAAGCAGAAGAATTGGAATGAGTCTGGAGAGACTGAAATTTGTCTGCATTGTACCTTTCTTTTGACAATACACATCCATCTTTAGCAGATTCATTGTTTATTCTTATTATGCCTGGTTTCCTTTTCTGGTCTGCCAGTTCTCTGGGGTTTTGTAGGCAAGTAGCCTGAGTTTTCCAGTTTCAAAAGCATTTGGGATTTCAGAAAGACAAAATGTAAAGGCTCCCCAGCAGCCCAGTTTACTTAGGAAGTTTTAATCATAACAATCTGTATGGTGTATGGGAATTCCTGCCTCAACTATCTATCTCCTTTCTCTTTAGTCTCTGGGGAAAAAAGCCAAGAGACCCTCCCTCCAATTTAAATGCCCTAGAACATTTTGATGAAAGTGTTTTGTCCCAATCTATCTTCCTGATTCCTTTTTCGAGGTAAGGAACCCAGTTAACTTGGAAGAGCCACCATGACAGAGTCATAAATTGGGTCATGGGGAGAGAGTCAAAGATTGCCTTAGGACTAAGCTGTCATTTCCTTAAGGGATTTGCCAAGTTCCATTCCCTGGTGGCTCAGACGGTAAAGCGTCTGCCTACAATGTGGGAGACCTGGGTTCTATCCCTGGGTCGGGAAGATTCTCTGGAGAAGGAAATGGCAACCCACTCCAGTACTCTTGCCTGGAAAATCCCATGGACAGAGGAGCCTGGTAGGCTACAGTCTATGGGGTCACAAAGAGTCGGACACGACTGAGCGACTTCACTTTCTTTCTTTCTTTCTATC
>NW_011494715.1:2291302-2295167 GCF_000754665.1 Bison bison bison | reverse complement strand
CTATCTTTCTTTCTAGGTGGTGCTAGTAGTAAAGAACCCACCTGCCAATGCAGCAGACATAAGAGACGCAGGTTCAATCCTTGGATCAGGAAGATCCCCTGGATGAGGGCCTGGATACACTGGAGAATCTCATGAACAGAGGAACCTGATAGGCTACAGTCCATCGGGTTGTAACGTGTTGGACCAGACAGTGTGACTTAGCACAGGGTACACCACTAAATAACTCAATACAACCTGGGTTTGCATTCTAGCTTTTGAGCTCTCAAAGACTGACTGCAGCTGTGGCTGGGAATAAACTGGAAATGCTAACCCGGGGGCCAGGGGTGGAGTTGGGGTTGGTGGTAAAAGGTGCCAAAGTTCAAAGATCACAACTTAATCTGAGCCAAAAGGCATTTCTTTGCAAAGGGCATAAAGTGAGCTCAAACTCCCATAATCCACACAGAACACAGAAATAACCACTAAAGGGATTCAACATCATCATGCCAGACTCTATGTGAGTTATTTCTCTCCTTCCCTGTCTCACCACGGCTTCCTCCCACTTGGTCACACAAGATAAGCTTTCATCTAACCTCAGCTAAGTCCCCTGGTCTTATCAGGAGATCTGCAACTCCCCACCATTGGAGCAGGATGGAACGCATATTTCCAGTGGAAGAAGACTGACATTATTATTATTTTAATTAATTGGTTGCCAGTTAGCATTCTTTTTCTCCCTTTTCCCTCTCTTAAAATCATTCCCCAATCTATCCCACACTTTTCCAACCCCCAACAAAAAATTTATTTTGCTACATTCAGTGAAAAATTATGTTTAGGATCTCAGATTCCACAATAAGATAGCTTTTTGTGTCATCTGCAAGCTGTCACAATACACTTGGCCTCACTAAAAGGCTGAACAAAGGATAGTACTGTCAAAGGGAGGTCTTTTAAGTATTTTGTGACTTTGCTAGCACTTAGACAATGGACAACAGGTGTTTCCTTGAACACTTTGTCCAAATGAAAATCATGTTATTAATTTATTCTATCTTTGTCAGTGAGGTCCAAAATAAAAATTTCTAGCATGTTTCATCAATGATGAACATATACACAGTATTGCTGTGTACAAAATAGGGTTGTAACTAGGTCTCAGTGGGTATTTTACACACATGCTATTTTTCAAGGACTGTGCATTTCTCTCTATAAATTGACTAAAATAATTTCAGAGACTTAATGAAGAGAGACATTAAGTCTCTCTAATGAAGAGAGACAACACAAGAAGTTGTGATTTCCTCAAAGGTCCTTTTACACTTGTCAATGCATTTTTTTAAAGAAGGTTTCGACCACACACACATGCATTCTCTAACTTGGAAGACTAGTTTCCTGTTGTAATCAACACAGATGACTTTGGGGCTTTAAAAAAGTCAGATGAATCTTCTAAATTGTTGAACTCTTTGGATACATGTATCTTCTGCCTTGTTAAGTTTATTTACTTTATCCAGTATCCCTTCTTTTTTGCTTTAGAGCCTGTTCAGTATCACTGACTAAATCATAGAAAGAACTCCAAGACGATCTGACTAAACGATCATCACCAAAGCAAGAGGTTGCTTATCTACAGAACCAGGGTAGGTGGCAATCCCCTCTGTTTTGAAATCATTATATGGCTAGAAAATACAAACATTGTTTTAAATTATAAAATGGCTTAATAGATTTTATAGATTTATCAGCATTTTCTCATCAGTGGCTCATCTGAATACCACACTCTAACAATCATAATTTGTATTTTAAAATTTTTTGTCAGCCACATATTTTTATTTGCATAATTTAATTCTTAACTTTTATCTATTTTTCTAATTTTACAGGACTTTAAAAATTAATAGACAATTTTTAGGGCAGTTTTACATTTACAGAAAAGTTAAGCAAGAAGTGCACAGGTTTCCCATATGGCACCTCTATTCTCTTGCCACAAATTAATTAATAATTTGACACTATTGAAAAGTGTCAAATAGATAGCCTAACTCTACATCTAAAGCAGCTGGAAAAGGAAGAACAAAAAAAAACCAAAGTCAGCAGAAGGAACAAGATCATAAAAACCAGAGCAGAAATAAATGAAAAAGAAATGAAGGAAACAATTGCAAAGATTAATAAAACTAAAAGCTGATTCTCTGAGAAAATGAACAAAACTGACAAACCACTAGCCAGACTCATCAAGAAAAAAGGGAGGAATAATAAAGTCAATAAATTTAGAAATGAAAAAGGAGAGGTTATAACAGACAACACAGATATACAAAGGATCATAAGAGAATATTATGAGCAACTATATACCAATAAAATGGAGAACCTGGAAAACATGAACAGATACTTAGAAAAGATCAGCCTCCCAAGACTGAACCAGGAAGAAATAGAAATTATGAACAACCCAATTATGAACACTGAAACTAAAACAGTGATCAAAAAATCTCCCCCAAAACAAAAGCCCAGGGCCAGATGGCTTCACAGGGGAATTCTATCAAACATTCAGAGAAGAGCTAATGCCTATTTTTCTGAAACTACCCAAAAATTGTAGAGGAAGGAACACTTCCAAACTCATTGTACAAGGCCACAATCACCCTGATACCAAAACCAGAAAGACAACATGAAAAAAGAAAATTACAGGCCAATATCACTGATGAACATAAATGCAAAAATCCACAATAAAATCTTAGCAAACAGAATACAACATATTAAAAAGCTCATACACCATGACCAAGTTGGGTTTATTCCAGGGATGCAAAGATTCTTCAATATACACAAATCAATCAATGTGATACACCATATCAACAAATTGAAAGATAAAACCTATATAATCATCTCAATAGATGCAGAGAAAGCCTTCGACAAAATCCAGCATTCATTTATGATAAAAATGCTTTAAAAAATGAACATAGAGGAACCTATCTCAATAGAGTAAAGGCCATATGTGAAAAGCCCACAGCAAACATTATTGTCAATGGTGCAAAACTAAGAGCTTTCCCTCTAAGATCAGGAGCAAGACAAGAGTGTCCACTCTCACCACTATTATTCAACATAGTTTTAGAAGTCCTAGCTACAGCAATTAGAGAAGAAAAAGAAACAAAAGGAATCCAGATTGGAAAAGAATAAGTAAAACTCTCACTGTTTGCAGATAACATGATACAGAGTACATCATAAGAAATGCTGGACTGGAAGAAACACAAGCTGGAATCAAGATTGCTGGGAGAAATATCAATAACCTCAGATATGCAGATGACACCACCCTTATGGCAGAAAGTGAAGAGGAACTCAAAAGCCTCTTGATGAAAGTGAAAGTGGAGAGTGAAAAAGTTGGCTTAAAGCTCAACATTCAGAAAACGAAGATCATGGCATCCAGTCCCACTACTTCATGGGAAATAGATGGGGAAACAGTGGAAACAGTGTCAGACTTTATTTTTCTGTGCCCCAAAATCACTACAGATGGTGACTGCAGCCATGAAATTAAAAGACGCTTACTCCTTGGAAGGAAAGTTATGACCAACCTAGATAGCATATTCAAAAACAGAGACATTACTTTGCCAACAAAGGTTCATTTAGTCAAGGCTATGGTTTTTCCTGTGGTCATGTATGGATGCAAGAGTTAGACTGTGAAGAAGGCTGAGCGCCAAAGAATTGATGCTTTTGAACTATGGTGTTGGAGAAGACTCTTGAGAGTCCCTTGGACTGCAAGGAGATCCAAGCAGTCCATTCTGAAGGAGATCAGCCCTGGGATTTCTTTGGAAGGAATGATGCTGAAGCTGAAACTCCAGTACTTTGGCCACCTCATGTGAAGAGTTAACTCATTGGAAAAGACTCTGATGCTGGGAGGGATTGGGGGCAGGAGGAGAAGGGGATGCCAGAGGAT
>NW_011494715.1:2279155-2291202 GCF_000754665.1 Bison bison bison | reverse complement strand
GGATGAGATGGCTGGATGGCATCACTGACTCAATGGACATGAGTCTGAGTGAACTCCAGGAGTTGGTGAGGGACAGGGAAGCCTGGCATGCTGCGATTCATGGGGTTGCAAAGAGTCGGACACAACTGAGCAACTGATCTGATCTGATCTGATCTGATATGTAGAAAACCCTAAAGAAACTATTAGAAAATTCCTAGAGCTAATCAGTAAATTCAGCAAAGTCACAGATACAAAGTCAATAAACAGAAATCACTTGCAGTCCTATATACTAGCAATGAAAAATCAGAAAGAAGAATTAAAGAATCAATCCTATTCACCATTGCAACAAAAAGAATAAAATATCTAGGAATAAACCTACCTAAGGAAACAAAAGACCTGTATACAGAAAACTATAAGACACTGATGAAAAAAATCAAAGATGACATAAACAGATGGAGAGATATTCCATGTTCCTGGGTGGGAAGAATCAATATTGTGAAAACCACCATACTACCAAATGCAATCTACAGATTCAATGCAATCCCTATCAAATCACCAATGACTTTTTTCAGAACTAGAACAAAAAATTTCACAATTCATATGGAAACACAAATGACCCCAAATAGCCAAAGAAGTCTTGAGAAAGAAGAATGGAGTTAGAGGAATCAGGCTTCCTGACTTCGGACTATACTACAAAGCTACAGTCATCAACACAGTATAATACTGGTACAAAAACAGAAATATAGACCAATGGAACAAGAAAGAGAACCCAGAGATAAACCCATGCACCTATGGCTATCTTATTTTTGACAAAGGAAGCAAGAATATGCAATGGGGCAAAGACAGCCTTTTCAATAAGTAGTGCTGGGAAAACTGGATAGCTACATGCAAAAGAATGAAGTTAGATCACTGCCTAATGCCATACACAAGGATAAACTCAAAATAGATTAAAGACCTAAACGTAAGACCAGAAACTATTAAACTCTTAGAGGAGAACATAGGCAGAACACTCGATGACATAAATCAAAGCAAGATCTTCTATGACCCACCTCCTAGAGTAATGGAAATAAAAACAAAAATAAACAAGTGGGACCTAATTAAACTTAAAAGCTTTTGCACAGCAAAGGAAAATATAAACAAGGTGAAAAGACAACCCTCAAAATGGGAGAAAATAATAGTAAGGGAAACAACTGATAAAGAATTAATTTCTGAAATATATAAGCAGCTTATACAACTCAATACCAGAAAAGCAGACAACCCTATCAAAAAGTGGGATAGGGAGCTGAAGAGACATTTCCCCAAAGAAGACATACAGATGGCTAACAAGCACAGGAAAAGATGCTCAGCATCACTCTTTATCAGAGAAATGCAAATCAACACTACAATGAGATACCACCTCACACCAGTCAGAATGACCATCATCAAAAAGTCTACAAACAATAAATGCTGGAGGGGGTGTGGAGAAAAGGGAAAACTCTTGCATTTCTGGAGGGAAAGTAAACTGATAAAGCCACTATGGAAGATAGTATGGAGACTCCTTAAAAAGCTAGGAATAAAACCACCATATGACCCAGCAATCCCCTCCTAGGCATATACCCTGAGGAAACCAAAACTGACAAAGACACATGTACCCCAATGTTCACTGCAGCACTATTTACAGTAGCTAGAACATGAAAGCAAACTAGATGTCCATCGACAGATGAATGGATAAAGAAGCTGTACATATATACAATGGAGTACTACTCAGGCATAAAAAGGAAATGCATTGGAATCTGTTCTAATGAAGTGGAAGAAACTAGAGCCCATTACACAGAGTGAAGTAAGTCAGAAAGAAAAATATAAATATTGTGTGCTGACACATATATATGGAATCTGAAGAGATGGTACTGATGAATTTAATTTCAGGGCAGCAATGGAGAACAGACCTATTGACAAGGTGGGAGGAGAGGAGGGAGAAGGGGAGATGTATGGAGAGAGTAACATAGAAATTTACAATACCATGTGTAAAACAGATAGTCAATGGGAATTTGCTGTATGACTCAGGGAACTCAAACAGGGCCTCTGTAACAGGTTGAAGGGTGGGATGGGGAGGGAGACGGGAGGGATGTCTGGGAGGAAGGGGACATGGGTGTACCTATGGCTGATTCTTGTTGAAGTATGACAGAAAACCACAAAATTCTGTAAAGCAATTATCCTTCAATTAAAAAATTTTTTTTTCTAATCTTGCATTCCTATGGTACATTTGAAGCAAATTATATATGTATGTATTTTCTCCTTCTCTGATACTGTATTAAGTATTCTATTTTAAGGATTTTTTTATCCTCACATTTTGTGTTGCTTTGCACACACATTTAGAATATCTGTTTATCAAGACCACACACATCACATTGAGTCTATGCATCCAGCCAAGTGTTATCCTTCAGGGTTGCCATCGTAGGGGCATTGAACTTACTACAGGTTTGTCCTGACTTCAGTAAAGCCCATGCACAAGTGGCCCCTACTTTGGGTAGACACACTTGAGTTGAAAAGAGAGGACTCTTTGAGAACAAGATCCCTGGAGTTGAACAGGGGGACCAGAAGAGATGAAAAGTGGAGAGGAGATGAAGGGGTGAGAATGGCTCTAAATTCTCACAGGACCAAGAGGATATGATGGCTTTGAACTGCTGAGCAAGGCAGAAGGGCAGCAGGTTTGGGCAAAAGTTTATATTATGAAGAAAAAGAAATGAGAAGCCTTGGTTTAAATCCCTAACAACCAAACAAATCACGTCTTTTTTCTCTCATTTCTTTTTCCACAAAATGAGATTGATGATGAATTCAACTGGAAACCTTGGTGCCCCAGACAGGAATCTAAATAAGCTTCTGTCATTTTTGTAATAGAACAAAAAATCATGTTTCATTATGGAATTTCCCACAGGTTGTCTTCTTGCTCCTGAATTACTTGTTAGATTTCAGAAAATAAATAACAATGGCTTTTGGCTACCTTGGCCACATTTGATTACCAATTATGTCATCTTCATCAATGAAATCCAAAATAAAGGATGCCTGAACATATTGTGAGATTGTTTTATAAATATAGAGCTACATAGAATTTAGTCACCAAAGAATAAATCACCAAAGAGCTGGGTTCCCTGGTGAGGGAAGTCACACCTGCTCAGTCTTCTGAGATGACCAAAATATTGCAGTAAATACTTGCATTTCTTTCAAATGAATTGCTGGTATACCAAAAGTTCTCGGTTGTTAAAGAAAAAGTTAACTGCTAAATCATTCAGGTTAACTATAGATTATATTTTTGGATTAGAATTGCAGACCAATTCTTTCCCCCTATAAAGTTGCAAAATGGAATAACCATGTTATCATTCAGTATTTATTTGGCCTCCACGGAGAAGGCAATGGCACCCCACTCCAGTACTCTTGCCTGGAAAATCCCATGGACGGAGGAGCTTGGTAGGCTGCAGTCCACGGGGTCGCTGACGGTCGGACACGACTGAGCGACTTCACTTTCACTTTTCACTTTCATGCATTGGAGAAGGAAATGGCGGCCCACTCCAGTGTTCTTGCTTGGAGAATCCCAGGGACGGGGGAGCCTGGTGGGCTGCTGTCTATGGGGTCGCACAGAGTCGGACACGACTGAAGCGACTTAGCAGCAGCAGCAGCAGTAAGACTGGCTAATTTTTAGTTCCTTAGAACACAGCAGTTTCTGTTTTCGGGGACCATAGGGTTTAACTGGGATGTGGAGGCAGCAGTGGCCATGGAATTCTCCAGGCAAAAAATACTGAGTGGATAGCCATTATCTTCTCCAGGGTATCTTCCCAACCCAAGGATCCAACCCAGGTTTCCTGCATTGCAGGCAGATTCTTTACCATCTGAGCCATCATGAACACCCTGTATGTAGCTGCTGCTGCTGCTGCTAAGTCGCTTCAGTCGTGTCCGACTCTGTGCGACCCCATAGACGGCAGCCCACCAGGCTCCCCCGTCCCTGGGATTCTCCAGGCAAGAGCACTGGAGTGGGGTGCCATTGCCCTCTCCGCCCTGTATGTAGACAATAGACTAAATACTCAATTCCAAAGCTAGGAGCTAATGTTATTACACAAGTAAACCCAGACAGTTCTGGGGCTGAAAATATTCTTAAACTCTTCAAGAGTGTTTCCTGCGAGGCAGGTACATAGCTAAGATTTTATATATAAATCTCTTTTAAATTTCATAATAACTTCATAGGTCCTATTTCCACTCTACAGCTGGAAAAACAGATTTGGTGTTTGCTGAAAGTCACCTGATATTAAAAGTGATGGACTCGGAATTTAAACCTAGGTACTCTGAATGCAGGCGTTTTATGGCACCTTCACAGGATTGGTGGCTCAGACGGTAAAGCGTCTGCCTGCAGCGCCAGAGACCAGGGTTCGATCCCTGGATTGGGAATATCCCCTGGAGAAGGAAATGGCAACCCACTCCAATACTCTTGCCTGGAAAATTCCGTGGACTAAGGAGCCTGGTAGGCTATAGTCCATGGGGTCACAAAGAGTTGGACACGACTGAGCGACTTCACTTCACTTCACTTCGCTTCACAGGATTAAACTGAGCCTGAAGAGTAAAAAATAACCAATAATGGAGGGACTTCCCTGACAGGCTAGTAGTTAAGACTTTACCTTTCAATGTAGGGTGGGCATCTTTGATCCCTGGTCAGGAAGCTAAGATTCTATATGCCTCTCAGCCAAAAAAAAAAAAAAAATACCACAGAAACAATATTGTAACATTCAAGAAATACTTTAAAAACTTGATCCACATTACAAAAAATCTTTTTAAAAAATTATCTATTAATTGAGATGGTAGCTATGGCAGGAAAACAGAGAAGATGGTGTGGAGAGAACTTGACTCAGAGAAGGAAGAGGGCATGATGTCTTCATGGAATAGGTGCTGGTATAGAATGGCTAAAGCACAGAGTCCAGGGAGAGACAACAGAGTGACTTGCCCAAGATTACTAATTAGAGAGCAAGTTCTAACTAGAACTCTGGTGTCTTTTCTTCTGGCCTGGTGTCTTTTTAGTCTGTCTTGCAGCTGTCTTATTATAATAATGTTGAACACTGATCTTTGAAACATGATTATTGCTAAAAATGAACACAGATGATGCCAGATTAATTATCCTAAAGTTCTAAACATATTGCACCTTTATTTCTATGTAGTCATAAAATACACAATTCATAATTAGTCACTCAGTTGTGTCCAAGTCTTTGTGACCCCATGGACTGCAACATGCCAGGCTTTCCTGTCCATCACCAATTCCCAGGACCTACTCAAACTCATGTCTGTTGAGTCGGTGATGCCATTCAACCATCTCATCCTCTGTCATCCCCTTCTCCTCCTGCATTCAATCTTTCACAGCATCAGGATCTTTTCAAATGAATCAGTTCTTCGCATCAGGTGGCCAAAGTATTGGAGTTTCAGCTTCTGCATCAGTCCTTCCAATGAATATTCAGGACTGATTTCCTTTATGATGGACTGGTTAGATCTCCTTGCTGTCCAAGAGACTCTCAAGAGTCTTCTCCAACACCACAGTTCAAAAGCATCAATTCTTCGGTGCTCAGCTTTCTTTATAGTCCAACTCTTACATCCATACATGACTACTGGAAAAACCATAGATGTGACTAGATGGTCCTTTGTTGGCAAAGTGATGTCTCTGCTTTTCAACATGCTGTCTAGGTTGGTCATAGCTTTTCTTCCAACGAGCAAGCATCTTTTGATTTCATGGCTGCAGTCACCATCTGCAGTGATTTTGGAGCCCCCCAAAACAGTCTGTCATTGTTTCCATTGTTTCCCCATCTATTTGCCTTGAAAAGATGGGACTGGATGCCATGATCTTAGTTTTTTGAATATTGAGCTTTAAGCCAACTTTTTCACTCTCCTCTTTCACTTTCATCAAGAGGCTCTTTAGTTCTTCTTCGCTTTCTGCCATAAGGGTGGTGTCATCTGCATATCTGAGGTTATTGATATTTCTCCTGGCAATCTTGATTCCAGCTTTTGCTTTTTCCAGTCCAGCATTTCTCATAATGTACTCTGCATATAAGTTAAATAAACAGGGTGACAATATACAGCCTTGACATACTCCTTTTTCAATTTGGAACCAGTTTGTGTATTTGAAAAAGTCTGTTATTTTTCTTTTTTAAAAAATTTGGAAAAATCACTGGAGATGGTGACTGCAGCCATGAAATTAAAAGATGCTTACTCCTTGGAAGGAAAGTCATGACCAACCTAGATAGCATATTCAAAAGCAGAGACATTACTTTGCCAACAAAGGTCCATCTAGTCAAGGCTATGGTTTTTCCAGTGGTCATGTATGGATGCGAGAGTTAGACTGTGAAGAAAGCTGAGCACGGAAGAATTGATGCTTTTGAACTGTGGTGTTGGAGAAGACTCTTGAGAGTCCCTTGGACTGCAAGGAGATCCAACCAGTCCATTCTAAAGGCGATCAGCCCTGGGTGTTCTTTGTGTTGGGTAGGTAGAATAGGGAGAAGGAGTCCAAAATGGCGGTGGCTAAAAGACAAGGAAGGTCAAAGAAAGGTCCGAGGACCAGAGTGAAAACTTCAGGCAGAACAAACAGCACTCCTGGCTAAGCCCAATTTGCATAGGGCAGGCCCAGGTGGAGGAAAAAACATATAAAAGGAGGAGCCAAAGCGCTTTCTCTGGGACTCTCTCTCCCGCATGCATGCGCTCTTTTCTTTCTCTCTCTCTCTCTTTCCTGCTATCTTCTAAATAAAACGGAGCTGTGACACTGATTTGCCTAAGAGCTGTAGCATGGTTTGTCCAAGACCCGAGAGCTGTGATGTGCCGAGGGCTTTAATGTCCGTCGCTCCAAATCTTTGTTGTGACAAGACAAAGAACCGAGGAACATACACTCGCATCACATCTATGGTGCCGTGACTCGGATATAACCTGGCCGAAACAAACTCTACACAGAAGAGGCCAAGCACAGCAGAAGCCCAACTCAGGGAAGCTCCCGTGCTAGAAGCAGAAGGCGAAGAAACCCAGTGCAGGGGAAGGCCCATCGTGCTGGAAACCGGGACAGCGAGAAACAAACTCAGCAGGAAGCTCACACGGCCCAGTCTCAGATTCCAGAAGACCTCCGGTTAAGGTAAGAGGTCCTCGCTTCTGTGACTGGAGGGACCTTTACAATCTCTCATTTCTTGTTTCCTCAAACAGGCGGGCGGCAGGGGCACAACTGAGGGACTCTGGAGAGGCTACTCCTCAGCATGTCCCAAAGGCACTATCTGCTGAGCCCCAGTAACTGTTACCCAAGCTGGTGGGGGTTCTTCTGTCCTTTTTCTTCTCTGTGCAAAGGATCAGACCAATGAAACTGTGAGCACCGGTCAGATATTTAGCAAATTTTCTGGCGGGCTATGAAGGGGATTCCTTGGCATGTTTTTCCCACTGTTTTTTCCTCCTGTCCTTCAGCTCTCTCCTGGGACTCAAGCCCGGCCAAAACTAATGAAACTCAGGCTCTGATGTCTCATTGCAAAAATTCATTAAGAGACAAAGTGATAAGTGATAATCCTACCCAATACTGGTCACACTGGAGATCTTGGGGACGCCCAAACTCCAGTCCGGGGGGTCCCAGGAGGTCATCACGCCTTGACCTGCCTAGGGATCGGTCTTCGAAAGGTTGTCACACCTCAACCTGTTCGGGGATCCTCTAGTCCCAGGGGTCCCAGGAGGTCGTCACGCCTCGACCTGCCCAGGGACCCAATTCTCGGGAAGCCGTCATGCCTCGACCTGCCCGGGGATTCGATCTCTAGGAGGCTGTCACGCCTCAGCCTGCCTAACCTGGGGATGCCTGGCTCTCAGGTTGCAATAGTTCTGGGTAGGATAAGCTTCAGAAAGACTCACCCCTAAGGAAGTCCACTCATGGAAACATAAAGAAGCCTATTACTTGTGGGACCGTGCCCAGTCTCAGCAATAACTCAGGAGCCCAATGAGAACCCCATTGCCTTTCTGAAGAGGCTAAAAGAGGCACTCCAAAAGTTTACCAACCTGGACTTAGACTCTTACGAGGAACGGGTGATTTTAAAGGACAAATTCCTGTCCCAATGTGCATCAGATATCAGAATTAAGTTACAGCAGCTACAACAGCAGGACCCTGCTGCCTCTTTAGATGAGATGGTCCAGACAGCCACCAATACCTTTTATAACAGGGAACAGGAGAAGGAGGCCAAGGCCCAGGAGAAGGAGAGAAAGAGACAAGGCATGCCCAGATGCTGGCCGCCCTCCAGAGAAGCCCTATGGCAAACCCCAAGTCCTTGAGGGACAAGGCACGAGACAGATGCCTGATCTGTAGACAGGTGGGACATTGGGCCAAAGAGTGTCCAAACCATGACAAGTCTCCTAGAACGGCTTGCCACAAATGCCATCAACTGGGACATTGGGCGGCACTCTGCCCTCGGGACCCAAGAGCCTCAAGGTCAAGCGCCAAGCCTACCCTCAAGAGGTAGGTTGGTTCAAGAGGACTGAAGCGGCCCGCTCCAGCCAGCCCGTCTGTCACAGATAACCATCACGGGGCTGGAGCCAAGGGTGCAACTGGATGTGGCAGGTAGGTCCGAGAATTTCTTGGTTGACACGGGGCTACCTACTCTGTCTTGATCTCCTACTCCGGAGCCTTCTCCTCCCAAACCTGTACCATTTTGGGTGCTACAGGAAAAGCAACTACTAAAAGATTCACCCGAGCACTTCTTTGTTGCTGGGATGGACAAATATTTTCTCACCAGTTTCTGGTGGTCCCTGAGTGTCCTACCCCCTTATTGGGAAGAGATATACTCACTAAACTGGGGACCACCCTTGTGATGGGAAGTTTTTCAGCCCCTAGAGCTCTACAGCTCCTGGTTACTACTGAAGAACCCATTACACCTCCAGTAGAGAGGGACCAAAAACTATGGGAAGACAAAATTAACCCCCAGGTGTGGGACCAGGGGATTCCTGGACTAGCCCACCAAGCTGAACCGGTCATCATTGTCCTCCGAGATCCCACTCGGTTTCCTAACCGGAAACAATATCCTCTCAAAAGAGAGGCTCTGGAGGGACTACAGCCTTTAATAAATAAATTCCTTGCTTGTGGGCTATTGGTCCCCACCAGCTCGCCATGTAACACCCCAGTCCTCTCAGTAAAGAAAAAAGACGGAACCTGGTGACTGGTTCAAGATCTCCGGATCATAAATGAAGCTGTAGTCCCCCTCCATCCCACAGTACCCAATCCCTATGTAATCTTAGGAGAAATCCCACCCAATGCCAAATGGTTTACAGTCTTGGATCTCAAAGATGCATTTTTTTGCATACCACTGGCTAAAGAATCCCAATATCTTTTTGCCTTTGAGTGGAAGGCCCCAGGAGAAAAACACCAACAGATGACTTGGACAGTGTTACCTCACGGGTTCAGAGATAGCCCCCACCTGTTTGGACAGGCCCTTAGCCGGGATCTCCTAGATCTGGACCTGGGACCTAATGGGAAACTATTACAATACGTAGATGACCTACTAATCTGCTCTCCAGATGAGAAAAGTGCCCAACAACATGCAATTCAGGTTCTAAACTTCTTGGCAGAAAAGGGGATATAAAGTCTCCCGTGCTAAGGCACAGATGGTCGAGACAAAAGTCACTTACCTGGGAGTTCAGATTACACACGGGTCCAGGAGGCTGTCCTCTGATTGGGTACAAGGAATTCTCCAGTTGCCCTCCCCCACGACTCGGAAACAATTGCGAGCTTTCCTGGGGCTAACTGGTTATTGTAGAATCTGGATACCCAATTATGGTCTAATTGCCCAGCCTTTATATGAAAGCTTAAAGGGAAGAGATGATTCAATCCCACTGATGTGGGGAACTCCTCAAAAGGAGGCAGAGGCTACACTAAAACAGGCCTTAACTCAGGCACCTGCCTTGAGGTTGCCAGACCCAGAAAAAGCATTCCAACTTTATGTCCATGAAAGAGAGGGAATAGCCTTGGGAGTGTTAACTCAAAGGTTGGGATCTGAGCCCCAGCCTGTAGCTTACTTATCCAAGAGGCTCGATCCAACTTCCCGAGGTTGGCCCCCCGCCTTCAAAATCTTGCAGCTATTGCAATCATGATAGAAGATGCTTTAAAACTCTCCTTTGGGGGAAAACTATTTTTACCAGCCACCAAGTAAAACAACTCAAATGGGAGAGGCCATTTATGGATGTCTGATCAAAGAATCCTCAGATATCAAGTAATGCTGATGGAAAATCCAGGCCTCACTATATCCCCTTGTGAGGTTCTTAACCCAGCCACCGTCCTACCTACTCCCGAGGGCTCTCTCCCCTTTCACTCTTGTCTAGAAACCTTGGACCATTGAACAAAACCCCGAGAGGGATTGTCAGAAGATCCTCTGACCAATCCTGAGGAAATCTGGTACACTGATGGAAGCAGCTTTGTCTTGAATGGAAAAAGAAGAGCTGGGTATGCAGTAGTCTCCAATTTTGAGACCATAGAGGTTAAGCCTCGCCACCAGGTACTTCAGCCCAATTAGCTGAGCTCATAGCCCTGACTCGAGCTTCAGAGCTGGGAAAAGGAAAAAGAATAGCCATTTACACTGACTCCAAGTATGCCTTTCTGATGCTACATGCACATGTGGCTATTTGGAAAGAAAGGGGCCACTTGACCACTCAAGGGTCTCCAACCAAATATGGTGATCAGATTCTTCAATTCTTGGAGGCAGTCCATCTGCCCACTGAGGTTTCAGTCTCCCACTGTAAAGGACACCAAAAAGGGAACACGGAAGTGGCACGAGGGAACCAAGCAACTGATCAGGCAGCTAGGAGAGCAGCATTACAGAACCATGACCTAATAGGGATTGCCGTCTTAGTTCCACAGACTAATTTGCCAAAAACTCCTTCATATACTGAAGGTGAGACTCTTAAAGCTAAGAGCAAGGGCTTTCAAGAAGATCATATGAGGTGGTTCCAAAAGGAGGGACTCCTTTTTCCGCCTAGAAACCTCCAAAGGAAGTTGGTTAACTCCTTACATGCCACTACTCATTTAGGAGAAAAGGCCTTCTAAAGATTACTAGAAAGGTCCTTCAGAGGAACAGGCCTCCAAACAACTATAAGACAGGTTGTCTCCTTTTGTCCCACTTGCCAATTAAACAACCCCCAAGGAGCTCAAAGACCCCAGCTGGCCCAGCCCGTCCAACGACGTGGGGCCTACCCAGGAGAGGACTGGCAGATGGACTTCATCCAGATGCCAGTTTCTCAAGGGTATAAATACCTATTAGTCATGACAGATACATTCACAGGATGGATTGAAGGCTTTCCCACCCGGACTGAGAAGGCTGAGGAGGTAGTTAAAAAACTGCTCCATGAAATCATTCCAAGATTTGGTATGCCCAGGTCATTATAAAGTGACAATGGGACATCATCTACTTCTAAGGTGACCCAAGGAGTCTCGAAAGCACTGGGCATTACTTATTATCTCCATTGTGCCTGGAGGCCTCAGTCTTCAGGAAAAGTAGAAAGAGCCAGTCAACTCTTAAAATCATTGATAAAAAAGATAACCTAGGAGACCTCCCTGGGATGGAAGGAGGCTTTACCAATAGCTCTCCTCCACACCTGCATTGCCCCTAAGGAACAGGTTGGTCTTAGTCCTTATGAGATGCTATATGGGAGACCTTTTGTTTATGTCAATGACCTCTTCCTAGATCCAGAGGTTCAGACCCTCCAGTCTTATACCATGGCCATTGGGCAATTCCAACAGGATATATGCTTGTGGGGTATGAACCAGGACCCAAAAGATTCTAAAGAGTCACCAGTATATGCTCCAGGAACTCAAGTCCTAATTAAAGTCTGGAAATATGGGTCCCCAAAGGCTCAACTCCAGCCCACATGGAAGGGCCCCTACCCTGTAATACTTTCTACCCCCACAGCAGTCAAGGTACCAGGACTTGTACCTTGACTCCTGGATTTACTACTCACGAGTCAAGCCATGGAAGAAAACAGAAGAGGACGCTTAATACACCTGTGAGCCCCTGGGAAATCTCATACCTATTCAGAACTACCAATGAGTGCCATTCTAATGAACA
>NW_011494715.1:2273081-2278553 GCF_000754665.1 Bison bison bison | reverse complement strand
TCAGGCAGAACAAACAGCACTCCTGGCTAAGCCCAATTTGCATAGGGCAGGCCCAGGTGGAGGAAAAAACATATAAAAGGAGGAGCCAAAGCGCTTTCTCTGGGACTCTCTCTCCCGCGTGCATGTGCTCTTTTCTCTGTCTCTCTCTCTCCTGCTATCTTCTAAATAAAATGGAGCTGTAACACTGATTTGCCTAAGAGCTGTAGCACGGTTTGTCCAAGACCCGAGAGTTGTGACGCGCCGAGGGCTTTAATGTCCGTCGCTCCAAATCTTTGTTGTGACGAGACAAAGAACCGAGGAACATACACTTGTGTGACATTTGGAAGGAATGATGCTAAAGCTGAAACTCCAATACTTTGGCCACCTCATGCAAAGAGTTGACTCATTGGAAAAGACTCTGATGCTGGGAGGGATTGGGGGCAGGAGGAGAAGGGGACGACAGAGGATGAGATGGCTGGATGGCATCACCGACTCAATGGACGTGAATTTGAGTGAATTTCAGGAGATGGTGATGGACAGGGAGGCCTGGCGTGCTGCGATTCATGGGGTCGCAAAGAGTCGGACACGACTGAGCGACTGAAATGAACTGAACTGAACTGAGGGAAGTAAAGTTGATTTACAATGTTCAGTTAGTGTCAGGCATACAGTAAAATAATTCAGTTATATAGATATAGTATTCTGAAAAAATTTTTTAGGCATCTATAAAGAAGGAGAATATATGTTCTTTTGCACTGTTAATATTATATATTTTTTTGCACTATGGCACTTTGTCACAAATTTGGTTTTATCAGAGAGTACAAAGAAAATAAGAAAACAAAGTGAGTCCATCAACAGGTCCAGTAATCTATTGTTCCATATTTTCCTTCTGATAACCTTCACCTATCAACTGACTCACCATTCAGTGATAGTCGCCATTCATCTTATCGCTACAAATTTCCTTCACTAAAGAAGGAATCTATTTGCCTTATAGATACAACCAGTTTTGAATGGAAAGGCAAAAGGGATGTACTGGCTCTTATTTAACATCTACAAACATTGACTTGATCTCAAGGAGACATTTGGAAAAAAGAATAAACTATACATTTAAACATTTTAAGAATGATTTCATAACGTCATTAGTACTTAAATTTTGGCTTTGTCATTTTTCACTTCTTCCTTGATAGCATGTTGTCCACAATGCAAAGGTTTCGAAGGCCACCTCTGAGCTCTGTTCAGGGGCAGGTGCAACCCTGAGGATGTTAGGTGCCCTGGGGTCGTGGGTGTGGGGGCAGCAGAGCTCCCCCTCAACACCCCTGCCAGTTTTGACTCCAAAAACTGAAGCCTGCATGGACTGTCTGAGAGTAGACCTCAGAAGTCCACTGTCCCAACACAAAGTCTCAGAAATTTTGGAACTTGGTCAGTCACCAATGGGTTTCATAGCCTGAAGGCACTTTTCATAATCTAGTTAAATGAAAGCTATTGGACACCTCAGTGCCCTCCAGGAGCATCACAGAGATGGACCTCTTTTCAGAGACTATGGAAGACAAGCAGAAAATGATCTTTCCTCTTCCATCCACCCTTATGGCTCCTCAAGGGCTGTCATTCACTAATGCAAACTTAAACAAGTGGTCACTGCTGAAACGGAAAACTACTGTTTACATGTGGTAAAACATTACGCATTTCATCTGTATAGAAGTTCTATGTGTATCTGAAGTTTACATAACTTCCAATTTGAGAGCGAGCTGAGACAGAAAAACTATGCTTATTTATTCATGAAACCTTATTTCTTTGTAATATCCTAGAATGCTGAGAGAGACTTGAAACCCGAAATAGTTAAACTTGCAAAGAGACTCATTCATTACTTTTCAGAAGAGAAAATCTTCTTAACGCGAAAACATTCAATTCTTGGTTTCAGTCCAAAGGTTCTGTTCAGTTGTTTTGAAGTTACAAGGAAAAAAATGTACTTTTCCTATCGTACCCAATTGACATTTTTAAACAAAAATAATTCAAAGATATTTAAACAGTACAACTTCAAATGTCTGCTGTTAATCCGCTGTGGGGAAGAATCTGTAGGGGAAAAAGAAAACTATGAAAAAATAAACTTGGAGTTTGATCATCCTTTCAAACACTGAATCCAATGAAAATCCTTCTAGGTTTATGATTCTACTATCACAGCAGGGTTTATTTTTAACTAAAAGAGAATACAGATTCCTCTATTGTCTCTTCTAAAAGTGTTTTATAAGGGGAAAACTTTTTTAAACTCATTTATTTAGAACCATGGATCAAAATAGTATCACACCAGGAAGTTTTGTTTCACAAAGAAATGCTAAATTAACCTAATTAACCTACAATTTCAGGATTTTTTTGGTAAGGGCTACCTTTTATTTAGGACTTCCCTGGTGGCTCAGATGGTAAAAGTGTCTGCCTACAATGTGGGAGACCTGGGTTCAATCCCTGGGTCGGGAATACCTCCTGGAGAAGGAAATGGCAACCCACTCCAGGACTCTTGCCTGGAAAATCCCATGGATGGAGAAGCCTGCTAAGCTACAGTCCACAGGGTTGCAAAGAGTTGGACATGACTGGGCGACTTCACTCACTTCACCCTTTATTTAAGATGATACAAAGTGGAATTAATATAAGACCTTTTCTTCATATTTTTGTGTTATAATTTAAACACAAATTCTATTTTTAAGTGCCCAACGATGCATAATTTAATTTAAAGGAAAGAATATAAGGTACAGAATCCCAAAGATAAAAAATGTCACGGATGTGTCACTGTAAATTCTTTGGCCTCTTGCAATTAAAGACAGTGGAAAACTGACAGGTTAGAATTCTCTGGTAAAATATGTTCTCTCTTGCAACTTGCTTTCTTTATCTGTAAAATAGAAGTAGTAATAAGATTTGTGTAACAAAAAAGGAGACATATGCAAAACAGCACAGATAATACTAACGCTATGTATACCAGCACTTGTTCATTTCCTCCCCACTACCTAGAAGCAAACATTAATTAATATAATTAAAAAATATAAACTACAAGTAAAATGAAATGACCAATACTAAACAACTTTGAATAATAAGTTAATAACTCTCCATTGAATCAGTGTTTTTCAAGTTGTTGCTTATACACCATTAGTGTTTGTGAAATTTAATTTGGTTCCAACCATAAAAGAAGAGAAAAAAAGAAAATATTAGAGTATGTCACACACTGAAGAGTATTATTTCAATAAACTTTAACTTCTCTTGCATTTACAATGGGCATATGTATTATAAACTGGGTCACAAAGTAAAATCTATTTCTTGCTGTGGGTTACAATTTTTTTTAATAAACAAGCATCACTTACTTTATCTGTTCTTCCTATTGCGACATCATGTCTATTTTTGAGTTCACAAAGTGTATAGAGAGATAACCTGGAACATGCTAGTCTGAAAATTCACTGATGCATTTTCATCAACTGATCTTTTTTTCCACACCCAAACAAAACCAAATGCACTTGGTTGTCTGGCCAAAAACTATTCTTTATGGAGCAATTCCTAATGATGAGGCACTGGGCTAGACACATACTCTTCTTTAATCTTCAAAACTACCTCAGGAGATCTCCATTTTACAAAGAGGAAACTGAGTCTTAGTAAAGGGACCCCAGGGCTTCCCTGGTGGCACAGTGATGAAGAACCCACCTGCCAATGCAGGAGATGCAAGTTGGATCCCTGGGTTGGGACTATCCCCTGGAGGAGGAAATGGCAACCCACTCCAGTATCCTTGCCTGAGAAATCCCACCGACAGAGGAGCCCGTGAGCTACAATCACATCGGGTTGCAGAAGGGCCGGACAGGGCTTAACGACTGAAACAACAGCAACAAAGGGACCACAAAGACAGGATGGATTGGATTCCAGTCTGGCCCCACTCTGCACCCCTGCTTTTCACACTAAACCATAACATGTTCTCAGGTGAAATAAGGTTAACTCGCACTCTCAGTGGAGAAGTGCCTCCCATGGCTAATACCTCCCTGCTCCTGTAGTGAACCACACAAAGGAAACTGCACATACATGGCAAAAAACACTTCTCCTGGAGCAAATTGAGTCTATCAATGACTGGTTTAGTCATAGCACAATTTAGCCTTTTAAAGAGTCAGAATTGTATAAATACAGTACAGGAAGTTCAAAAAGTAATATTTTAGAAACCGCATTCTTTTCTCCAGAACAGACAGCACAGAAGGTTCCATTTCCCACAGTAAAACACTCTGTCTTCTTCTTGGGATACAGGGAAACATTTACTAAGAAGTCTGAACAGCCAGGAGCATGAACCCTGATGCTTTCCACTGTGTTCACAAGACCGATGGATTCAACGGCAGTCAAGAATTCTGAAATAGCCCGTTCAGATTTCTTCACTCATGCTCACTTAATATGAATCACTTTGACTAAGCATTGCCCTGCTTTGCAGAATGGTATTCTGACATTATTAATAGTTGGCTCAGTTCACTCAACCACAATAAGGGCTTTCTCCAGCCTGATACAGAGCCAATCATGCCCTTGTGACTGTCAGCCTTAAGCTTGAGGATGGATTCAAATTCAACTTTTAAAATACAGTAAACATTCTCCAAAGATATATTACCACCGTGGACAAACTACTAAACACCAGCATAACAGGGCAATTGTGGAACTCCACATGAAACCTACACTTTTCATGTATCATATGAGAACATGTTACAGAATGGAACTTCTTAAAGGGCTTTCTACAATACTTACTAAAGAATGCGTTAGTCTACTTTTTCTTTTCCTTTGCTTGCTTGTAGTTGCTCAGGTTTATTCTAAAGTAACAACTTCTTATATGACATCAGATAGTCTCAAAAAATACCCTGGTACAGACAATGTGATCCTGTCCACCTACGAATGGTTGCAAAAAAGAAAAAGTAACACATACCCTCCTATTTTGTAAGATAAATGGCCTTTTTACTTTACATCCTCATTTCCTCTCTCTGGGTGTTCTATTAAAAGAAACTGGCATCCAGACCTCGATAAGATGGTTATTTTGAGACATTTGTCTGCCATCTTCTCAGGCTGCCAGCTTTCCGAATAAAGTCATTATTCCTTGCCTCAAAAAAAAAATCCTGTTTCAAAAGTTCTCACTTATAAATGGTATGTACTCAGTCACAAGATGTATTAAAGAGAATTTAGAAGGGATTATGAGTAACACCAAGAGGTATGCTTCACTTGGCTCCACCAGGGACACTAGGAAAGATGCTCGTGGTAACTTGGAAAATTTATTTTGAATTATGTGAATGTGTCTTGAACTAATACTTTCTTAAAAACTTTTGGATGGGATTCCAATTAAATTGGTCAAAACCACTGTATTTAGACTAGAAGCAACCTCTTACATCACTTAATTCCTGTCCTTCTAGAACAGGGCAGTCATTCAACAAAGAAGCTGGAAAGTATCTTCTTTTTTGGAAATCAAAGAAGAAAGAATTTATTTTTCAGTGATAAGCTTTTAGACTG
>NW_011494715.1:2270764-2272981 GCF_000754665.1 Bison bison bison | reverse complement strand
CTTTTAGACTGTTGATAACTTTCCTTAAGCCCCACCCTCATTAGCTCAAATTTTATTATTCATAACTGTCCATTTAAAACAGTAATGCCACTCAGCTTTTTTAAATTGCTGTGTATGAATAAAGAATCATAACAGCTTAAAACATAATTATTACACTTTTATTATACTTTTATATTGTGTTTTAGCAGCTGGTCTTGAAATCATTTCTATCAAATTCATCTGTTGATTATTTTTAACTGGTTCATTACTTCTTTATTTTCCAAAGTTCTTTTCTATTTTCTGATTGTCTGGGAATAAAGGCTCTACACAGATGGAAAATATAGAAAAGGTAGAGATGATAAGAGTTCCTTGAAAGCTGCCACACAAAAGCAATCACTGCTGAAATTAAGATTTTATTCTTCTAAATGTGGACTTTAGAAGTCCAGGGGTTAAAACTTCACCTTCCAATGCAGGGGACGTAGGTTTAATCCCTGGGAGCTAAGATCCTACATGCCTTATGGCCAAAAAACCAAAACATAAAAAACAGAAGCTAAATTGCAACAAATTCAGTAATGACTTTAAACATGGTCCACATCAAGAAAAACAACAACAAAAAGTAAGTGCAGATTTGGTGCATAGAGCATGCATTGTTTTATAAAACATATTCTATAATATATACATCCTACTCTGTCCATGGAATTTTCCAGGCAAGAATACCAGAGGGGGTTGCCATTTCTTATTCCAGGGGAACTTCCTCACCCAGGGATCAAACTGGAGTCTCTTGCATCTCCTGTAACAGCAGGAGGATTCTTTAACAACTGTGTCACCTGGGAAACCCACGCTGCTGCTGCTAAGTCGCTCCAGTCCTGTCTGACTCTGCGCGACCCCATAGATGGCAGCCCACCAGGCTCCCCTGTCCCTGGGATTCTCCAGGCAAGAACACTGGAGTGGGTTGCCATTTCCTTCTCCAATGCATGAAAATGAAAAGTGAAAGTGAAGTCGCTCAGTCATGTCTGACTCTTAGCGACCCCATGGACTGCAGCCTACCAGGCTCCTCCATCCATGGGATTTTCCAGGCAAGAGTACTGGAGTGGGGAGCCATTGCCTTCTCTGGGGAAGCCCATAAACATCCCCAATAAACTATAAATCACAAGTAATTTTCTTTGTTATTAAATTTGTTTTAATATTTAAGGGCTATAAATTTTAAACTCTTGGGATGTATAATTTATTTAGCTATTTTTATATTATCAGAAATTTAAGTCTCTTCCTATTATCCACTATTATAATTTATGTCACCATGAGTTTCTTTTACATATTCTTTGTATTGGTTATTTTTTAGAGACAGAATTGCCATGTCACAAGGGCCAAGAAGATGTTTAAAGTTTTGATATATATTGCATAATTGACTGCCAAAGAGATGGAAATAGTATCTTTACCCCCTGTTTCACCGCTCTCTGACCATATTGGAGACTGTTATTGTATTCAATCCAGTTCAGTTCAGTCACTCAGTCATGTCCGACTCTTTGCGACCCCATGAATCACAGCACGCCAGGCCCCCCTGTCCATCACCAACTCCCGGAGTTTAGGTAGCCTCTAAGACATAGTCTTCAGTGATTCTCTCTCCTTCAGTGTGGGCTACACATAGTGACTTGTCCTTTTGAATAGAATATAGTAGACATGACATGGAGAAGGCAATGGCACCCCACTCCAGTACTCTTGCTTGGAAAATCCCATGGATGGAGGAGCCTGGTAGGCTGCAGTCCATGTTGGACACGACTGAGCGACTTCACTTTCACTTTTCACTTGCATGCATTGGAGAAGGAAATGGCAACCCACTCAAGTGTTCTTGCCTGGAGAATCCCAGGGACGGGGGAGCCTGGTGGGCTGCCGTCTATGGGGTTGCACAGACACGACTGAAGTGACTTAGCATAGCATAGCAGAGCATAGACATGACAAGCTATCACTTCAGAGATTGGGTTGTAAAAAGACTGCTTCTTTCTTGTTCTTTCAGCCTCTCTCTCTCACTGCTTGCACTGGGCAAATTGAGCTGCCATATTGTTCCAAGCCCAGTAGAAAGGAAGGCATGGCATGAGTTTGAATCAGGGCCCTTCAGCCTTAGTCTAATCTTGAAAAGACTACAACTTTTTAAGAAACCTTGAGCTAGAACCACTCAGCTCAGCTGCCTCCAGATTCTTGACCCACAAAAACTGTGAGAAACAGTTTATTATTTTAAGCTGC
>NW_011494715.1:2252690-2270664 GCF_000754665.1 Bison bison bison | reverse complement strand
TTTAAGCTGCTAAATTTGGGGGTAACTTCTTCAATAGCAATAGATAATTAATACAATCATTTTTCCCATTCCCACTGGTTCTCATTTAATGGTTGTATCTATAGAAAATTAAACATTGTTTTTCATTTGTTCATTAGTCATTCGTAGTTCTTTTGTTGAGAATTATCTGTCATCATGTTTTCCTTTTGCCTTATGGATTCATATGAGCTTGTTGTGTATGAAAGACACAACTCTTTAATCTTTACATATGCTGCAAACTCTGTTTTCTCAGTTTGCCATTTTGTTTAAATTTCTGTAAACTCCAAGGCTGTTCAATATAGTCTTTCAAGTTGTTGTTGGCAAAAGCTATACTTCTTTTGTGATTTTTCTTTTGTGTTTTTGCAGAGAAAAGTCTTCTTCATTCCTAAATTAGATACATATCTACCTTTCTTCTAACAGTTTTAGCTAGTAAAACCATAGATATGTAAATATCTAATCCATTAAAATTTTATTTGTATGATATTAGGTAAAAATGTAGCTTTTTTCTTTCCAAATAAATCTTTGATAGTCCCAGCAATATTTATTTAATAATATTTTTCAAGCTGACTTAAATCCTGTCTTTACATAGTAAACTCTTAGAGTACCTGTTCTCAAAGTGTGTTTCATGGACCCCAGGGGTTCTATAGAAACTTTCATAGGCTCTACAAAGAGTCAAACTATTCCCAGAAAGTACTGAGGCATTGTTATCTTGACGTTTGCATGGATGAAGCAAAACCAATGGAAGGCGGCACTATGGCTACCTTAGTGTCAATCATACATTGTGCTAGTAACCATTGTATTCTTCACTTTCACACACTTGCACTTGAAAAGTAAAAACCAAATTTTACTTAAGAATGACTTTGATGAAGCAATAAAAGATTAATTATGCTATCCTATGCTATGCTAAGTCACTTCAGTCATGTCCGACTCTGCGACCCCATAGACGGCAGCCCACCAGGCTCCCCCGTCCCTGGGATTCTCTAGGCAAGAACACTGGAGTGGGCTGCCATTTCCTTCTCCAATGCATGAAAGTGAAAAGTGAAAGTGAAGTCACTCAGTCATGTCCGACTCTTATCGACCCCATGGATTGCAGCCTACCAGGCTCCTCTGTCCATGGGATTTTCCAAGCAAGAGTACTGGAGTTGGGTGCCATTGCCTTCTCTGAAAAGATTAATTATATTAAACCTCAATTCTTAAGTGTACATCTTTTTAATATTCTGGGTAACATAATAGGAAGACGGCATATTAAAAAGCAGAGATATCACTTTGCCAACAAAGGTCTGTATAGTCAAAACTATGGCTTTTCCAGTGGTCATGTATGGAAGTGAGAGTTGGACCATAAGGAAAGCTGAGCACCAAAAAGTTGATGCTTTTGAACTATGGTATTGGGCAAGACTCTTGAGAGTCCCTTGGACTGCAAGATCAAACCAGTCAATCCTAAAGGAATTCATTGGAAGGACTGAAGCTGAAGCACTAATACTTTGACCACCTGATGTGAAGAGCTAACTCATTGGAAAAGACCCTGATGCTGCAAAAGATTGAAGGTAAAAGAAGAAGGGACAACAGAGGATGAGATGGTTAGATAGCATTTCCAACTCAATGGACATAAATTTGAGCAGACTCCAGGAGATAGTGGAGGACAGAAGAGCCTGGAGTGCTGCATCCCATGGGGTGGCAAAGAGTCTAACACAACTTAGTGACTGAACAGTAGCAATGTAATAGATTAGAAGACTTCAGCTATGTGGTGATAAATGGTAGTTCTTTTGAAGGAAAATACTGGTGCAATTGTTTGAATTAAGAGATATTTTCATGAAACATCATTCTACTTGAAAGAATGACTGATAGACAAAATAGCTAATTTTTAAGAAACAACCATGTGATAGGTTCTAGTTTGGTATCAGAGAAAAACACTGATACAGTTGCCTTATCCAACCATATGTCTGTGTGGGGCCAGATTTTCTCAATACACATTAACCAAAATAATGTAAGGCAACAGATGGAATGCAGAGGCAGCTGTGAGAACCCAGATGTCGTCTACTGAACGTGATATTAAAGAGAATTGAAAAAAATTGAAACCGTACCACTCATCATTAATTTATTTTTGTTTTGGAAGACACCTTTTTTAAAATAAAAATGTTATTTCTGTTGATATGTAATGGGTTGTTATGGCAGCTTGAATTAATACAAGGGTATCTTAATAATTTCTCAGTATTAGTTTCTTACACAGTAAATAGCCTTAGAAACAACCCACATAAACAAGACCTCTCTGAGTACCACTTTCCTTCTCTCATCCATATTATGTCTTCTGGATACTTCCCGCCAGCATTTAAAGATGCTCAAGTCCTAAAATACTCAACCCCATTACTTCTTCCCTTCTGCTTCTCACCATCTCTTCATAACCAAACATTCTCTATCTTGGCTTCTCAGTGAAAATAAGCTGTCAATGTCTTCCTTGGTCAATGGCCCTTCATGCTCAGACTGCTTTGACAGCTCATTATCTTCTGTTCTGAGTCACTCAGGGCTCAGTCCTAAGACTTCTGGTCTCATTCTTTCTTTCCTTCATCAATCAGTTCACCCATTATTATGCTGGTAGGAAACTCCATCAATAGTTACTTCATGATTGCATTTCATTTTATACAAGCACATGGTTTTCTTCTTTTTTTGTGTTGCTATAAATATTGAACTGAAAACAACTGATGAAAAATGAGAATGCTTCATCCATCTTCTCTGTGGATCTGTAAGTCAGAACACAGCTTTAGATAGACAGAAAGTGGATTAGATCCAACATTCTGCCAATTATTATACATTCCACCCTGACGTGTTTTTAATGGCTATACAAGGGCATAGACAAGAGTTTGGAAAGAGCAGGCACTTCTGATTTATATAAAAGACTTAAGCCGCTGTAGTAGAAATGGGTTGTGTAAGTGAATTAAAACACAGTCTACCAGGAAGGCCTAGACTTCCCTTCAAGAAATTTATAAGCTTCTATTATCAGTAGCATAAATCATCCAAACAACTGCATCAACGAAACCAAATTATATAGATTATAATAAGGGGCCCAGTGGCTGGAATAATTTCAGAGAAATTTAACTTGGTTAGGTCTGGTATATTTTATACCAAAAGCTTTCCTGTATCTTGTTTTTATAAATGGTCATTTCTTTGTTGTCAGGGACTCTATTGCATCAAATTGCAGCTAGCCATCAATTTAAGAGTGTTCCATCAGTTGGATGCACCAGATCTAAAGCTGAGGTTTGCCCAAGTCTGCTCGTGTCATTCCACCACCACAGGGAGGAAATTTCATTTTCAGATTTGAGTTGTTACAGTCATTTGATACTTATGTATAATAACTTTTATAAAAATTATTGAGTCTATAAATTCGTCCTTTAAAAGGTGGCTAGTTTCTCTTAGGACTTATGTAAATATATATATAGTTGACACAAATCTCACAGTTAGATAAGTTCAGACTCCTGAATCTCTCAGTACATCAGGCAGGTTTAGAACAATGCCAGTGAGTTATTTATTCTCTGCAAAAGGTACTAAAACATAGGATTTCAATAAGGAGAATTATTTTATTTTTAAAAGAAGACTATCTGAGAAGCACTTAGAATTTTTTTAAGATTTATTCATTTATTTTTGGCTGCACTGGGTCTTCGTTGCTGCACAGGGGCTTTCTCTAGGGCAGTGAGTGGGGCTACTCTTCGCTGTGGTATGCAGATTTCTCACTGCAGTAGCTTCTCTTGTTGCAGAGCACGGCTCTAGAACATACCAGCTTCAGGAGTTGCAGCACTTGGGCTTCTTTGCCCTGCTGCACGTGGGATCTTCCTGGACCAAGGATAGAAGACCGGCAGGTAGACTTTTAACTACCCAGAGGAGCCTTGGAACATTTTTAATCTGTTTGAAAAGCATACTGTTGGAAGGAAAAGATGTACCCAATTTCAAGAGAGACTTCTTAGAGCAAAGAGTATGTCTAGGTACTTTAATAAGGGCCCTTCTGTTTTTCACAGCATAACTATGAGGCGGGTATCATTTTGCCCTCTTAGCAGAAATTTTAATAAAAAAGGAGAGAAAGCTAAGCACTGGATCCTACAGAACATGGGTGTTAGGGAGCTGATGAAGCCAGAGAAGCCTACAGAGTTGACTGAGGTTAGAGAGAACAAACTTGGGGAAGTTAAGATAGAAAAGAGCTTCCAGAAAAAGGAAGTGTCTAATAAGATGTTACCTGAAAAGAATCCATTAGCTTATGGGTTCAGTTTAGTGATAAACTTGGTAGGAATAGCATTTAAAAGTGGAGGCAAAATTTGAGTAGGTGAAGGATAAGTAAAGATCAAAGTGTGGGGACTTCCCTGGTGGTCCAGTGGTTAAGACTTACCTTCCAGTTCAGGGGGTGAGGGTTTGAGCCCTGGCTGGGGAGCTGAGATTGCACATACCTTGTGGCCAAAAAGCCAAAACATAAAAAAGAAGCAATGTTGTAACAAACAAAGTAAAGACTTTTAAATGGTCTACATAAAATAAAAATATTAAAAAATAAAAAGATCAAGGTGTGAAGGTCATGGATATTGACTTTCTTACTTTGTCAGTCATGGAATTAGAGTCTCGGTCTACAGAGAAAGAGTGTTGAGAAAAGGGATAGCAGTGTTTTTTGGTCAGAGTGGTCTTAGCAAGAGGACAGGACAAGGGTTCAGGGGTGGGACTGGAACTGGGTATCTGTGACCTTGACCATTCATGCCCTTGTCATGGTGAAAGCCAAAAACGATCCCACTGTTTTCCAACCCCAGCTGAGACCTGGTTGGGTTTGCCCTCCCAGCCCCTGTTGTACGCTCTGTGGACTTTGGGAATCGTTTGGACTGGAAAATCCCACAATCACATCTTTTAGCTTTGGGGTTATCAGAAGCCTTTCTTCTCTAATCCAGACGTATTATTCACTTCTATTAGAATCATAATAGCCTTTATCTCCCAGCCGTTGTGCACTTCTCACAAAGGAGGCCTGTATACTTGTCTATTTCCAGTAGCCGTTTCACATCTGCTTCCTCATAAACAGTTATGTGTTTTGTTCTGACACGATCTTTAAGCTACCTTTCCTGTTGAGAAAACACTGCTCACGATTCATTCTTTTTACTATAACCCTCGTCTGTGTGAACACACTGGGTGTTCCTTAATGCAGTTGTACATGCAAGTTAAAATCTATTTGAATGTATTCCTGTGTGAACACAGAATGTAAAATTCCTGTAATGTGTACAATTTGTGAACACACCATGCTAATTTCTACTTTGATTTTCCTCATACTGACATCCTTCAGGAATATCATGGACTTTTCTTTTCTACCCCAATTCTCTTGATGCCTGGAAGCCCTCCTCTAGTCCTCTGACAAGAAGCTATTCCAGCGCCCATGTGAAAACTGACTACTTGATCTTAGGCAGCCCTGACCTCTTGGAGCTTTGGTTTCTGAGTTTCAGTTTCTTATCAGCATAGCCTACATCACACACATACTCTGAAGTTCAAATCAGTTTATTTTGGGGAAAGCAACTCTGCAAATAAAAAGCCTACTAAAAAGTAGTCCAAGTGAATACACAAACTGTCAATTATTTCGTCAATTATTTTAGCATAGCTTTCTGTATTTAGAAAGACATCTTATTCTTGTGGTGTGCTCTGTCTGAGAGAGAGTTTTGTTATTGCCCTCAAATAGCATGCTTTTTTTGTTTTTAACTGATTTGTTGTTGCTGTTGTTGCTGTTACCGATCTGTCCAACAGTGGAGCAAAAAGCAGCAGTGGATTTCACAATCTGTACATTTGCACATGAGAAGCTGAGAGCAGACCACCAACTTACTTCACATGGAGACCAAACAGCTCTCAGATGGAAACAATGACTTTTAGTCATTAACAGCCCGATTAAACAGAAACCGTTGACCTAGAGGTGAAAGGCTCCCCGGCCCATTCCCTCGTCTTAGACCTGGGGGAACCTACTCGTTTGCTTTGCTTAATTACTTCACTCATTAATGGAATGCCAAGCTTAACCACGGCATATGTGCATACACACACTCACACACACACACAGAGGCACGTGTAGCACCAGAATGGATTTTTATATTTCAATCGTCTACTTTTTCCAGCATTTTTTGAAGATAACCTAGGGGATTCCAGGGCTTTGCTTAAGCCATCCATATCACACAGGGAAATATCTGGAACACTGAAAGGATGTTTAAAAAGATCAGAGGAGATTATATTATAAAATAATATTTATACTACTCATGTATACCCACAGAGTCCTAAAATGATTAGGGCCATGTTTCGGGTTTCAGAGTGAGTCATGCTGGCAGGTATGAATTATTGCACCACTAACAGCTACGTGGCCGCTGGAAGTCGACCAGCCCACGACAGGCCTGTGAACCCTTAGGCTTTCTCTCCAGATGAGTGCTATCAAAAACTTGGTAAGAACTGTCATATTTTGCTGTAGAACACTAAGGGGAATATATTCACATGAACCGATTATCTCTGATGTTTCTAGACAATCTAAAGATACATTACATTTTCCTAATAATACCTACCTTCTTTTTGATATGATGTTTTTAGAAGAACAGCTTGCACTTATAATCAGTACAATTTATCACCTATCCCCAAAGTACCCTGCCGTTGAAATGCCTGACATATATATTGGGTGTCATGGATTTAGCAAAAATTGAATTATAAATTGCCCTGCCAGTTTTTGCCTCTGGAAATAATGAAAAAGTAAGCTAAAGAAATGTTCTCCTGAAGCATTTACTTTTTAAGTCACTCTGAAGAAAGAAACAACCAGTATGGGTTGCCAAAATATTATCTCTCTGGGTATAGTTTATTTGGGCAACTAAAAAAATATAACAGTAGAAATAAGAAAAAGTGCAAATTCCACTTCCAGGAAAGGAAAGCAGTTGTAGTGAGGTATTCATTTTCAACAATTGAAGGATTTAATGTCTAATAATCTTAGGATCCTCCTAAAACCAAATAAAATGTCATGCAATACTCCTTTGGAAAGTTTAAATATTTTGTTCTTTAAAATGAAATGACGGTCTACTGATGTTAGTTTCTTAATGAATAGTCAGAATAAGTATTTTGCTCAGCATCATTCAATTTATTTGAATTTTGTATAATATGCTTATGAGCAATTTTCAGTTTTTTATTACATACCCTTTGTATAAAGCTTAGAAATGCAAAAGCTTATCAACGAAAACTAAATCTTATGCCTCCAAATTTAGTGGATATTTGTATAGTATTTTTTCTCTGCTATATTCTTTGACACAAAGTTATGTGTATGTATATTCAGTATGCATGCTTATATAGTTGCTTTTTCCACCTTATTACAGGCCATTCTATTAGATAACATTCTAAAATGTATTATTTTTAATACTTAAAAAAGCACTGTCCTAGAAATTATACTGGTTAAAACACTTCTGTATTTTTGAACATAGTGTTTTTCTAACTTCTGACTATGAAAAATAACAATGAAATGAATACTTAGCATATGTTTCATTTCTATTTGCTTAGAAATAGAATTAATGGACCAAAGCATATGAAACTCTTTAAGTTACTTAAGAATACTTCCAAACATCTTTTCATAAAGGTTTTATCTCCTTCCCCCACAATCAGCAACAAGTCACCCTATAATAGTAAGCCTTACAAGGTTGAAATTTCTAAGCCTTTTTTTTTTCAGCTGTGCTATGTGGCTTTTAGGATTTTAGTTCTTCTATCACGTATTAAACCCACGCCCTTGCAGTGAAAGCTCTGAGTCCTATCCACTGGACTACCAGGGGATTCCCCAAATTTTCTAAGCCCTTGGTCTTTTGATGGGTTAAAAGTTTTGTCTCCTTTTCATTTGACTGTTTTGATAACAAGTTTTTCTATGAATTGCATATTAATGATATTTCCTTTTATTAAGATGAATAATTTCTTTGTACTTTCTTATAGTTGAACTGATGAATGATGTTTTATTCCTCTTAGTAATATCTTACAATGATTGGCATAATTGATTATGCGGGGTATTTTTTTCCATATTATATATTTTTATTTTCCTAAGAACTCAGTTTTAATGGTCTGAAAGTTGCTGCCTCATTATTTAAGTATGCTTATTACATTATTTTGCTATATTTGTAAAAACAACTTGCTTGATCTTTACAAAGCTTAGTCATTTGGAGATTTATTTCAGTAGTATTCACTTGGGGAAAAGAAGATCTCACAACTTCACAGATATTTTCCAGTAAGTAACATACTTTGTAAAGCTATCTTCCATTTTCCTCTGACATTAGTCTTACTGATGCATTTGTTTGGATAGAAGCATTTTCAAAGTCTCCACCAGGTTTTTTGTTTTTTATTTTGGAAACTTACAGAGTCACATATTATATGCAGTATGCTCACCACTCAGTTCTTTTTATTTTATAGGTTGAGCTGCACATGAAGATTTCAGTAATTTCAGAGTCTCTGAAATCATGCTAGTTTTCAAAAAAAAAAACCTAAGAGATAGAACTTGTCTGGTAGTCCAGTGGTTAAGACTCTATGTGATCAAAAGATGGGGAAAAAAATAAAAATAAGAGAAATGATGGGCCCTGTCCATTTGTATTCTCTTGAATCCTAGAATAAAAATGGAAATATGAGATTAAAAATGGAGTAACAGCAGCTTCAATGAGGAAGAAAAGCAAAGTACTGAAAATGGATACAATCTGTATCCTTTGGTTCTGCTCAAATACATGTGATCCTCATTTACTGAGGACTCACACTGTTCTGCCCTTACCTGCTGAGTAATTTTGGACAAATGTCTTCACTTCTCTCTGAAACTTAGTTTCTTCATTTATAGAGTTGAGATTTTTTTTTTAATCTACAATGTTATTGTACATATGAAAACAATGCACATAAGGAACCTGATACTTAAAACAGCTCTTAGCATATGTTAGATCCTCAACAGGTGGCAACCATCACTGCCTCCCCCACCTATACTCGTACAATTTCAACTAGTACTGGTATACTAGTTGCATTAAAACTTTTTGATTTCCTTAAACTGTTATGCATTTGTTATCTCAAATAACATTAAAGTATTTTAAAATACTTTAAAATTTGTATAAAATTTTAGAGGTTTACAGGATGTGTTTCAAAAATCTTTCTTGACCTTTACAAAAAAAAAGAAATACTGTGGAACAAAAGTGCGATGGTCTCTTTTATAGATGCAGAAAACAGCTTCCAGAGATGAAAAGTGACTTGACCAGAACCTGTATTTTTGTAATGTTGTTGTTGTTGTTTAGTCACTCAGTCACATCCAACTCTGCCACCCCATGGACTGTAGCCTGCCAGGCTCCTCTGTCCATTGAATTTTCCAGGAATGAATACTGAAGTGGATTGCCATTTCCTTCTCCAGGGGATCTTCCCAATCCAAGAATTGAACCCATATCTCCTGCAAGTCTCCTGCATTGCAGGCAGATTCTCTACCACTGAGCCACCAGGGAAGTCCTATTTTTATAATTTAATTGAGCACTATTTCCATCATCACTTCCACCCATTCATTGCATCACCTCCTCAGGACACTAATTGCCCAGGAAGCCAAACAAGGTCAATGTTAGAAGGCAAGCCCTCCCTTACTGTTCTTGGAGTATGCCTCCTTACTTCTTTTGCTTTCATACCCATCAGGCAAATGCCCTTGGAGTTCTAGGAATAACATTTATTCTTCTTGAGGTGAATAACTTGAATGAAATGTATGGAGGCACAAAAGCCACAATGAGAAGCACTAGTCATAATTCTTGGAGGTTATATAGGGACAGATATTGCCTTGAAATCCAGATGCTTTTTGACAACCAGCTCTTCCCCATAGCTTTTGATGATATGCCCCATATACCATTATATTCAGATTTTGTCAGTGTAAACTTCATCAATAGGTTTTGGAATTGGGTAGTCCACACTTACAATATGATTGGCTCCAAAATATGTCTTTGAGGGATTTCCCTCATGGTCCAGTGGCTAAGACTCTGTGCTCCCAATGTAGGGAGCCCAAGTTGTATCCCTGGTCAGGGAGCTAGATCCCACATGCAGCAACTAAACCCTGGTAGAGCAAAAAATTAAATAAATGTTTAAAAACAAGTATATCTTCAATACATTGAGTCCAAAGATTTCCATTTTTGAAGTCAGTCCCTTGAGTTAGAAGTAGGCAAAAACAAGAAGACAGGGTTCTTGACTGTATCTTTGAGGCTCACAACTCTCGACTTAGTTAGAGAAATAACCAGAGCTCTGCAATGCACAGAAGCCCAACTCTGCTTCTAAAGTCACCCCAACCCCTTGGCCTCTCATGTTTCCAGGGGGTGAAGTTTCCCTCCGGAGAACTGTGAACCAGGTATTTAATGTAACATCTCAGAGACACTGCAAAATCATAAATCTGCTAACTGTTTTCTTCCAGGTTTATGACAGACAAGGAATTCAGACCGACAATAATACAGATCGAGTAATAAAAATAGCTAATATATCCTTGCTAATGGTGGGCTTCCTGCCACTGGAATTACTGTCCTAAATAAATGCGATTTAAAAATCTGCTAGACTTCATTTTATTCTGGCTGACTTCCTGACTTTCCAGAATAGTGATAGAAGTCAAGAGCCAAAAGGGAGAATAGAGCCAAAAAAGAAGGAAAACGCATGTCACGTAGAGATAAAACAGATCGGCTAAACCTACCCTCACTTAAACATTAGATAGAAAGGATGGAAAATAGAATCCTCGAACCTTACAGAAGAGGCTCAGTCCATTTCAAACAAAAACGGAGAGAAGGCCAGTTCAGTATATATGTTCGTACTATTTAATTCTTTCCTTTAAGTCTGCAAACAAATAACTACAGACATTCCTTTTGATCTAAATGAACGTAATCTGACCTGTATTTAGGGTGTAGGCTGTGACATTGAAATGCAAAGCGGCAGCCCTTCTCCCTTTCAAAGGCTCTGGCTTAGCTAGAAGCAAGAGCTTTAATTCAGACTCTTTTGGTTCTTCCAATATCACTGTGGGAGAAGGAAATGGCAACCCACTCCAGTGTTCTTGCCTGGAGAATCCCAGGGATGGAGGAGCCTAGTGGGCTGCAGTCTATGGGGTCGCACAGAGTCGGACATGACTGAAGCGACTTAGCAGCATAGCACTGTGGCAAATGAAGTAAACCACAATAAGATCAAAATGGCAATTATGAGATTCACAGAAAAGAACGTCACACCTCATATGCGGCCTTCATGGCCTCTTTGTACTTACTGTTCATGATTGTAAAGGCTCACATTCTAATGGTCAGATGCCACTGGAGCAAGAAAGAGTTCTGGGGCTTTGTGCATGTATGAGGCCAGGATTTTTATCTCCAAAAATATACTTATTTGGCTCCTAAGGCATTGTTTTACTATAGAGAGATGATATTTTAAACACAGGAAGAGCAACATTCTGATTGCTTTATGATTTGGTAAAATAGATGGGAAAGATAGTGATGGTTTCAGAAGTAATATGAAATGAGAAGATATAAAAGGAAGTCATTTCGTGGGACTGCTTTTAAAAATTAATTTTTATTGGAGTATAGTTGCTTCACACTCTTCTGTTCATTTCTCACTCTTCTGTTCATTTCTGCTGTACAGCAAAGCGAATCAGCTGTAAGTTTACATATATCCTCTCTTTTTTATTTTCTTCCCATTTAGGTCACCACAGAGCACTGAGTAGAGTTCCTTGGGTGGCAGTCGGTTATCTGTGTTACACATAGTAGTGAATCTATGTCAATCTCAATCTCCCAATTCATCCCACCACCGCCCCACTTCCTCCTAGGTGTCCATACATTTGTTCTCTACGTCTGTGTCTCTACTTCTGCTTTGCAAACAAGATCCATACCATTTTTCTAAATTCCACATGTAAGTGTTAAGCAACATTTTTTTTTTTCTCTTTCTGACTTACTTCACTCTGTATGACAGTCTCTAGATTTGTCCACATCCCTATAAATGACCCAATTTTGTTTCTTTTTTGTGCCTGAGTAATTGTATATATGAGTTATGACCAACCTAGATAGCATATTAAAAAGCAGAGACATTACTTTGCCAACAAAGGTCCATGTAGTCAAGGCTACGGTTTTTCCAGTAGTCATGTATGGATGGGAGAGTTGGACTGTGAAGAAAGCTGAACACCAAAGAATTGATGCTTTTGAACTGTGGTGTTGGAGAAGACTCTTGAGAGTCCCTTGGACTGCAAGGAAATCCAACCAGTCCATTCTAAAGGAGATCAGTCCTGGGTGTTCTTTGGAAGGAATGATGCCAAAGCTGAAACTCCAGTACTTTGGCCACCTCATGCGAATAGTTGACTCATTGGAAAAGTCTCTGATGCTGGGAGGGACTGGGGGCAGGAGGAGAAGGGGACGCCAGAGGATGAGATGGCTGGATGGCATCACTGACTCGATGGACGTGAGTTTGAGTGAACTCCGGGAGTTGGTGATGGACAGGGAGGCCTGGCATGCTGCAATTCATGGGGTCGCAAAGAGTCGGACACAACTGAGTGACTGAATTGAACTGAACTGAATTGTATATATGGGAATGTTTGATAGGTCTGGAGCAGAGCAATTGAGAGCATCCATTTTTTATTTAGATTCACAGTTTCTAATGTTCCCTGTGTTCTCTCATCTTCCTTCCTGGTATTCACATCCTGCTCCTTTCCACCCACATACACACACCTTGAAACACTGGAATTTCTCTAAACTTGGTCCTTATGCTTTGTCTTGTCCAGTGTTTCCCAGGTATAATTAGAAGCAACTCATGTTTATTAAAAACACAGATGACCACTTAACAAACCCTGGAAATTCTTACTCAACAGGTGAGTTAGAGCCTAGGAATATGTACTTTAAATAATTGTCCAAGGATCTCTGTGGTCCAACTTCAAGAGTTGAGAAGTACAACTCTGTGCCATCTTACCCATCATTTTGGTGTTAAAAATCAACTATATCATGCGTGGGAGAAGGCAATGGCACCCCACTCCAGTACTCTTGCTTGGAAAATCCCATGGATGGAGGAGCCTAGTAGGCTGCAGTCCATGGGGTCGCTAAGAGTTGGACATGACAGAGCGACTTCACGTTCACTCTTCACTTTCATGCGTTGGAGAAGGAAATGGCAACCCACTCCAGTGTTCTTGCCTGGAGAATCCCAGGGACGGAGGAGCCTGGTGGACTGCCATCTATGGGGTCGCACAGGGTCAGACACGACTGAAGCAACTTAGCAGCAGCAGCAGCAGCAGCAGCATATCGCACGTGAGTGCATGCTCAGTCACTTCAGTCATGTCCGACTCTTTGCAACCCCATGGACTGTAGCCCACCAGGCTCCTCTATCCATGGAATTCTCCAAGCAAGAATACCAGAGGGGGTAGCCATATCCAGTACCCCAAACCAGGGATCCAACCTGGGTCTACTGCATCTCCTACATTGCAGGTGAATTCTTTACCACTGAGCCACTGGTGGGGATATCTAAATAGATGGGTTCAATCCAGACATCTCTTCTCTATCTTTCTGTTTGACATGACCACTTAGCTATCTCACCACTATCTCAAACTTAGTATGCCTAAAACTGACCTCTGGATCATCTACCTGATATTTATTCCTCTTGCAGTCTTTCCTTTCTTTGTAAATGACATTAAAATTCATCTAGTTTTCGACTGAAAACCTGATGGCGATTACTGACACCTGTTTTATTCTTAACTTCTACACACAAACCATCATCCAAACCATGGATCAGACCTTCAAAATATATTGAACCCATCTGCCCTCTTCTTTTACATCTTTGCTGCCACCCTCCTGGAACTAAAACAAGAAAAATTTTAAATATTTCAATTGATGAGCTAATGAAACTAAATTATTACAACTCTCTAAGAACTTTACCACTTCATATTTTATACAAACACTGTCAGAAACTTTGTACAACAGTTCTGGAAAAGGAGAAAACCTTTCAGTTTGGACACATTATGTCAGGGCGAATCAGTCTCTGTCACAATGTTAATCGTGTAATACTTGTGATCCACCAACACCCAGTGAGAAAAAACCAACACGTGCCGTTCTTAATCAGAGACTGGGAAGCGTGGTCTATTTTTAATATGAGCTCCTCTTCACACTCTGAAAAGAAAACATTTCCCACCTTTTCAAGGCCCTGAAAACACTAGGTCTTGCATAAAAATGTCACTTACAGGTTTCTAAGCAAATGTTTCCTTTACAATATGGCACACATCATAATTCCTCTGTCTGGTTCCCCCCAAAGAAGAGACGCGCAACCCTCTAACTAGCTGCCAAACACCCTCCTCCTAAAAATGCAGTAAAAAGAAATGAAACACAGTCATAGCAAAACAAGGTGTCTAGAGAAAAGTTCTTGCCCTGAATTTATCATTTGTTTATATTTCTTCTAGTCTTTTCCAATTTCTCTAGGTGCATCCTTGAAAAGAATTCATTTAGTAAAGTCACTATAAATGTATACTCTTCAACGAATGTGTTTTGGTCCATAACAGACAAACACTGGTTAAATTTTACTGTGTTTCACATCGTTTCGTGGTTAGTTAGTATGAGTCTTAACTTGTAACACCTTGCCCTGTTTGGTTTTAATGGAGAAATCCTCCTTGAAAAAAAAAGAGAGAGATTCTTACAAGGAAATTAGTTCTGTATAGACACAGACAGGTCTGCTTCTTTCCTTCTTCCCGTGAAGTCAGCCTTTCTTACCTAAGACACTCATGTGCTCAGACGCTCAGTTGTGTCCAACTCTTTGTGACCCCATGAACTGTAGCCCACCAGGCTTCTCTGTCCATGAGATTCTCCAGGCAAGAATACTGGAGTGGGTTGCCAAGCCCTCCTCCAGGGGATCCCATATCTCTTACGTCTCCTGCACTGGCAGGCAATCTTTACCACTAGTGCCGCCTGGAAAGCCCACACTAAAGCACTACTTGCCCATTTATAGAGCAGAGTTAATTTTTCTAAAAATATTAACAAATATATGAATATTGATGGTAAAAATGTGGACATCCTTCATCAAATAGGATGAACAATATCTGCATTAACAGTCATGTGAGGACTGCGCTTAGATGACTCCAAGAGACACAGAAAAACATCCATTTCCATTCCATCCTGTTGTTACCACACCTATTAAAGGGGAAACAGATCTTCACATAATGGCCCCTGTCTCTCATTCATGACAGCCAACTTTCAGATCATTGTTTTGTCCCTGGGGGCCTCTCTTACTTAGCAGATCCTATGCAGGGGGAACCCCGTTATAAAGCTGTTACCAGTTCAGTTCAGTCGCTCAGTTGTTTCCGACTCTTTGCGACTCCATGGACTGCAGCACGCAGGCTTCCCTGTCGATTACCAAGTTCCAGAACTTGCTCAAACTCATGTCCGTCGAGTCAGGGATGCCATCCAACCATCTCATCGTCTGTCGTCCCCTTCTCCTCCTGTCTTCAATCTTTCCCAGCATCAGGGTCTTTTCTAACAAGTCAGTTCTTCACATCAGGTGGCCATAGTATTGGAATTTCAATACGAATTGAAGGACTGATAGTTCATACGTTGTTATATTTGCAGCTTTTTCCAGTTTAGCTCAGCTGTGACACTAGGAAATTATAAAATGTCAAATAAATCATTTCTATCATTCAACCAGCCCAAAGTGAAACTCTTCCAAAGAATTAAACAATGGAACCAAGCTGGGGTGTGTGAGAATTCATCCACACATCAGGGTGAAGGACAGCTCAGCATCAAGAAAGACTGAAAGTTCTAGGAGGACCACTGGGACCCAAACCTAGGCAGTGGCCATGCGATGCAGAAGACATGGGATCTGAGATCTAAGATAGACATCTTGTGGTGCTGGAGAAGACTCTTGAGAGTCCCTCAGACAGCAAGGAGATCAAACCAGTCAATCCTAAAGGAAATGAACCCTAAATATTCATTGGAAGGACTGATGCTAAAGCTGAAGCTCCAATACTTTGACCACCTGGTGTGAAGAGCTGACTCATTGGAAAAGACCTGATGCTGGGAAAGATTGAAGGCAGAAGGAGAAGGGGGCGACAGAGGATGAAATGGTTGGATGGCATCACTGACTCAATGAACATGAATTTGAACAAACTCTGGGAGATGGTGGAGGACAGAGGAGCCTGGTATCTTGCAGTCTGTGGGGTCGCAAAGAGTTGACACAGCTTAGCAACTGAACAAAGAAATATTTAGAAGACAGGATCACAGCACTGTGTGAATTCTTTGATTTGAGAAGGGAAAGTGGGGATGGATGTGTATGACACTCGCCAAGGATAAATACAGAAAGAAACCAGTTTTATTTCAGGGAAATATTTTCTCAAATCAAATGAGCCAAAGGGCAAAACTTCAGAGTGATTACAGATGCTACTATGTTGACCTCATGGACACCAAGAAACTATCCAGAAAAGACATTCTTTTTTCACTAGCATCAATCCAAAATATCTACTCTATGTAAAAGTACATCCTAAAATGTACTGATTTTAAGGGAAAGAAGACATGCTGTCTGACTTCAAAGAACTGACATGTCTGATTGAGGGAAAGGAAGTAAACAGAGAAAGAAAAAAAAAAAAAAACTGATGTAACGGAAGAATATAAGAATAATAAGGCATTTTACAACAAATGGATGAATGTAGGCACCCCTCCCTCAGACCAGAGATGATTTATGGTATATCTGTGGTTGCAACCAGGGAGGTTCCAGGAGCCAAAGCTTATGTATCAGCTTTTAAAAGCTTGAAGGGAGGAAATGACAAAGTTTCCATGGAGACATTGAGTTTGGCTATACTGGAGGTCTCATCAAAGTGGTTTCAAGTAAAGCTTTAGTGGCAAAAGCTTGCAAAGGAACTTGAAGGCAAATTTTGGTGTTTGAGATGGAAAAAATAAAAATTCATCAAGGAGGTTTTCTTCTTCTCTTATAAAGTGCACAGTTGTTTTTCTGTTTTGCTTTGTTATTTGCCTATTACATTTCTATTGCCTGTTTACTTTCTATTTCTATTGTTATTTGCCTGTTTACTTTCTATTTCTGTTTTTTCATATTATTTTGTAGTTTTTTAAATGTTCTGGATACTAGACTTTGTTGATTATGAATTGCAAATACTTTCTCTTATTCGAAAGTCAGTCTTTTCATTTTTTGCATGGTGACTTTTGATAAAACAATTTTATTCTTAATTAACATGGATTTCTAATGTTAAATTAGTCAGACCTATCTATCTCTTTCTTTGTGTGCTAAGTCATTTCAGTCTGTCCTACTCTTTGCAAGCCTGTGGACTGCAGCCCACAAGGCTCATCTGTCCATGGGATTCTCCAGGCAAGAATACTAGAGTGGGTTGCCATGCCCTCCTCCAGGGGATCTTTCTGACCCAGAAGTCAAACCTGCGTCTCTTATATCCCCTGCATCGGTAGGTAAGTTCTTTACCACTAATGCCACCTGGGAAGCCCCAAACTGTGGTAGATCTATACAAAGGAATACTATCAGTGATTTTAAAGAAGAGCTATCAAGTTATTAAGAGACATGTAGGAAACTTACATATTGCCAAGCGAAAGAAGCCTGTCTGAAAGGTTAGATACTGCATGATTCCACCAAACAACGTTTTAGAAAAGGTTCATGGGGAAAGGCTCGTAGTTTTTATGAAGAGAGTAAAAAGATCAGTTCAGTTCAGTTCAGTTCAGTCGCTCAGTCGTGTCCGACTCTTTGCGACCCCATGAATTGCAGCACGCCAGGCCTCCCTGTCCATCACCAACTCCAGGAGTTCACTCAGACTCACGTCCATCGAGTCGGTGATGCCATCCAGCCATCTCATCCTCCATCGTCCCCTTCTCCTCCTGCCCCCAATCCCTCCCAGCATCAGAGTCTTTTCCAATGAGTCAACTCTTTGTATGAGGTGGCCAAAGTACTAGAGTTTCAGCTTTAGCATCATTCCTTCCAAAGAAATCCCAGGGCTGATCTCCTTCAGAATGGACTGGTTGGATCT